>NC_135769.1:330642-567108 GCF_052425735.1 Oculina patagonica
TGTCACTGGACTTTTCTTCTCCAGAAGGGTCATGTCTTCCTATTTTGTTGTCTTGTCGTTGGTGGACTGTTGATTCTGTTTCACGCAACGATCCCAGCTTTTAAACAAAACGCGGTATCTTGAACAATCCATGTTACACTTGGCTTCAACCAAGTACTTACAGTCACGCAATCTCATGTAATCTCTCGTCGTTGCTGTTGAAAGGAACATACGATTAGGCTAGGCAGAAAATCTGTCGCTGTGTTATTTCCGCGGTTGGTCGCCATCAGTGTACAATCGATACTTCAGCCAAAAGCTGTGGTGATATGTTCGTTAAATTTGCTGCGTACCGGGAAATTTCCCAGTCACTTACATTGTCCACGGTAATGACATCATGCGTAAAATAATCACACTTTGTCCCTTGTCTTCAACGCTGTTATTCAGCTTTTGTTTACCACAAAGCGAATTTAGCCTTTGAAGTTTAAAGAGAGTCAATTGCAGATTTAACTGTGTGGGTGAAAACGAAAGTGCATTTAATCAAGTCTGGTATTTAGTGCGTCATATGACTAAATGTGCCCGGACCTGTTTCGCTCACAGCGCCTACTTAATGAACCGTTCACTTCTTACTATTCTCTTTACAATCTGTTTGCTTCTTTTAATAGAAGACACGATTTCTGTCAGTAATGTCAATCACTTGAACAAGCAAGCAATTCATGGTTGCCAAGGCAATGACCCTTCCGTAAATAGCTCTGCCAGAGAGAGGTTTCAAAATTTAGTTATTTATAATGTCCCTTTAAACAATACGATCCATAGGAATTTATGGATCTGAGGGTACATTCGAGAACAATCCATGATTGTTAAAGCTCAATTTATCTGTATTTTCCTGATTGTACTGATGCCTATGTACTGTTGAATCTCTCGATTATCTCTCTTTTACCTTTCCTCAGAAAGTCGAAATGAAATTTGTCCCCCTTGTGTCTTTTCACTGTCGAGAAGACGGATTATGAGAATTAATAGAATTAACATATACAAGGGAAATAAATGTCTGTATATATCACCAAATGCTTGGAATTAACGTACCGAAGAGGTACGGTAGCAAGAATTAATAGCTTTGGAATAATGGAATGTTTTGGTAGAAGCGAATCTGTCATTGCACTAAGAAAAGGCAAACGACTGTCTAAACTGTTCAATTGGTGACTTAGGAATTTAAAATCCACTGCAAGACAAAGAAATTCGACTCGACTTTATAACAGTCTTGTTTAGTGAAGCGTTTATGGCCTCGAGCTTGAGTACCCTGCATCGCTTGTGCAAGGTTGCTTTATAGAGACAAACAATTGCATTCATGAAGCTGAAGTGAGGGGGGGGGGGGGGGGGGGGGGACTAAGCTTTTGGGAAGGAAACATCTAGGAAAAGTGATGAAAGAAGTAACGTATTTAGTCGATGACGGAGTCGCGAGAAAACAAAATAAAAATAAACTTTCTTTTCTGCAGTAAATCTGCTTTATTATTACAATATACATTTACTGAGCTATCAAATTGTGGAGAAGGTAACCGTACAGTTTTTAGTACAAAAGTTTCAGTAGTCTTTATCTTTATTATCCTGACAAGTGACTACTGTATTTTCCTAAAATATTATCTGTTCATTTTATTGGCCATTTGGGGTAGGTCGTATAGTGTGATCGTCCGGGTGAGAGTAGTTCTGAGAAGAACTGTTGGTGGTGACTGACGTTTCGACAACCTGAGCGGAAGTCATCTTCAGAGTCAAGTGAAAAGTTGTTGTCAGTCGATGATGTTATAAGTCTGGTCCGTTGAAGTTAATTGGTCAGTTCAGCCGTGATGTTACCTCGTGTAAAGTTTGTAGACAGTAATTGGTCCGTCTATTGTTCGGCAATAATAGATTTAAAATTATTGTTTAGCTTGATGTTTTCGTCAGACGTAAACTCTCGACGACGCAGCTCTTACGTTAACTACGTTTTAAACATGTTTTCATTAAAACAAAAACCTATTGTGGTTATTCCATGGTTTTGCCAAATTTTTGGAAAGCTTTAGAAATGTTCCCAAACGTCGTTCAGTGTCCTGAACAGTCAGAGCCATTGGGCGATTTCCGAAAAATGATCGGAAACGTTGTATTGATTTTTGAGTAATCTTCGGAAATTGTCGCAATATTCGGCAAATTGTCGAAAATTTCCGTTGACAGCCATCAAGTAACCAGCATTTTCAATTTTGGCTCGCGCTGTGGAAATGTCAAACTACAGCACACCACAGTTGCAAGAATATACAACGAATGCTACATACTAAATTCCACAGGAAACCAAACCATGGAATATCCAGTGTTTTGTTTATTAGCTCATAAGACCTCATAACCTACACTGAGCCACTAACGAAAGGTAGGCAATCAAGTTATGTTCCGCGGTTCTGATATCCAGCAAGTGTTGATCAGTATTTTCCTCCGGCTGAAATAAAGTAAAAAGGTGCATGTCACTGAATATTCTTTTAATTTTCTGCTTCGTTTCGGTTAATTTAAAATATTCAAATGGGTAAGCTAAAAGTATTCGGTTTGCTTCAAACACCTTATTCGATGTTTTGACAAATAATTCGCGCAGATAGTTTACGAGTTACGCAGTAAATTCCCAAATGGGCGAGGCAGTCCAGGAATATTAACGTGCGAAGAACGAGTAAAATGTCCGCGCGTATTATCTGTAAAACCATCGAGTCAGTCCAATAAGGAATTTATTATTCGACTGCTTTATTTTCCTTGTGTTTTAGGAATTTTTTCGGTCCAAAGTTCGGTTATTCTTCTTTGCCCGGTGTAACTCTCTTCCACGCGCGCGCACTCAATTTTTTGCTCTGTTCAAACCGTGATAGTAATCACTGTAGTAATGAATCAGAGTCATAGTGGAATAACAACTAAGGGCATTTTTTTTTTTCAACCAGGCATTCAAAAACCTTAAAAATTCTAAAGACTAAGAGTAACACTGGATTTAGTCTGGTGGCCGTAAGTACCGCAGAACATGCTTAGTTTTTCTTTCCTTTTTTCCTTGTTTTCATTTATAATTATTACAGACCTGCCTCCAAACGAAACGAAACGATTATCTCTTTTCGTTCTCGTGAAGGGTTGTCATGATTTTGCACGGCTTACTTGTTTATTAGCTTGATTACTTTGGCTTGTATCACTATCAGACCACGCGTACCAACTCCGGAATCCACTGCAAACAAGAATTGAATTGTTCAGTTCAATAACTATATCGTATCCACAATGTGCAGCATAAACGCAAAAGTGCTACAGTGGCATGCCTCTGCAACTTGTCCCTTCTTGTGTCAGCACCTCAATCAATCAATCAATCAATCTATCAATCAATCTATCTATCTATCAATCAGTCAAACAATCAATCTATCAATCAATCAATCAATTTATTAATGTCGTGGCGCGGGATGAGGTTGCCCTCTCTATCCGAGCCGGAGACTCGTGTAAAAAGCCCATCACAATAATTAAAATACATTATACAAACAATGGGAACTAGTAAAAAATAATAAAAATAATTAAAAATTTAAAAATAGCTTAATTACAATATCTTTTGAGTAAAAAATTAAAATGTAAAAATGCTTTAACTCACCCACACTAATTGTTACACCCAGGATTAAAATCTAGAAAAACGATTATTATGCTAAAAAGTCACAAATTATTATGCTTAAAGTCACAAAAATAATAATTATGCCTTTTAGTCACCTTAAAACTGATATATGCGCTTACTTAACGACAAGGCGGGGATTAAATCTCTCTCACTGCAAAATCGCACAGGATTTCCTTCCTCTGATTGCCAATTTTGCTATTGAGAAGAAGAAGAAAGAAAATTTAGTTGAGACTGCAAGCTACGTAGAACATATAGAAGGTCTCTGTATACCCATACCCTTGTTGTAACTACACGTGACTGTTTTTCGTAGTGCATAATACCTCGAACGCCGACATTTCAAGAGCGAAGTTTTCATGTTCCTCCTGCATGGTATGTGGTCTCAATTTTGAGTGTAGCTGATTATCCAATTTGCTTGCATCGACTGCTTGGATTCTGTTGATAAAAAAACATCAAGAAAGCTAACTAGATGCTTTGATTTAAAATTACTATATGACTTGTTTCAGGCTCTCAGATCACCGGTTTACCATCTTCATGGGTGGTCACAGATCGCAAAGATAATTGCTTTTAAATTTTTTCAAAAAATGCTTTTGTAAATACAGGATTTTATGCTTCCGAAAATCGGTATTTATAGCTGTGTATATAAGTAAAAAAAAATACATAAATGTTTTTGCATTATTAAGTTTGATTTCCTGTTTTTTTTTCCGGTGATTTACAGTGTGCGAGAGCAGTTTATAATTATCAGATTGTTCGAATGGGAGAAAACAAATGTGAGAGGAAAGAGAAAATCCTTCAGAGCGGGCGCAAAAGGGAGGTCCTTAATAATAATCGATCATAAAAGCGACAACCTCAGTTCATAACTATTATCAAGAGAGCAACCTTAAAGATCTCTTTCAGGAATTGTCCTGCTTGCAAGTGCACAATTCATTACGCACTTCCGAGTGACAAAATCTATTCAGGAATTCCCCGGTCAAAAAAATAAAGTGAAAGCACGTTATAAATCGTAATAAATTCCCACTGGGAGCCCCCACTCCCAAACGCCCCAGGTAGGGATAAGATATTGCTGGCTTGCAACCACGTGACAAAGCGGCCATGTTGGGGGTCAAAACAATAAAATAAATTTTCGCAACATTTGCATGATAAAAAAGGTAAATTCCCAGTGGAGGGAAACGCATTGTTCCTGTCCCCCAACATGGCCGCCGTGACGTCAGTTGCAAGCCAGCAATGGGAAGAGGCGAGCCCGGAGGCGGAAAGGAGCGGGAGCTAAAACGCAAAGGTAAGCCATCGCTGCGGGGAGGAGGGTGGGACGACGATCTGATGTCTGGCTTCCGTTTAAACGAAGAGAGGGCAAAACATGATAAAACAGGCCTATTTATACCGAACTAGCCAAAATTATGCACAGTAGACTCCCTAGAGAATATACAGAAGCAGGGAAGTAAACAAGAGATATCCCAAAGGAATTAGGGGCGTTTGTGCTTGAGGGCTCCCAGTGAGAATAGTTGCCATATTGGCCTTTCCGAGGTTGCGCAGGGAACTGGGGCGAGTTTCAAATTTTTAATAATCTATAATCTGCCACCTCCACACGAAAGGTCACGGTGAGATTGGTCATTGCCAGGCATAACTAATCGATGATCAATGACATCAATTGGTAATCAATGAGTAATCGATGGGTAATCAGTTGATTAGTCATTGATTATTGGCGATGATCAATGAGTAATCGATGAGTAATCGAAGCCCAAACATTTTGTGGCCTATCGATTACTCATCGATGACATCGATTACTCATTGATGTAATTGATTACCTATTGATGTAATTGATTACTCATCGATGACCCATCAATTACTCATCAACTATCATACTGCACACAAAAGACACATTCCTTGCTTTCTTGTACCATTTTTTGTGATTTTTTTCTCTATGTTAGTCATATTTTGCTTTATAACTGGCATTCTTGTTGTCGAAATTACGCCCTCACAAAAGGTCAAATAACCTTCCGGCATATCAAGACGTGAATTTGATATTTCAATATTTCACTTTACCCAACTTTTTATTTAATAACAAAACAATTGAACAGGAAAACCAACCACTGAGTCTGGAAATGAAACTAACAAGTACGAAGACAAGAATCGACTACGTGGTTATAGATTTGGGTCCGTGGATGTTTGTCAGCAAAGTAAAACTGCTTCGGCTTAGGGAGACAGCCGTCATAAGCACTTACATTACGCACCGGAACAGCTGCAAGCACTTTTACTTTCTGTACTTTTTTCACGTGTTACCATGATATTGTTAGATTGTTATAGCGTGTTATACTTTTACAAGTTCCGGTTTGCAACCACGAGACTATATCGATGAGTAATCAATGCAATCAATGACTAATCGATGCAATCGATGACTGATCGATGCAATCGATGACTAATCGATGGCCCAAAATTTTGTGGCCTATCGATTAGTCATCGATTACTCATTGATCATCGCCAATAATCAATGACTAATCAACTGATTACCCATCGATTACTCATTGATTACTCATTGATTTCATTGATGTCATTGATGTCATTGATTAGTTATGCCTGGTCATTGGACCAATTTTGATGGTTTTAGGATGAACAGAGGTGAAGTTGTGGGCCTTGAAACATGGTTAAAAATCCATACAAACGTCTCTTACTTTGAGACAGCGTCCCCCAAAACCATATAAACTCTTAAATTTTTTATGATTTTTGTGATACTCTTTAAAATGGGAAAAAATAGTGATTTTCATCTTAGTTTCTTTCACATAATGGGTCTTGGGCAGGATTTTACAGCTGTCACAAAACGGATAAAAATTTTAAGAGTTTATATGGTTTGGCTCACAATTAGAGACGTTTGTATGGATTTTGAACCATGTTTCAAGGTCCATAACTTCGTTTCTGTTCATCCTGAAAACATCAAACTTGGTCAAATAACCAATCTCACCGTAATCTTTCATGTGGTGGTATCAATTTATCGATTACTTAAAATTTGAAACTCGCCCCAGTTCCCTGCGCAACCTCGGAAGCTTAGAGATTTTAAATTCACCGAGGTAATAATTATTGAGTTCCACAGCAGAGTTAACTTCGATTTTCTTCGCCTTCCTAAGTCTTCCTGAGTAGTGTTAACAGCTTGTTGAGTTTTGTAAAGAGCGATTTTTGCTTTCTTGACGTGAAATGAAGTGAACTCTTTAATAAAGCACAAGTTAGAAGCAAACCTTTCTTCTGTTTTAATTTTTCAAAGCCCGCGATTTGTGTGCAACGGCTGCCGTGCAACCCTGTACGTTCATTCATCACTAGTGAAATTTTATCGTTCGCGTTGTTGATTGCAGGGACGAACGATGTTTTTTCACTAGTGAAATTCCATCGTTCGCGTTTCTAATTGGCTAAGCCCTGAATCAGTACGATTCTTACTCCCTATTTCTTTCTCTACTGCCTCTTCGACCTCGTCGACCTGAACGGTTCGAACCGTGTATTTGACGGGGTATTTGATGCCAAAGTACTCCAGCGTTCTGTCTAGCGACCCTTGAAACAAAGTCTAAGGCTTTAATTCGACGAAAGTTTTGCTTCACATAACGACCTAACGTGTCTTTAACTTCTCGTCTTCTTGCCAATCGTTGTTTCTGATGCGAGCAGTCGCCATCTTGAATAGGAGCAATATTTCACCCGAAAGGAATTCTGGTCTATGGCAGCGATAGGCCATGGACAATTTTGCTTTTAGTTTGATTTTCTTTTAATTCCGTTTGTAATTGTTTTTTTACAACGATTTTACAGCAAATTAATTTTGGTTTCGCTCAAGATTATTTTCATTTTTGAAATCATTTTGTTTTCATTTAGTTCCTAAAATAATCTACTTTTGATTGAAAATAATTTTGATAAAATCTTACTTTGATTAAAAAACAAAAACACATTTCAAAAACAAAACAAATAAAACCCAAAAAAGGAAAATAAAACATAGATTTACAATAAAATTGTCAAAACAATGGGTGTTTTGCTATGGCAGTCCTAGGCCACCATACTTAGGTATATTATCACTCTTCCTAGATGGTATTATTTTCCATTATAGCTGACTTTAAGAATTTTCTCAGATTGTTCCAAAACTCCACTGGTACCCACTTTATTCCTGGTCATTATCGGTGTAGCTGAAATAAAATGTCGAACGTGGGAGTGTTTAATCCATTACAAGCCACTTTAAAGCTAGCGTTGTTTCAAACGCTAGCTTCAAAACATTATCTGTCGAAAAAGAAAAAAATATCGGTACGCCCATTTTATTTGTTTCAATGTTATTTTTATAAGTGTTTTGTGAAATGTACGTTTATCTCGATCATAGTGAACACAAGGTAGTTAAATGTTGAGTCACTCGTGCATGCCAATGCCGCCAACTGTTGTCGTTCGCCGCCCAGACTTTGCGCGTTTCCCAAAAAGCGCAAAGACTGGGCGGAGACGACTCGAGTCAGTAGCAGTACATTCACACGGAACATGTCGCGTACAATATAAGATCGAGACACGCCTCTATAACGGGTCCTGGAAAATCTTGGGATTCCATACAATCTTCACCAGGGCAGATAAAAATCCACCAAGGTGTTTCTGGTCGCAAAAAAGGTTAAGGGACAAATTAAAAATAAAACCTTGGGCGTTGGGCGTGGGGAAAACTTTTGGAAGGTGTCTTAGATGCGCATGCGCCGATCAAGACGACCAAGATCAGGCGCGAACATGTTCCATTTATGACACCAGAGCTACTTGCTGCTATACGCAAAAGGAATAAACTGAGGCGGCGTTACTTCGCGACCCGCGATTCTGGTGATCTCGAGAATTATAAAGTCCAGCGCAACGCCACTTCCTCCTTACGACGTAAACTCATATCGAGTTATCTACGAACAAAAGCAAGCGATGCACAAGGAGATCCCAAACAATTCTGGCGTACAATCAAGCCCTTCATGCACAGTAGGCGCAACACCAGCAATGAAGCAATTCAACTTAAAGAAAACGGGTCTTTGGTTAGGGATAACAAAGAGGTTGCTGAGATCTTCAATCATTACTATTCCCTTGTTCAGAACGTGTCTGACGTCCCAACTACAACAGTGGAGGATTTTCGTGACCACCCCAGCATCAGAGCTATAATGGCTAACTGCCCTGTGACCGATCAGTTTCACTTCAGTCATGTTAACTCCGCTGAGCTGGAGACCATTCTTAAGTCTCTTAACGTAAACAAGGCCACCGGCCATGATTCTGTCCCTGCAAGAGCCCTGCGTGACTGTGCCTCTGCATTAGCGCAACCTTTAGCTACTCTTATTAACTCCATCATTGACAGTGCTTGCGTTCCTACGGAATGGAAATTAGCTGAAATTACGCCAATCTTCAAGAAAGACGACGAGTTTGATAAGTCCAAGTACAGGCCTGTGTCCATCCTAGTGCTACTCGATAAAGTATTTGAGAGATGTTTGAATAGACAGCTAGTTCAGCACTTCTCAGGTATCCTTTCAAAATTCCTTTCAGCTTACAGAAAGGGATACAGTTGTGAGTGCGTATTACTGCGACTTGTTGAAGACTGGAGACGGGCGCTGGACAAGAAGTGCGTGGTGGGGACTGTAGTAATGGATCTGAGTAAGGCATTCGATATTATCCCTCACGATCTACTATTAGCAAAGCTTGCAGCCTATGGAATTTCTCCTCACAGCTTAAACGTACTGAGGAGCTACTTACACGATCGCAGGCAGCGTGTCCGGATTGGAAATGTTACATCGGATGTGTCAGTAATATCAAGGGGAGTTCCACAGGGGTCCGTTTTAGGGCCCCTACTATTTAACATTTTTCTTAATGACTTTTTCTACTTCATCGAGGAGGCAGAACTATCGAATTACGCCGACGATAACCAGATCTACTACTCTGATGTTGACCCAGCTAAGGTCGAATACGTCCTTAACAAAGAACTTGCCGTAGCCTGTAAGTGGTTCAGAGATAACAAGATGACTCTCAACCCTGAGAAGTGCAAGGCGCTTGTTCTCTCTAGCAACAATCGTGCTCACATATCTTTATATGCAGACGGAGAAATTATTCCTCGTGTGTATGAGGTTGAGCTGTTAGGAGTCGTTATAGACGACGCGTTAAACTTTAGCACGCACGTTTCTAAAATTATTAAGAAAGCAGGAAAACAACTTGACGTTATTTGTAGATTACGAAATGTTTTGTCTTCCTCTTCCAAGCTATGCCTGTATAATTCCTTTGTGATGTCTTATTTTACTTATTGCTCTTCGATATGGCATAATTGTCTAAAATCAGACAGCGATAAACTAGAGAAACTTCACGAAAGAGCCCTACGTTACATCTATAAGGGCAGGTCTTCTAGCTCCGCTTCTCTGTGCAGCCGCATAGGCTACACATTAAGTGAACGTCGCATTCAAGATACACTTATTATAATATTCAAATGCCTTAACAACTTAGCACCTGTGTATCTTAAGGACCTCTTCTGTGTCAGGGACAATATCAAGAACTTGAGAGGCATTAATAAGATTGTCTTACCTAAGGTCAATACGACCAAGTATGGACTGAAGTCTGTAAGATACTGGGCGGCGAACGCCTGGAATCAACTGCCAGACCGAGTAAGAACAATTGCTACACTACAGGCCTTTCGTAATGCTGTGCGCAGCTAGATAGTCCCTTTTTAATTTTAATTTAATTTAATACTTATTTATTAATGAATTTTTCGTTCTGTATATATTTTTACATTTGTAATTTATTTTCTCGGCATATTAGCAAATGTTTTGCTAGGGGCCTAGCCAGCCCCCGTCAGCTCCGAGGGTAAATAAATTTTATTGATTGATTGATTGATTGGAACCTCCCCTCGTAATCGGCCAAAGTGATAATTCCCTTTCCCCCTCCCCTATCGCCCTGACACGTTTCGCAAACGATTACGTCTTAAAATTCGCATTGGTACGGACTTTTTTTCCGCAGGCAGCACACTCCAACAAGGAGGAATAAAATTAACCATAGAATTTTTTAGAATCTACCATGACCAGAGAGGACAAACAGAACTTACCAGGCTCCTAACTTTAAAAAAAAAAAAAAAAAAAGAACTTGCAATGCTGTTAAACAGCTGAAATTGAAAAACAGGTTTATTTTGGCCTAGTATTTCGGATTGACAAGCCAACCTTAATCAGGGACAAAGAGCGAAATGACAGTCTACTGGATAGCGACTTATCCGGTGGCCTGGATAGCATGATGTATCCTTTGAACAACTGGGCCCAGGTTGCGTTCAGCAGGTCTGTTACAGAGGGGTGTGTCAAATGTTTGTCCTTCAGATAATAAGCGCTTTTTCTCTTCCCCCCCCCCCTTCCGCTAAAAAAAGAAAAGCTTATAAGCGTCTATTGACGTTGACGAGGCCTCAGCTCATGACAAATCCAACAGCAGTAGCCTTAAGAATAAAATATGTTTACTTTTTGTACTTTTAATAGTATTAATGTGTCTGGAATGGTTTTTACTCTGTGACTGCGATATCAGTAGCTTCAGAAATTAAGGGCTTTGCAGTGAATCTCTATCTAAATAGTAATAAAATTAACTACGTCTTTCCATAACATACAACACACCCTTAACTTAATGCAATTTTAATATATACTTCACTTCATAGAAAACTTAGTTACTTAGCTGTAAATTGCTACTATATATTTTAAATTTAACTTAACTTACATTTACACCTTTTAGATGCGTTACTTAAATAGTTCGTATTTTTTTCAGTTTTTTACAACAAACGGGTTTTATATACAGTTCTTTGCTTTACTTGTTAGCTCAGTCTGAACCTATAATGAAAAAAAATAAATTTCATTAATATAGAACGCTATTCGTATGTCGATACAAAAACGGTGTTCAAAGTCAGCTTAAAGTTTTGAAAGTTTAAGGTGACTTTAAACCACTTCTGGTCATACCACCCACTGTACGGACCAGCTGACGCAACCTATAGGACAGGCGTAGTCAACTGATAAACCAATAGCAAACCAATAACCAATAAACCAATAATAATCAATGCCAAAATAATTATTGTTTTTTGTCAAAAAAAAATTTTTCTGTTAGTTCAATTGTTATCGATATCGATTATTTCCGATATCGTCAGGCCGGAACAAGCTGTTCGGTCTGTTAAGCGAGCCTCGATAATTGTCATAATTTATTTGGGGTGGTATGATTAATACTAATCGACCGAGTTAGATCAGGCCAGACGTGATCTGCATAGTTCTAGGTAGCCTGCGAGCAGGCTTACCTTGGGGCACGCGCAAATATACCTTGGGGCACGCGCGAGTGACGAGCGTAAGGCGGGGACAGGCGGCAATAAAGTGACCACTCGCGGCTGACGACGCTCGCTGTCGCAGCTACGCCGTTCACGTGTCGCGGCTTCGCCGCTCCCGTGTAGCTCTCGCGCGTGCCCCAAGGTGAGCCTGCTCGCAGGCTAGGTTCTAGGTTATTTTGTACATCATGACCTCGATACAAATGTTTCTTGTCCACGTATGTTTCGTAGAAAATAATAATAAAAAAAAACTGGCGCGCAACCCTGACCATAAGTTGATCAGATGGTGTCACATTACATTACACCGGCATAATTTGGCGCATCAGGCATAATGCTGCTTAATGGTCCTGTTTTGCAGTGAATAATGAAAACAGAAAATTAAGGACGGACCATTATTTTCTTGGAGGAGGGGGAGTTGAAGTTTATACACCTTTGCAAACATTTTTTTATTCGAAATTAAAACTCTTTTTTGTCTCGTGTTTGCAAACAATTTATATTGTCTTTCTAGGCCCTGCAACCATTTTTTTTTAAATATTTTTCATACCCCCCCCCCCCTCTCCAAAAAAATAATGGTCCATCCCTTAATAAATAAATAAAATTAACAAATAAATAAAATTGACGGTTCGGTGCACAAGACGTAGTATTTTCGTGACTTGGTTATTTTATGCACAAAATGTAAGATATCTTGTATCAATAATTTTACTATTCGATGCAACCGATATTTCTTATACAACACTAAAGGCTACCTTGGTTAAATGATTTTATGTTGTTGTTTAGTTTGCCGTTTACCCTTTTTACGAGGTCGAGGGGGAGTGGGGCAGCAATTTCTTTACAAGCACAAGCGAGTTTAAAAACAGTCTACATTTTCCCAGTTCTTTGGCACTCTGTTATATCGGGGTTCCACTGTAGCTGACTCGTCCCCAGTCGTCTCTTATGCGAAAATTGCAAGACGCTAAGGATGATGGGAAGGAGGAAAGGCGAGAGACTCCTTCGCTCCGCTTCTTCCTTCCCATGATTCCCTCCTAGACTCACGACGGATTCAAAAGACGACTGGGGACGAGTTAACGACTGTGGTGTTCTAATGTAAATCCTGCGATGAATTGGCTGAGCTACTCGTATTCTTAATAAGTGAAGACTCAGCTGTGTTCTATTGGAAATCCGCGAATCTGATTGGTCCTCCCATTGTTTTCTAGTTGTTAAATAGAAAACAATGGAGAAATCAAGGAACCTTGGGAAAACCAGATCCTTCGATTTCCAATAAAAAACATACAGTGTCTACTAAATAGAATACTCGTGAAAGTTTAGAGGCTAAGTAAGACAGTGGAAACACTCGCCTGTGGCTTGTGTTTCCCAAACTTCCACTCTTGTATCTCAATGTAAAACTCATAAGCAACACCGGAAAATGTCCTTAATTTGTATTTATACAAGAGGTGGCCTTTATCGGTCTAGTGTTGCACACTTGGAATATTTTATATGTATTGCGCGCACTGTGAAAAAAAGCCATTTATCGTAACTCTATATGTTTCGAACGTTTGTTTCATAAAAGAAAGAGGAAACTTTCATTCCTTGTCTCCATGGTTAGGAAAACATTCATGACCAGCTGAAGAAACGCACACCCACGTCTCCTGTTTCTCAGCTTTCCCCAAAACATCCACTCGTGTTACCATAAATTAAATGGAAACACGGGAAAAAAATATTTTTTGTTCTATTTCTAACACGACATCCATATTCAGTTAAAGGCCGAGAAAAATGACCCTCTTACAAACTTAGACAGCTCTCGACACCTTATAAATACTGGTATTCCCAGCCAGTACGGCAGAAAGCACTTCTTACTAAATGTATAAATTGTTTTACGTCTTCCGGTGATCTACAAGGGTCTACGAGGTCAGCTTTGACAGGTTTTCTCAAAGGTGCCATGCGCTGTTTATAAATTATGCAGTATAAGCAGTATATGCGTTTATCTGAGATATACTGTTGTTATAGGAATCACGAAAGGAATCCTTCAAAACTGCGTGGCGTGCTTGCACTGTAGAAAAATCGCCAGTGGTTGTCAAGGAATAAGGTAAAGACATTTGTTGCCTACTGAGAACAAATTGATGTTAGTTTTCCGATGTAGAATCAATAAGCATCGACCACTACTACAGGGCACCTTTTATAGTGAAAATACATATGTCGTTATGTCGTTCGGATTTGGTTTGAGTTCCAAACGGTTCACTGAATGAATCTCAATACTATTTTTGCCTTCTGATCAGTTCACGAGCGCGTGGCTCAGTTTATCCAAGTACTTGATGAGACGTATAAAGCATAAGTTTGTTATAAATTCATCATGCCCATGATAATCGTTTGTTACAATCAATAAGTCAAAATAGTAACAACTATATGTAAAATAAAGGGCCGGTTCCCATCTTTGGCATTCTATTGCAGCTACATCAATAATGCTGAGGTTAAAATTTTAGTACAACTTTGTTAAGGTTTTACCAATAAACAAATTGAAGTCAACTTGATACGTTTCCGTAGCAACGACCAAAGATCTCAAAGATACCTAATTTTTGCCCGTTTAAAGCTAAAATCTTAAAAACTTGACGGTGACAGTTTTTGTTTTTCATATATGTTTGTCTAACGGCAAAACAAACAATCTGAAAATTTAAAAAAATATGTAGGTCAGGGCTCAAAGCCACTTTAAATTAATGAAAAAATAGCGTAGCTCTAAATCCTACCTACAGATTTTTTAAAAAATTGCAAAAACGTTCCTTTTGTTGGTTAGATAAAAATATATCAAAAACAAAAAACTTCCACCGAGTAGTTTTTGAGTTATTAGACTCAAAGGTTCAAACTAGGGTATATTTGGCCTCATATGATATGATGTTGTCGTGGCAACGAATTTTGACTACCTTTACAAGCCACCTTCACAGGCTCACAGGCTGTGTGTGTCAAAAATAACTTTTTCACGATTCATTAAACCAAAATCAACTTTTGGTCGCTGTGCACAAGGTCTCTTAACCATGCAGGCAAGGCTGTCTAGAAGCTGAGTGGTGCATGATCTGTCATACACTGAACATATCCGGCATAGTCGTGCGATCCGAACGACCGACAAAACGAATTGTCCCACACTTAGGCTGTCCTTTCATCGATGTTTATCGTTTTATGGATGCTCATGAGTTGACAAGAGCACTCTTGGAGCTAGAGTTGCTCTTGGCTACAGCTACAATAACTTATAGCCTGAAACTGAATGTCAGTCATTTCCCGCCCCTCATCCTTAGCTCTTGGGATTAGGCTGACAACTGGCATGCCAAGCTGGAACAACGGCTTTTTTCGTGTTCTCCCGACTCTCCAATGTGCATCCATATTAAACTCGATAAACGCACGTATTACAAGCACTTGCGTAGTCGCTGCCGTTGATGCAGTTTTTGTTTGCATTCTATTAGCAGTACAAAACAAAGAACACCAAACGGGTTCGAACCCTGGTCGATCGGTTCCACTATCAGATTGTGAGGCGATCGCCCAACACCGATTTGTTAGGGGCGCGTTGAATAACGTCATTAGTTAAGCAGGCACAACTGACGGGAACGAAAACGTAGCTCTACCCTAATCTTGGTAGATTTTTGCCGTCCTCTGCAAGACAAAAACGCAAAAAGAACGTCAACTACAATTGTCAATATTTCAAGTTTCTATTTAAAATTAAGCAGTCTTATTTTCAGTTTTGGGATAGTTTTACAGAGATCGACAACAAAAAACAAACTGAACTCAGCATCATCGGTAAAATATAAATTCATTTTATAATCGACGTTGTCCTCGGCCTCGCCATCCTGTTTACTGAAACTCCCTATTCTCTTGTGCGATCCACACCAACGCCAGTTAAGATACATATCACCGTAAACTTAACGTGAAACCTGTTCCTGCCTGAGGTCGAACTTTTTGACCAGCTTTATTATAAACTTCGCACGCATGGCCTCCAACAAACGATTTCCTGACGAAACATCTTCACTTATGTGTAAGGTTATTATTGTATTATTAAAATAAACCGTATTTAGTCGGTTATAGTAATTGGACTGAGTGGAGTATAATTCAGGGCCGATTTGAAATTACGAGCACGATTACTTTCCGAATTGTACGACACGAGGTCCAACTGTACTAATGTACTATAACAAATTTCGAGGGGAGCAAGTCTGTGAGAACCTATTTTGTAATAAAAAGTCAAAGGTATATTCAATCAATTTTACAAGCAGTAGAAAAACAAAAAAAGAACCTAGCTAGCTAAGTGCATATGACTGGCGCGAATGACATAGGTGTGTATCAATTTGATGTAATTGGACACCCACGTGGTCGCGTGTCAATAACGCGACAAATAGGCGCGCGCAGAACCAATCAAATTCGAGACATTTATTACAGATACGACTAAAACAAAGACAATGCATTAGAAGTTAAAGTAAAATCTTGTTGTATTGTAAAGTTATTGTAAAGCTATTACTTAAAACGCCCGCCCTTCAGCCCAATTTGCGAGGAGCTATTTAGCTGGCGTTTTCAAGTAGACGAACTCAGGCAAGCACTGGAACGAACTGCACTTCCCCTAGCAAAGATTGCGTATATATACTGCTTGAGGACTTTAACTGAGTGATTGTATCGTTACTACTGACGACAAGCACTAAAGAACAGTTTGCAACGACTCTGCACTGGGCTATTTGAAAGTCCGCCTTGCATGTATAAACCTTGTCAGGTTAAACAGGTTTCCCTCCTTTGTTCCTGTTGACCTTTGGATTATGACGTCCTTCTCCTTCCCATTGGTTGGTCTATATCAGCTGCTTGTGCCTCACTCACGCATGAACAGACGTCCTTTAAACATCCCGTGCTTCCTCATGTCGGTTTCAGTTTGGAGCTTATCACGCTATTTATGTTTGGTCCATCCTTTACGACTTACAGGCCTATGAAAGGATTATTTTAAACAGACATCAGAATTTGAACATAAAGGGTATGTTAGTTTCTTTTCTCTTTAATCTCACCAATATCGTACTCTTCAGAAGCTATATGGAACTTAGAAGGCCAACCTACTCATTTCAATGTTCCTTGTGTTTATATTTGTCCATTGCCGTCTTATGATTCGACTGTTGCTTTGCATGCTTATTTCACTATGTACACTTTTAACATGTACACATGTATATGTTATTTTAAAACAAGAAACTCGCTACTCACCACATTTCGCGATATACAGCTTTGTAAGTTATATGTTTCTTCTTCTAGTATGGAACGCTGATAGAAGCTGTGACTCAAAATTAAAGCAAAAGCATATACACAAACACGATAGCCTTCATTAAGATGCACAATCTGTTTTGTAGCACTAGAAACGCAAATGTACGACAGTGATATAACAACGATTTATAGCTAAATTTATCCCCACTTACCAGCTTCTACGACCCAAAATAACCGCAATCTTGATGTTCATGTCTACATGTCGAGAAGTCTGCACCACTGGGCTCAGAGAGGCCGTGCAACTGAATTTTGTCGCGTGTGTCGGTTGCAAATTGGTGCCTGTTGGTGAAATAGAAGCTTGAAGTTACTTGTTCCCTTCTTGACTCCAAAATCACTGCTTCTCTCGACCTAACACAACGTTTATTTTGGTTATGTAATTACACTGAAAATTCTTGCCCATTTCTCAGAATCGCGTGTGGTATCCAACATTTCCTAGTCAGTGTGCTTGTGAACATTCAACGCCTTAACGAGCCTTTAAGTCATTTAAGTGAACGTTGTTTGCGCGGTTATATTTGTTCAGAGGCACAAAGAAGCGTTTTGTCTTCATTATATAAAGTTGGCAGAGAGGGATTGCTGAGTTATTGTTCTGCACGTTGTCTTACTTTTTCTACTCCTCGAGGCTTAAGAACAATAGACCTTCTCTTCTTTTATTATTGGGTCCTCTAGTGTAGTTAAGAAATAGACGCCTTGCCATTTACAATCGAAACTACAATCATTTACTAAAATGTTTTCAATTGTGGCAGTATTCGTAGTTGTTAACAGAATATCTGTTCGAGACTGACGTGACAATGCACAGCCATGCACTATTACAGGCATACGTTGCTGTTGCATTTTAGAGTTCCCTTAGTGTTAGGTACCAATGACTGAAATTTCGATCTTAAAATACATGAAGCTCATCTAGTGGCTTCTAGATCGCTGCAACTCAGGTTGTGTATATTGCAATGTGATCTAGGGGTCAAGCTTAGGTATTTGCCGATATGAGGCGAGCGCCAACTGATAGCAAAGCGAAAGGTTTCTCTTACCGGTGAAAATTGAGAAGGTATTACGATTAACGTGTATTTGTACTTAAAGAAAACCGAGAAGTAAATCTTTCTTGGCTTAGGTTGTAGATGCGCGCAGCTTCGCTAGCAATAATTAAACATAAAGTGAGAGATCGAGAATTTGCATTGAAGATAAATAGATAAGCGACGAGAAGAAGGGATGTTGGTTTGAATTTAGTTGCTAGGGACATTCAAAAAGCGTTTGCATCAAAATGAAGTTGCAGACTCTTTTGTTAATTAAATCACTTAATGTGCTATTCAAGTTCACGATTTAGTGCCTGCGCGGTCTTAAATTTTTATATTCATTACAGTGGCTTATTTTCAACTTTGTAAACAAAGCATAAATTGTGCTTCCACAAGACTGACCTCAAACAATGCATTGCATGTCCGGAGTTGTAATATTTAAAAGGCCGTAACATAATAACATGCATGAATACATGCGTACAGGTTCTGGCCAAACCGCGGAGAGGTGTAGTGTGTGACCATTGCGTTCAGATGGTTTATCAATAACAGTTTAGCGTCCATTGACTTTTTTAAACTTTCAAAACTAGCGCTGTGCCAAATTACTCTCCCTATTGGCCAGTTTAAGACATTATTAAGTTGACCTCATTTCCCGTTTAACTCTTGGTAGCCAATCACAACACTGATTTAAAGAGCGGGAAAACCCCTGTACGGACATGCCCAAGCTTGCCCTAACCCGTCTGTTTTCAGCATAATATAATGAAACGTTATTTTGGATCAACAGAATCTTACCAAAGCGCCGTCAAACTTAAATTGAGGTACATAAATTGTGCAATATTAAAGCATTTTATAGCGCACTAGCTACTTGCCGGCATAAAGGAAATATCCATGACTTTCTCACCTCAGTTTGCAAACCTGTTCCATCTAGTCTAGAGGAATGCGCGCATAACAGTCGACAATATATAGACGAGGTAGCAACAGCATCGTTGAAGGACCTTCTTCAATACGAGTTGAAGACTGTGGACCAGTTACTGCACGCAAAATCTTCTCGGTAATCTTGTCAATCCCTGCAAATACCGGAGCAAGAAGATAAACGAAGAAAACACTGATCATGATATAATACTGCTTATTTTTACAGGGGTAACTAACATAGTGTGCGGAGTTTCTCTCGATATTTCGGAGGGGCACATAAAGCTCGGTATTCCTAAGTAAGGATGGGAGGGTAAAAAAATTGATGAATGCATTCTCGCTTTCTGGCAGTAGTCGAACACAAGATTAATTATTAAGATAAACGCAAAGCAAAGTCAAGTAGAATTGTAACGCACAAAACCTTCGTACCTGAACTTGAATCTTGTTAGATCTGCGGTAAACAGCGGTTAGAAATCTTGTAGTAGAAACACCGATATCTCACCATATTTTTACGCTATATCTAGGTACGTCATGGCTTGTTCGGCCTGCAACGTTGAAATTTTTTTTCAAAAGCGTTCACTTTGCAGAGAGAGCGGCGGAAATAGAGCTTTGCTACAGTGACGATACACGTCAGGTATTAGTAGTTTGTGCAATCTCGTCCCCAGAGCCCCCTTTTGTTTTGGTTGGCCGGTTCCAATTTGAAAGTACGCGATTCACGTAATTCTAGGTTCTTTCCTCTCAAACCTGATTGGCTGTGAATCAATCTCGTCCCCAGGCCTTCTGGCCTTCTAGTTGTTGCGTGATGCCCTCCAATATTGCTGGTGTGCGCCAGGGATCGGGACCTCTGAGCTCGTCTGAAAGCCCCCCAAAACACGGCCAAATCTGATTGGCTGTTAAAAAGTTGTAAAACTTCATCCACGATCTCCGGCGCACGCGCAAAATCGCACCGGAACCAGGATTTCCGAATTCCGGTTTTGGATTCGTCCAGAGCCGTTTAGTTTCCCCGACTGCAGGCTCTGTAAACGAGATTGGCTGAGAATTGAAAATGAGCACTGCACACTGCTATAAAACCAGAGTCCTCGTTGTTGGCACCAGAGTTACGAAGCGACATAGTTGGTAGATGCGATTACTTACTTTTAGTGACTTAATAGCTTACTAGGAATCATGGACATGGGTCCTCACTTATCCAATCCTGCCTGAGAAATCTTGGAAACAAACTAAGTTGAAAATTTATAGTTTGTGACACTCTGCAGATCACGGATTGTTTATCAAAACCACTACATTGGAACCTCCCTGTGCGCTCACTTATCTTCCGCTCGTTTGGGCCTTGTTCGTAGCTAGACTAGCGACCACTTTTCCAAACACAACCAAAATTTTGCTAATAAAATCGCTCAAGAATTGCTATGGTCGGAACTCGTAAGTGACCACCTCTCGTAGGCAACCGTAACCAAATTTTAGAGATACGATGGCTTGAACTTTTTATATTACACACATATACACAGTTGTGTTTGTAACTTGAGTAATTGTGAAGAAGCTTGAAAGAATATTTAGGGCACCAGCGGGATTTGACATGTTTGAATCTATGACCAAACTAGTTCACAGCGCCCTTTCGTTTACCTCAAGTTACCCGAGTGCCATACCAGCCGGCTTTCATAACCAGTCTCCCTCTACTAACTCTGGCCATACCAACTGATACTGAACCAATATAAGTTATAAAGCTGTACATCGCCCCCGGAACTTATTGTGAATCCATATGTTCCTTCCCGTGCGAGGAGTAGAATGAAAAATAGTGGATATGAATGAAATCAATATATATGTTAGATCGATCTAACATGAAGTGAATGAATGGTTCGAAATGGTCGCAATGTGTGGCTTTATAACACATACTGACATAGTTACTAGAATCTCTGAGAATCTTAAGGTATATCGCAGTCGGACTTTTACTTCTCGCCGTCTACATTTCAACGCAGAGACTGCAGAGGTGGCTAAAAATATTTGAATAACCGTGGAATGACCGTTTTCTTAGGTTGTAGTAAAGGCCAAGCAAAAACAAAAGACGCGTAGTTTCCGCGCGCAACAGCAGTAATTCGAAGCATAGTTAGTAGAGTATAGATTGAGAATAAACGTTATTGAAAGTGCCAAAATAAGTTCATTACAAACCAAACGTTTCGAGCTTAGCCCTTCCCTTGGTTCTCACATACCACCCTCCGAATAACAGAGTGAAGCGAATCCTGCTAGACAACTTCAAGGTAGTCACTGGCGACCCTGCGACTACTCACATTTCATTCAGCCGCCAATGGTCGCGTTTCGCCCGGATACCTTTCTACCCTTTCTACCCTTGTGGAAACCCCCGCTGTCGCACTTGTGCCCACATCTCTAGTAACACCAACATTCAGGGCCCAAAAGATTCAATTAACATCCGGGAGTCGTTCACTTGTTCGTCCTCAGGACTTATTTACTGCATCTCCTGCCGTCGCTGCCCTGCCATGTACATCCTGACTCTTCCCCAGTCGTCTCTTATTCGAAAATTGCAACATGCGAAGGATGATTCCCTCCGTGTTCAGCGTCCTGGACTCCAGACGGACTCAAAGGACGACTGGGGATGAGTCAGATTTACATCGGTGAAACTGAGTGCACTCTTAGCGAACGTTTTGGCGAACATCAACGAAGCATCACCACGAGTGCGCCTGGCCCTCCCCGTCGGAAAGCATTTCAGCTCAAACGGACACAGCTCAGCCGACGCACAGGTCCGCGGCGTCAAGCTCTGCGGCGGTAATAAGCAAAGAAAGAGGCAGGAGATGCGTTTAATTTTCCAACTTGGGACCTGCCAACCGCGCGGCCTCAACTTAGATTTCCGTTTTTATTGAGGTTCTCGCGCGCGCGCGTGCTAGAGATCAACTTTACAGGTCCGCGGACGGTCGTTTTATTAACGATCACATTACCACTGATGTAGGGCTAAGCCCGAAACGTTTGGTTTGTAATGAACTTATTTTGGCACTTTCAATAACGTTTATTCTCAATCTTTACAATTACAAGTGCCACGCAGGGAACGAAGATTTATTCTTTAAAATTAGTAGAGTACAGTACGGTATGCTCGAAGCCGCGACTGGACTGGTGGAGAGGGGGGTAGGGAGAGGTGGGGTCCATTTGTAATTTAGTTTCCCTTGGGAGCTTGACCAGGCTTGACACAAACTACTGATGTGCTGTTGACCGCTGTTCGCCTGCAAAACCTCGTGTTACCGTCCGTTTATTTTATTAAACGTGTTTGAGGGCTGAGAAATCAAGGAAGCAATATTTTGGTAAGTAAGGATCAGGAAAAACGAATATCTATGTCAAAGGAAAAACGCAGACTTGGTTGCTTAATTTAATGTTTTTCATAAGCTTACTAGGACTTACTACGATGAACATGTTCGTGAATGCTCGTTCACGTACCAGAAACGTGTTCGAGTTCGTTGTTTAAACGAAGAAAGTGCAGTTTGTTTCACGTTATTTTTTTTCGGCACAACTAAGAAGACACTCTTAAAAGAAGTAAGCTAACAAAAGCTGAGCTTAACGCTTACCGGCTAACGCTTAAATTAAAATACCGACAAAACAGCAGAAGACAGAGCTAGAGCGAATCTTCAAGTCGAAAACACGTTGCCAGTTTCGCAAGTAAGGGTTGCAAATCTGTGTTTTGTTTTTAGGGGTTTGATTGCAGAATTCAGAATTCAACATCGTCTCGGAACGCAGTTGAATATATAGACTGAATATTGAACGCGGCATATTCCCATAATAGCGGTTATTTTTTTTTTTTTTTGTCTCAATCAAATGCAGGTTTGTAAATCGTTTCCTTGAGTTTCCATCTAAGAAACGTTATCACAGGATTTCGTATAACTCTAGTCGTTAAAACGACTCGTTTGGCGAACTCCACAGGAACTTGGGCAGAGCAAGCGAAGCACGGGCGAAATGTAATGAGAAAAGATCTCCTTTTTTGATAAGCTTAAGTTAAACTAACTGCTTCACTCGTTGAATTTATTTAGGTGTTTCCTGACTGTGTATATGTTCATTTCTGTGTCCATAAAAAAGTTTCTACAGTGGAATCCCGACTTTTTTAAAGTCGTTTCCCTTGGATTTGCTTCACTGATAGCAGTTCAGTGATTAGGATTACCCTAAGTCACACACTCTTTCATGTAATGCAGCACCAGTGACAAGTAACCCAGTGAACATTGTACGAATCTTCTAGATGGCACAATGCTTAAACATCACATAATTTTTGGGTACCTCTCCAACACATTTCACATCAGTGTTCCAAGTCACGCACCCCATTATATAGATTGTTTTCACTGTCACGCAACAAAAATTCAAATTAAAAAACCAATCAGTGAATGAAGTCAAGACAACGAAATATTATAGGAAATAAATAAAGAATTCATTTCTCCAAGTTTTAGGTCTGTACCCAAACTTTAACTTTATCCCAAATTTACTGAGCCCAGTATGGAGCTGCCATATTGGTGCACCTCCATGGTACACCAATATGGCCGCCAAAAAAAGCGTAAACATCTGGAACTTACATGGGCTATTCAAGCCACTGATTATCTGTACCGAGCAAACAAAAATTTACCTAGACACTTTCCCATCTACTTTAACTTTTCAAATGGCCAAAAATCAAAAGTTAAATATGTATATATTTTTTGCCAACATGATCCGGACCTTATGTCACGCACCAAGATAACTCTGAAATTAAAAATGTGCTGGATTCCAAATGAAGGCTGCTAGTGAGCTGAAAAGTTGCGAACAGATATACTCTTAGTACCTGTTATGCCTGGCCTAATGTGGATAAAAACTTTAGGGTCTGTCTAGTTTTGGATTTTAGTACTTGATGACGTCATGTGAAAACAATCTATTGCAGAACACCATATATACAATGTAGTGACTTAACATCTATCGCTTATTTTCTCAGGTAATTAGTTGCTGTTGCATCACAATAATTATTAATGTGTGAATGTGACATGATTTGCAGTCACACACTACTTTAGTGTCACACAACACTTAAGTTACAGATGGCAGTAACATTTTCTAACCACCTGACTTTTTTTTGTAACTTCTTGTACATTCACACCAGTTGTCAGTGTGAACATTGTTAATAGCATTACTTTTGTAACAGTCCATGCCAAACTTTCAGCACAGTGCTTTAACAAGGTCAATACTGTCTTGATATTCAGGTATACAGTAAGAAATGGGTTTTGAGTCTGCACACAAATTAAGTGCCCAGGTGTTCTGTATGCCCCTACTCAATTTTTTATCAAAATGGTAGAATTATCAAAGAAGCAGAGAAGAAAATAAACATGGTATTCGGGACACCAGAAAAAATAATTCACAGTACTATGCTAACATCCAGGTACAGCGGTCCGCTGTCGTACAGTTCTCCTGTTGTTGTGTCACAGCGCGGCAGCGTGCTTTATAAGTTCACGCACAGCCAGTCGACCTTATCGCCTGATGAAGACTAGCAGTGTGCAGTCGAAACGTCGCGATCTCTATCACACGTGACTACGTCGTGAGACAAAGGAAAAATACTTTATTATTATTGTACTCTACCACGATGAATAACCAAAACATTTTTTACGATATTCCCACTTTGTTGTTAAACCTTCCCAAGCTTTATGTCACATTAAAAAGTAATTTTTGTTTCTCTTTTCATTAGGATTGAGGTGTCTTAATTGTTAATACAAGCAAAAGGTTTTACAAGTTGTTTCAACAAAGAACAGCAGCTATGTTAGCTATCACATTGATGACAACAAAAGGTTTGTTGGTACATTGCTATTTGAAGCCATATAATATACTGAGTGGTAAGTGGGTGGTCCTAGTCATGAATCATGAGCCTAGTATAGTCCTTTGAATCACGAATCACATTTTTTTTCTGAGATCTTTTCACCTATAAGCTTAAACTGAGTTAGTTAATATTTGTGTGGTATTTGACCTTTCAATAGCCAACTAGCATGATTTGTGTTGTTTGTCAATTGGTGCTTCTGACTACAGTCGAAGCTCTCTTAACGGACACTCTCGTAAGTGGACAGCTCTACTTACGGCCGCCTTCTTTGACACCCCGTTTTAACTCCCACACAAACTCTGTATTTTTACATTCTTGTAAGTGGACATTCTCGTAAGCGACCGCGGACACGTTCAGAGATTACGACGTAGACTTTTTCCTAGTTTTTAAGCTCCCGTAAGCGGACACCCCAACGAAAATCCTTTTAACAACCTCTGCATCTTGTTTTTATCAATTAACTTCACATCGCCGTTCGTCACAATGATTTTACAGTAATTACAGTACCACATTTCGGTGTTTGTTTTGTCGTGATCCACGTCCATTCGGTTATTGTTAGCTGGGCAAGCTCCCGTAAGCGACCACTTATCCCCTACAACTCTAGTGGCCGCTTACGACAATCATTCTCGTAAGGGGCCAGCTCCAGTTACGGACACTTTTTTCGTGTCCCGAGGGTGTCCGCTTACGAGAGCTTCGACTGTACTGTAGATTGATGTAATCAAACGCTCTTCGAGCAACCTCATGGTAATTCCATGAAGTGCCGACTTTCGCATTTTTTTCCAAATAAGCGTCCAATAATGTAACACAATCTCACTTCATTTGCTTTTGAATGTTTTATTTTTCCATGGGAGTTGCATCATTGATGGTTCGTGCTTTCAGGCTTCCTAGCGCGAATTCTATTTTTTCACCACCAAAATATTTCAGTGTAACGTTTGATCCTCTGTAGCATTAGGAAAATTTGTTTTGCAAATATGTTTACTTTTCTGTCAGCACGTATAGAATTATTTTTGAGCAGTGGATAAAATTTGAGAGAAAGATAAGCCCGAGCACTTTGTGTTTCTGCTCGACTCAAAAAGATGAAAAATGGATGACATGACACAAGATGATGTGACGTGAAACAAAAATGTGCTGCGTGGATCTCATGTTTTCTGAAGCACGTCACATGGCAAGTGTAACTGCAATGTAGCTTATAGCTGCTATCAGTAATGTCACAATCTCACTTCATTTGCTGTGAATGTTTTCTTGCCTAAATGGGTCATTGATTGCTTGTGCTCTCAGGTTTTGAATTACGAATTTATATTTTTTTACCACCAGAATAAACTGTAACCTTTGATCCTCTTTTGCACTTAGGAAATTTCTTTTGTGAATAATCAACTTCGTTTCCTGTAAGAGAGAGACCCTGGAAACGTTGGTTGCATTTTAAGGAACCTTTCTGTCAGCACGTTTACCGTTTAATGCATAAATTAATTGCGGTTTGATATCAGAATGGAGTGGTTGAGCGAGTGAGGGAATTCGAGGTCCATAACTTAACCTCATTGCCATGAGGTAAAAATAGTCCATGTAATATATTTCCAGTTTCCATGAACATTTTCAGCTGGAATCACAAATCATGATCCACACAAATAAAAATAAACAGAACACGCATCAAACTAGACTGGCATTTCACAGATAATGGCCAGGTCTGAGCTGTTTTCATGTGTCACGCGCAAGCCTTTGTTAAAAGTTTTCTATTTAACAATAATTTATACATTGCTTCTGAGTATTTGCATGGAATTCAGCCTATGTTTTCACAGATAACGCCAAAAAGTACAAATTTTATGACCGCATAAAATACATACATTCTAAATTTAGTGATAGAAAGTCATTCATTTTGTCCTGTCCAAAATAGATCTTATCAACTACATATTTCAACGAACAGGCCATCTTCATTCAAATCCGCCGTTCTTGCTTGACATTCATAAACCTCTTGATGTTTTGTTTTCGATGTTAATTACATTGTAATTCATCAAATGAGAGGGCTAATTTTTGTTTTAAAACTTGCGCATCGAACAAGTTACTTGTTCACTGCCAATTGATTGTGCAGAGTAGTCGAACTTTTGGAAAATATTCTTCTGTAAAGCGAAGTCATGCCTTTGTTATCCTTTAGTGGAATTATATTTTTTCCTAGTACACTGTATATTGCTATTTTTTTTCCTAACAAAAACAAAAAAAATATTGCTTGACTAGAGCTTGACTTGTGACTCAAGGTTGACTTGGGATTGTACATGTACATGTAGTTGGCTTGCGTAACGTTACAACTCCTCACATCATGCGTCATGCAAAACCCCATAACCACCCTGTATTTAATCCCTTGTAAAAATTTTACCGCGATCGCGCCGCGAATCGCGGCGCGTTTTTGGCCGCCGCGATCGTGACGCGATCGTGCCGCGATTCGCGCCGCGTTTTTGGCCGCCGCGATTCGCGCCGCGATCGGCTTGGATCGCGCCGTGATTCGTGCCGCGATTCGCGCCGCGTTTTTGGCCGCCGCGATTCTCGCATCGCGGCGCGATGGGTCGGGAATCGCGCCGCGATTTGGCTTGGATCGCGCCTAAATCTATAAATTTAAAAACAATTATCTTGGCGTTTTGCATACCGACAAAACAAACACACAGACTGTATCGAAACAACATCATTTATTTACAGAAGCTTACAGAAAAAGATGGCCAGTTTCGCTGCCGAGCACAATTAAATTTCGCCGGAGAGCGTGATTGAGTCTTTAGTTTACAAGCAAATAAGTGAACAGTTCTTCTGTAAAGTGTGAACAACACATACATAACGGCAACTAACCTTTTACTCGTGCTCAAGCGAAAGAAGATGCAATGATGTGATCTACCAAACGAGCGAACTATCTCTTGCATCTGCGAAGAAGCCGAACTGTCGAAGATGCGCTTTCTTTTCCCCGAAGCTTTTTTAAATAATACAACACTTAAGTCCCAAGCATCAACAGGTACAACTTTGCATTGAATGGTCCTTATCATCAAAATGTTTTCCTCTTTCCACTGTTCGAGTTTTGCATTTTTTTAAAAAATCACAGTTCAGCTGTAGTTCAGTCAACAAAGTCCATGACGAAGCGACGAAGCGCTGTTGAAATTATAAACAAGCTGTCGCTCGAATTAACAAAACAAATTCTAGCAGTTTTCACAGAGACGCTTTTCCCTCAAGTTAGGTCGCTTCTAAACTCTTGTTATTAACAGAAGCAGCTAAAAAAGAACACATTTTCCAGTCCTGATTGTGAAGAGAAAACATACCAACTTTCTCGAAATAAAATTTCTTTTCTGCTTGGGATGGCGTGGCGATCGATTGCGTGTACTATGCACTACGTGA
This sequence comes from Oculina patagonica, assembly GCF_052425735.1. Lineage (NCBI taxonomy): Eukaryota > Metazoa > Cnidaria > Anthozoa > Scleractinia > Oculinidae > Oculina > Oculina patagonica. Next base: position 358,848 of record NC_135769.1, read on the forward strand.
CCTAACTCAGCCAATCGTAACGCTCAGTTCACGACAACTTGCGGCAAAAGGCGGGAAAGGACTTCGATGTGTGTGGTCTACGATCGTGGTCTACGGGAAGGTAAATATAAAGCTCTAAAAAAAGCTCATTCTGACAGCCTCTTCGGAGCCACAATTAAATTAATATAAATGCCATATAGAGGATTTTTCAATGCAAAAAACGCAATTGCAGCGAATTCCTGATTGTATTTGCATTTGAAGAAAATGGCCGACAGAAATTTGTCATTAGATTGCTCAAAGGTATTAAGGTTCCTCAAAGATAAGAAAAGAAAGAAACAAAGTGTTTGAAAAGATTAAAAAACGGACTGTTAAGAAATAAAAATTCTTATCTTTTAATTTATTTTTTATACTCATTATCACGCGCCGCTTTGTCGCGCCAGTTCGTCTAGACTAAAACTAAATAAAACTTTTCTCGTGGGAATCACGTCCTCACGGCTCACCGTCAAGTAATAAAATGTTTTTCGACATTTTAAATCAAACTAGTTTTATAACTACTTTGATTAGTACTTAAAGTTTATTTCATCAATACAAGTCATGATTTGCGTTACGACCACAGCATGATTTGTGAGAGTTTCAAAGCATATTGACTTTCTCCCGGTGATCGAGAAGTGAGTTCTCGCCGGGAACACTTCCCGAGATTTATTCCAGCCCCCCAAATCGCGGTGCGGTGGTAATCAATCGCGCCGCGATCGCACTCATCACGCCGCGATCGTGACTATCGCGGCAATCGCGGCGCGATCGCGACATTCGCGGCGCGATTGCAACTATCGCGGCGCGTTCGCGTTCATTTACAATCGCGTCACGCACGATCGCGTCGCGATGACAACAAATCGCGGCGCGATCGCGTCAGTCGCGGCGCGACATTCGCGGCGCAATCGCGGCGCGATCGCGCCGCGATCGCGGTAAAATTTTTACAAGGGATAGACTTGTGTTTATATTAAAATTTTCTTGAAGTCAATCAATGAATGAGGCCGAGTTGACATCAGCTTTCTAGCAATAGAAGGAATTTCAACATTCTGTTATCCTAAATAAATTTTTTACTTCTAAATACCGTATTTATTCGATTAAGCGCACCGGGCTCTTATTAAATTTTTGGACCTTGAGGGTGGGTGCTTATTCGAGGCTGGGCGCTTATTCACCATTTTTAGCAAGTAGTACCTTTATTTTGCAAGAAAACAATGTATAATAACGTAAACGTGAAGGTGTACGAAAGCTCAATTTTAAATGTTCATTGAAAGTTTCAGTAAGAAACTAAACAAAACTCGGTCTTCGGGATAGTCTCTTAGTTAAGTACTTAGACAATTTTGATCTCAACTTCAACAATAATCAAATTTCCTCTTGTGCTCTTATTTTAGTGGGGTGGGGGTGGGCGCTTATTCGAGGCTGGGCGCTTATTAACTTTTCCTACCTACAGGGTGGGCGCTTATTCGAGGTGGGCGCTTATTTGAGGTTGGGTGCTTAATCGAATAAATACGGTAACCAGACTTTGCTTCATTATTAACCTTACAGACATACGTGCATGAAAGATGCATTCGATAAGTAAAAAAATTCATGATGACAAGCAGTTTTTACCAAAAAATCATTACAGTAGAAGCCTGTGCATGTACAGTATTAACACGTACATGACCAGCTTTTTCATAACAAAAGTTTGATGTTATTATCTTCCCTATTAAAGGGACTAATGTCACAGATTTCAACAGATTTTTTAACAGCCCAAATTTATATTTGTGTCGTAGAAAACCTAAAAATAATGGTCCATTCTTATTAACAATTGCTATTTTAGAGCACTAAAACTGTTTAAAAGCATGTTTGGCTGCAGATGGCTAGAATGGAAATGGATTGCAATTTGAAAATGTTAGCCAACGTTTTCAAGTTGTTTCTGTGTGCCTTCAAAAAAATGAATATTTATAGCTAAAATTTGATTTCTTTCCCCAAATAAAGGTTATATCTTCCGTTAAATGTTCAAAGACAATGTTTTTCATGGGTAAATTTGCCTACCACTTATTTCAGAACAGTTTAAACCAAAAAACTGTGAAATCCCCGTGACATATAGGAACCAGTAATTAAATACAGGGAGTTTGGTGGGAGGGGATGGGGGCAGGGCTGGAGGAGACAGTGTGTGGTCCCAATTTTTTTTTTCTGTTTTACAATGGTGGGGGGAGGAAGAGGAAGAAATACTGGATTGGGGATTGGGGGCCATATTCTTCAAACTTTTGATAGGGTCAGAATGAGACACCTTTAAAGGATTAAGACATTTCAGATTTCAGGTACAAAACAGAAACAGGTGCAAAGCCTAATACAGGTGCCAATGCAACTAAATGTTTCACTTTGGCGACCAAATCCTGAAAATAATAGTCGCCAAAAAAATTGGTGACTTATAGAATGCTTCATCACACCTTACCTAAAGATCTAGAGAATGTTGAAGATTTGTAAAGGTAAATCTGCAGCAAACTACCTTGTTAAGTTTGTTTCTGAAATGCAGCACATGCACGATTAACGAAAATCTATCATCACTGGACGCCATCTTGGATTTAGGTAACGTTTCACGTTATATATGACCCATTCTAGTGTCCTCTTTGTAGCACATGCAAATTTTGCAGGCTCATCTTTCACTGCATTTTGACAACCATGTCTGCCGAGTGCGCTCATTTAAATTTAAAATGAGTGAGGGAATTAATAATTATTATCAGTAGAGTACCATGTGGGCCATCAAGTTCATGTTGTAAACCTTTATTTGTTGTGTTCATGGTATTAGAGGCTTTCTTCATATGGCATGACAAAGAACAAATTGTTTTCTATCATGCCATACGAAGAAAGCCTCTAATATTATTTATCAGTAGCAAATGAAGCATAAAAGAGCCACTTCATTTGTAAGAAAACTTTCCTTCCATTTGTTGGAGAAATGATTGTTGATTTAGTTGTTACTTAATATCTATTTTCAACAGTGTAATGGCTAGGTATTGAACATGAATAAATATGTTTAAGGTCATTCCTCAGTATTGCATTGCGGATGCCATATTGCGAATAATTTTAGGCATGATTAGTACATGCACATTCAGAAAATGGCGGCTTTTTATTATGGCTTAATTGGCTCGCAAGAGAGATAAATCGTCGTTTTCCCGTAAACGATTACCAGGACCTATCATTTCTTCTCATTTTCTGAGTCTAGCAATCACCTTCTTTCTATAAAATGAATACAAAAAAATTTCTATAATAATTATAGAAAAATAAATAATCAACGGAAATGTGAACTTAGCCCGTACTCATGATAATATAAGATCACAAGACAACAAGATCACTGCATGTTAGGAACAAGTTGAATCAGTGTCAATTGAAACTGCGTGCCTTAATCAGGAAAAATTTATTAAATTGTTCCTTGAAGTCGATGTGGTACATTTGTAGTTATATTTTGCGTTTTGCGGTTCAAAAAATAATGTTTCTGAAAGCTGATATTGTGAGGAATTATGGGGTATATTCAAGGTCTTCTGCTCCTAAACCAATACCGGGATCCCTCTTTCTTATTTCAAAAATAAAGTTCCCTTAATTAAGATGAACAACCAGTAGGCAAAGTTTGAACGAAAATCTATTGTCAGTTCTATTTTGATGGAATAGTGTGTTAATGTTGCATAAGCTGGGGCTCCAGTTATTTCAGATTACTGTATGTTTCAGGAGCAATTTATCCTCAATTCGAAAGGAAATGTTGTCATGATTCTTTGATTTGAATTGGTGAAATTGAAGGACTATTCCCTTTCACAATTTTGGACTGTCTATATCTAGTACAACTACAAGGAAAAAAGTGTTTATTTTGTAATTGTCTTAATAAAAAATGGCGACCAACTTTTTGGAATTTGCTACCAGTTTAAAATATTTAGGAGCCAAGTGGCTAAATGAGCCTAAGTCATAAATTTGTGTTTGTTTGTTTGTTTGTTTCTTTTTTTTTTTGGGGGGGGGGGGATCATTTGGAAAATTTTCCCAAAAGTAAGTCATGGTATTGCAGGTGGGGGGATTACAATTTTCAATACATTGAACGCTGCAGCCAGCAAAGTCCCCAGCAAACAATGAAAAGATTCAAAAGAGATAAATTTTCAAATATAAAGCTCCAAAATGGGGACACAAGACACTGAGCCCAAAGGGCTTAAATTGATATTTAACTTTTTTTGCTTGAACGTTTTTTAATTTGAACATTTTTATATGAATATTTACAGGCCAGTCCTATGTACATGTATGTGAATCATGTACAGTATGCTTTAAACTACAAAAAGTAATTATTAACAATAAAGTTTTTGTTCAATTATTAAACACAAAATACCTTAAATAAAATTTTAACTTTAAACTCTGTAGGATCTTGAGCATTCATAGTGCCTCTCCTCCCTACATGTAGTTGAAGAAATAATCAAACTTACAGATAATATTATACAAAATGTAGGAATCCAGTTTGTGTAAATATTTCCACAAGGGACTTGAGGATTTAACTGTCATTTGTGAGGTGCTAGACATGCAATTGTTGGAATCAGTTGAGTAAACACAAATTTTCTGTGTATGAGCAAGGCACAATGGTGCCATCAATATCAACAATCACACTGCTAAACGCCATCAACTTACAAACCACAGAATTGTCTGGGACTACGTTCAATTACTGAGGCCCTGCCAGGGGGTTCCCGGAGTCGCTTGTCTGAATTTCAAAATGCTTGGTGTCGCTGTTTCATCGGCCATTCTAGGCCTTTTTGTCACTTGTCGGAATTTGGCAAGAAAGATTATTGTTTGTCGCAATTTCATTTCATGTGCTGTCGCTACTTTTTGGGCCATGTCGCTAGTCGGAATTTACCCTGGCAGGGCCTCATTACTGACTCTACAGTTAACAAGATCACTCTAACTTAGAATGAACACAACTCATTAAATGCCAATTAACAACTGCAAGCTGCATGCACCTCAATTCTGAATTCTTTTTCTTGACCTTAAATGAGCTTTTGACTACATGTGCAAAAAGAACTGACACTAATTTGACTATACATGTAACAATAGACAGATTGGAACAGGCAACAACTGGCAAATTACTCTGGTGATGACTTCCACTTCAGTTGTCGAATGCCCTTTCCCAGGCTTATAATTATCACTCACTCAAAGGATCGTACAAGTTTTCAAACTACACATATAATGACAAATACCATGATGTGGTACTCACCATCTCGTTTGGCAAATCCGTGAACAGTTGCCACTCTTGGGCTTGGTGGGCACGCATTTGGAAGTTTTGAATCATTACTTCTGCCAACATTCTACAATGAACGAAATGAAATGAAAAAAAAAAAAAATGAGCACAAATAGTAGTCTTCTTCGCAGCTCCTCTCCACTACTGATTCAATTCATATTATTTGCTTCCTGTAGAATTGGAATCCCAAATAAATCTTAACAGTACCAAAGTTGTTATCAAAAGCATTTGAGAAATCTGCCATGTTTATGAAACATTACATTGCTGGCCTGGTTACATAGCATGTCAACAGCTAGAAGCACGTTGAAAGTTCAGGTTGAAAAATCATTGTTATGCATGTAACACGTCTGAAAAGGGGCTGTAATATACAAACCAATGTGTTGCAACATGTACATATATTTTTCAATTTTATGTTAAGATTGCTGGTAGATTGTACAATGTACCTTGTGCCATCATCTGTTTCAGGAACAACCTGTTTGATAAAAAAAGTGGAAATTAATTTGGCGAATTTTTCACACTGAAATTCAGTCGACATACACTGTAAAACCAGTCACACAAGTGGAATCTGAAGGAGAAGAGCCCAGGCTATGAATTTCTTTCTGACCAGTTATTGATCTTTCAGTGTTCAAAATTTATGTGCCACTGTGTGTGAGTCAGAAGAGCAGAAGAGATTCTGCTCAATCCAGTAGACATGCAAATAAACAACAACTACAGTTACTGTAGCTTTTCATTTCTCTCCCTGAACTCTTCCTTTAACCAGTTTTCATAAGTTAAAGGCCACATACCACCTACTTTATCATGTAAATGTCACAAACTGTCCCACAACTTAAGGAGGAAGGAAGAGGGGAATGCTTGGGCTCTCCGAACTCCCCACTTACATGCAGCATCTGTGTATGACTGTACTTGCTTCCCATGTGCTTTACACCTTTGATCCCCAAGGGGGGGGGGGGGTACTCGGGATTTAGAGTGACAGGGATGATAGAAGGATTTTTTTGGGTTTGAAAGTTTCGATTCCAGGATTTTTTGGGGTAGGAAAATTTGCCAAGTGTATTTTTGATTAAAGTAGGGATTTTTTGGGAATTTAAAATGATCTTAAGATTTGTCGTAGTGCTTTAGCTGCGTAGTTCTGCAAATAAATAATCAAAGATCTCTTCGAGATATCGACTTTTTTTGCATGAAGTTAGTATGAGTAGAAGGTAATTTATCCTGGGCATTGTTGTTCGAACATATCATGGAAGAATTCAAACGTCTTTCAGTTCAAGCATTTTTTTTTATTTTCGCGGAGGAAATGCTGTACTTGTCAGTCGCGACGGCTGGGTGCTTTGCAACTCATATACTTTGGCTTGGTTAAAAATGGTAAACTTTGACGTTTGCCTTTAATCGAAATAGTTGTTTTCTTTCGAGTTAGAAAGATTTCTACTCGGCTTAATGCAGGGTTCCCGATAAAGGTTACGCACGACAGAGTTACCTTTTGTCTCGTCACGCAATTTTAACCCCACATTGAGAAGTAAATTTTCGTTTGGATATTACCAAAAGCCGCTTCTCCTCGCGTTATTCTTTACCTTACGGCTACACATGCCATTTCTAACGACTACATTTCCAGTAAAACAGTTGCTGTTTATTTTTCTAATGGCGATGCATTAACTTCTGAACAGAAGCAAAACCCTTTAGCATTTACTGCTTCCACCGGAAGTAATTTCACAACAGGCTACAAAACACTTGTAAATATCACTTAACACATTTAATGATGTTGCAATTCTAAATTGTGCAACTCAGCAGAAATAATCAATTGTCTCGAAATGAGTTCCCTTTGGTTAACTATTGGCAACGTTTTAGTGTGTGAAAGACTTGTACCAGTACAAATTTGCGTTGTTAATCGTTTTAGGTTAAATTAATATTAGCGCCTGAAGACTTGTACCAGTACAAATTGCGTTCTTAATCGTTTTAAACTTCGCTGCCTTCGAGCGCTGAACCCCTTAGTACATTCTTAATTGGTTATGTGACGTAAGATTTGGGCTACTCACGTTTTTGATTGTTATGTAACGTTTGTAAATTTGACAAGTCACGTTTTTTCTACAAGAACGGAAGTGCTGAAGCACAACTATAGAGTGACACTTTACAAGTCACGTGCTTTGATCACCCACAGCGGAAAGTATTCCCTTGAGAGTTAACGAGAATGTGGTTCCTTCCGGTTCCAGATTACCCCACATAACTGCTATTCTCCTTATTTTTGCTTGTAAACAAGCAAAAAAAGTCGAAAAAAACTAACATATTTTGTTGTTGATTCTTGGGGGTTCATTTTTGGTTAAGGGTTTTTTTTGGGTTTTGGTGGAAGCCCTAGGGATTTTTTTGGGTCTTGATTTTTGCCCCCATTCGATCATCTCTGTCACTTGAAATCCCGAGTACCCCCCCTGGGCTTCGACCCTTTCGTCCTTGCCAAGCATACCTGCTTAATGTCACGCGCAATAGGAAAGACACCATTTAAGTGGGAGAAAGGTGTGGGGATAAGAGTTGTCCTGGACCCGAGAGCTGCCTGCCACGTGCGAGGCCAGTACTCGGGGCTAGTGTCAGCGAGTGGCATATAAGACTGTAAGATGGGTGTCATGGGGCACAGAGGCAGGGTGGCATGTACCTATGCCAAGCTCCTGGAGGGATGATAGTGAGGGGAAGTGGATGTGACCACCATTTCTCACCCAAGCTAAGGCAACCCAGGCATCACTTCAGTGTGTGACTGAAGGGTTGTCGCCAGCAAAACCATTTATTAACAAAAACTTTAAAGGTATTACAAGATAGTTTTTTTTTAAATATCTATATATATAAATAGAAAAATACATAATGTCTATATAATGTAAAAAAACGAAGCAGATAAAAAGTAGGCACCTATGTAAAAAGCTACGCCTAAAAATGGTAATCCCTGGAAACGAGAAACGAAAGCGGAGGGTGGGAGGGGAAATAAACGCTCGAGTCAAGCAAGAAACTGAATTGTGAGTGGAGATCGACTGCGATCGGTGTACTCGAGCATGAACAATGTGGAACTACTTGGGACTGATTGGCTGGTGAAATGAAAGCACGTGCGTTTAATTTCAATCCTTTGATTGGCCAATTGCTGGTTTTCACTGTTATGCAATCAAAACTAAATTCAAAACCATTCAACTACAGAAGCTATGAATTTCAAATATTATAGACGATAAATAGATAAACAATTTCTCCAAGTTTCAGATCTGTGCGATGTACCGTTCACGAGTTAATTATTTGCTGAACCTTTCCACGCAAATTTATAAAGCTTAGTATGGAGATGCCATAAATGTGTCCTTCCGAGGGACACAAATATGGCCGCCGTGATGTCAGAGAAACCATCTGGAACTCAATTCTGTTTACAGCAGCGGCAATCTTTGGCTCATGAGCTAGTACAGTTTCACATAAACACCACTTATTATATCTGAAATGTTCAATCTGCTGAAAATGGAAAGGAAAGGTCTTTTTTCAAACAAAACAGCTTTGTCACGGCACTCAGCTTGATGTCACGTATGACGGAGAACTCAAATATTCAAAATGCTCTGTTTAAAAAACGAATAACACTATCGATCTGGAAATTTGCAAAAAGATATATTTTTAGTTTATCTTACGTCTAATGACAACGAAAATTTAGCAGGCGTAGTGAATTTTGATTTCAGAATTTTATGACGTAACATGAAAACCAAGAATAACATTTACAACGGTTCCCTTTTAACTGCTTAAAGATACACATTCTGCTGATTTCACCATTCCACCGTCGAATCAATTATAAAAGAGGGGGATAAGAATACATGTTTGCAGTTTGAGGGGCGGGAAATTGATTGCCGGAAAATCACATACTGATGCGTGGAGTGCAAGGATCTATTGGGCTAAACATTAACTTCAGTTTATGCTTTGGCAAAAACAGCCAAAAACTGCAAATGGTCTACAGGTAGAGTCCTTCTGGCTAAGAATTTTTGGGATACAGGAAAAAAAAATTGGCCAGAGGTTTGCATTCAATTATGGTACCAATCAGCAGCCAATCAAAACAATTTTATAATTAGAAAGAGGTTGTATGTTGTGATGTCACATGAAGGTCTCTTGGCAATCTTACTTAAACACATTTTTGCCTGGAGGCTTTGAGAATAAAACCCAATAAAACATTATACAGTATTTTTAAATAAACTCCTTTAATCCTTAAAAACAAAACTAGTCTGATTCAACATTTGTAATATTATCTCCTTGGATTAATGCAAACAGTAAAATAACCCTGCAAATAACCCTGTTTTTTTTTGAAAATTATTCATCAAGCTTTACTAATTTTTTTTCTTACCTGATCTAGGTCTAGTATGGGATCCTGCTCAAGTATGAGTGATCTTATTATATCTCTGGAATGAAGGCAAATCAGAAGTAAGTACTGTTATACAAGAGAATTAATGGTTAATGGTTAAGTGTTAATCAGCTTTTGAACAACCCAGCTCAGGATTCAAACTTAGCCAGTAGAAATGGGGAGTAACTCTTCAATATCACAAAGGTTCAGTGTGTGGCATTATTGAGGCCTTCCAAGGGGGTTTCTCATGTAGCTTTGTCGCGTGTTTCTAACCCACTTGTCGCCTATTTGGCGAGGGAACATTGTCGCTGTTGCAAATATACACCCTTTCAGTGCTAGTTTCTGTCTGCTGTCAGTGTTCTGGAACAAGATTGTCGCTACATTTTTAGCTATTTTGGAGCAATGTCGCCTGTCGCCAAAACCCCTTGGAAGGCCTCATTATTGCATATTTTCAACTTTAAGTGTGCCATTTTGTTGAGCTTGGTATACACTTTAAATTATTGTACAGTGGAATCCTGTTGATCCAGTCAGCAGAGGGTCCATGGTGCAAAAATCTGGCTTTATTAACAAGGTGCTTTATTTAAGAGGTTAATAAGAAAATGACTGACTGGCTCTTAGTAAGGCCAAAGTAAAGTGGCTGTTATAGCAAGGTTGCTGTATTAACAGGGTTGCAGTAAGGTGGGGTTCCACTGTACAGTACATTCTTGCAAGGGAAACAAGTACAGTACGTATATATACTGAGTACAAATATTTATACACCACTATGCATTTCTATTCATCAGAAGTGGATAACAATTCTAGTATAGACAGAGATATGTGTTTGTAGGAAGAAATTCAGAGGTGTTATAATTATCAGTGGTCAGTTTAGCTTGGTTGTGTTACATTATTATCTTATAATTCTGTTATAGAAATCATACACTGCCAACAGCATAATGGAATTGTTGCTTGCTTTCAGTGTCAGAATGAATATCCATTTCACTTGCAAAATTTATGTTTAGATAACAGCTACATGTACACGTAACTAGTATAAAAGAGTTGTCCACTTACCTATACTGCAAGTGTTGCTGAAACAACAATAAAATGTTAAACCGTGTTAGCACACAGTATGTGAGCAATATTACAAAAGAGTTTAGTCAGCTAGGCTAATTGAGTCAAAACACACCTAACGTGTTTGCAAATTATGGTACTGCTTCGATTAAAGTTAAGTTTTGTTGTGTTTTCATACGCTTTTGAAGTATGTTAACAGAGCTTCTATTATCTTCCATTTTGGTCGTGTTGTTGACTCATAACTCTAGGCAGATTTCATTGCATGATAGTAATCGAGTTTATTCGTCTAACTGTAAAAGACAACTGGGGCTTTAAACCCCCATCAGTCATGAGGAATGAAAGATAACGTAGACAAAACAGGTTCAAGCTGTGGCGTGTGGCTTTTATTTGTCCTCGCGTTTGATCCATGGTGGTCATTCTTGTTAACACTTCATCGTATAATTGTTACGTTATTGTATCTGAAGCCGTGCACTTGTTTCAAAAATAGTCCCAAACAAGTTTGTCTCTATTCAAACCATTCAAACTGAAAATTGAAACCCGCATCAATTTTTATTCCTCTTCGAGTCGTAACATGGAAGTTCTTTATATTTGTTTTTAGAGATATGTATTTGTTACTCACGTTATTTCCTTCGTTTGCCATGTCTTGCTGTTCACAGATTGCTGTAAAATTAAAAAAACTCGGTTAATTTTATAGTGCGAACATCTTCGTGTACAGCATACATGTAATATGCAAATCGCACAATGTCGATATGTGGTCGAGAGTGTATCAAAACACGTCTCTTGTGTTACTAGAAACATAGAGACAGCTTGTAGCGTGCCTAAGTTTTACCGCCTGTGTGATGCGAAGGCTGTCTAGTTTTTAGTTTTATAGCGACTTTAAATTACGAGAGATAGTAATCTATTTCATCTGAATTATATGGCGTCCGACGGTTTTCATAATCTGGGCTACATGTAGGCGTGTTCTTTTGTCGCAAGCGTTAATTTCACTTAATTTGCTGCCTTTTGGCGAACTGCACAAATGACTAAAAATATTGTACCAAAATATGTCTCAAATGCACGATTAGAATATTTACAAAGTTGCTCGATTCCTTTGACTGTAACTGTTGATGCGATTTTCGATTCAAAACAATCGTACGTTGTAAGAATTCACCTTCACCGACTTGAATAGATATTTTGCCCTCAATCGCTGTTCAATTCGTTCAAACAAAGGCCGTTCCACCGGTAGCAACGTTTTTACCAAAGTCTGCAGGTGTAAATGCAGACCTCTATACACGTTTTGGAGCCTCAAAAATCCCACAAATCCCAAGCTATTCGTACTGGTTTTAGCAATCGTGACAAATAAAACCTCCAGGTGAATTCTATTTTGTAACGAGGCGAATCGTTTTCCCGCACGTCATGTTGCGAGTTTCGGACGGTTTTGTAGACTAAGAGATGTTAAAGAAAGTTCAAGCCTACCTTAATCAGAAGTTGATGAAAAACCCACCGAGGCTAGCGTGATTTAAGTGAGTTTACGTTAGCGCAATGCCGGGAAAATTGACTGTCTGGAGAGCACGTGCAAGGTTGCTGCACAACATGTATACTACGTGTTCACGTGATCAGAGCTTTCAAACTTTACGTTCATCCGTGTTGTCGATTGGTTCATCTGATATCAACATTACTTACAACAAAAGCGAGACTGTTGTTATTATATACCAACGGACAACTACCCGTTACAGTGGTTTAATCTTTTGTTTCGTCTGTCGTTTTTGAACTAGAAATATCCAGGCGAAAAATGGCGGGAAAGTTGGTTCGGTCTTGGTAAACAAAACAAATAAATATGTGGGGCAGCCGAACGAGTCACTAAAAACAGTCGACGGACTATACCAGCGCTGTAGACTTTCTGCTTTGCAGGCCACCCCTAGATGAGGCCTTGTGGTTACAAGCTCTGGATATCCTTCTGAAGGTAAATGCGTTTAGGTCCTGGCCGATACAAGCCTTAAAGACAATGAACTGAGGCTAAAATGTATATATGTATGATTCGCGTTCTTTCTTTTTTTACTGAAACTGTAATCTTTTTTCTACCGGAGAAGCGAAGATAAGCACGCTGGAGAAACTCGTCTAATACGCGATACTCAGCCGGTGTTGTAATGAAAGTAAAATAATTTTGAGTTATGTTTTGACTTCGCCGCGGGTCCCCGATGCTTTTCGAAAACCATAGTTATGCGAAAACAGGTGGAAAGACATATGTTTTACGTTATTATATGTACCTTGTAAGTGTATGGAAAAGTGATGTTTGTGACCTGTATCTGGTCCTGTGCTGACATCAGGGAGCTCATTGCGTGAATGCAACAAAATGTGCGAAAGAGGCTAAGTGACTGGTCCATTCCAAAAAGGAGGAGAGCACAGGGGATGAGTCTGTAATGTTGACTGGATTGAAAACCGGTAATCAATTGAAAGATTACCTACACTTCCGGCAACTGAATGAGTTGTCACCTTTGGATGCGTTATCTGGGAGGTCACGCAATGCTAAGTTACGAGCAGCGTTGCGTGATGAGTCAACCGCCAAAATCCCGCAAAATTCTTACATACCCCGGAAATTGGATTTTTTAACAAAATTCTTTGTTTTTATTTTTGAGCGTCTGTCATTATGTTTCTTTTCAACAACCACTTTAAAGCTGGTGAAGTTGCCAGTGTGAAGGTAATCTATCATTTGGTTTGTGCTTAGTTTTTCAATCCAATCAATGTTACGGACTAGCCCACAGTCCCCTTGTCACTTTTGGAATCGGTTGTTGATCTTGTTCTGATTCCGCTCCGCACGTTTGTTTCCATGGCGGAAGTGTACCAAAGTCGTCTCGGATTCTGTAGCTGGGACAAAACGCACATCATTACCAGAGTGCTATACATAAGTGTGAATTATTTCCAAAAAAATGATCAAGTTGTCTTGCTATGCAGTAAACATAGATTTCTTTTAAAATCAGTAGAATCTCTTTACTTTCTGCTGGTAGGCCACATAATTTCACTTGTTTTGAAAGTTACTTACTTATCCTCATCGGGCCCATGAGGACTCTTTGTTTTGAAAGTTACTGGCATAAAATTGTCCATCAAGCGCGATTTGTTCAAAGGATGAATAACACTATCCACCGGATAGATCAGTAGTTTGTTTTGTTAACACTTATCCACTGAATAGTGATTTATCCGTTGGATAGCGTTTTCCAATCCGTGAACAACTGGTCCCAGCGATACAGTGAGTACTATTCCTCTAAGAGAACGAAACGGTTGTCGGCCATTGAGCTTAGTCCACCAAATGAAATTACAGACGCATTATTCACTTCAATCTGTTTGTCGCTGTTTAATTTGGTAATTGACCTACCTCTGTCCCACTGTCGTTCTGGATTTTTCACGCCGCCTAAACCAGCAGAGTAACGGAGTGTAAAGCGCTTTCCGTTTAACATCTCTACGCAGAGATCAGCTAGGGAACATGACTTGACAAAAGTCGTAGCAAAATAGAACTTGAGCCTAGCGAACATTGTATTTTTTAATTGGCAGGGATATTTCCCTCGATATTTCCCTTTGTTTTGTAACAGAATGTGCTTAGACAAGTTCAGTTAGAATGTTTGTTATGACAATCGCGTGCTAATTTTAACATAATTTCCGTTTAGCGTTTAAAACCAGCTATCAGTTTTCTATAGTTTTCAGTGTTTTGAAATGTAATTTGTCTTGGTGCTGTCGGCATGTCATTTCGAACGCCGTTATAACGTTTTGTTGCTAATATCGTATGACTTGATTTCTTTAAATAGCTGTATAGAAACTGAAATGAAATGTCTTAGGTTCTGCGTGGGCTGACTGCACTTTTGTAAACAACTTTGACGTTTACAGTATATTTAGAACGCAGGAAATGTTTTCGCTTATAAACCAAAGACTCGCCAAAATCTCACCCTTTTGGCGTTTAAAAGATAACACTCTAATATTTGTGCTCGTTTATTTCTATATTTCTTGATTGGAAGATAATTCTGGCAAAGTCATTCTTTAGACTTTTTATGCGGGATTTGTACTGTGGATACGCATGATAGGAAATTTCATTATGTGGGATTTTACCCCAAGAAATGAGTCATACATTAAACAATGAGTCAACCGATTTCATGACTCGACGAGAAAAGCAGCTTGGGAGAGACGAATAACGGTAAAGTGAAAGTAAAACTAGAGAAAACTACCAAGGGGTAATTTTTGAGAGAGTGGCATTCCGCTAATTATTTGGCTACTGGATGTAGGTACGTTCGTCATTTATTCAATGGTTCATTGGTTTCTATAAAGTTTTTATCCAGATAATAGCGTTTTTATTTACACTGGTGAAAATTGATTTTGATAGAATATTGCAAGCTAAATGATCGTTTAATTCTGGTTAAAGCCTTAAAAAAACGGCGTTTGACAAACACGCTCGCTGGCATTAACTTAGGCAGAGAACATAAAATTATTCATTCCTTTTGCATGTTTATGTACAATGTCTTATTTTTCGGTCTGTAAACATGCTTAACAAGAACCTTGGCTAATATACGGTACTCCTATTCTTGAAATTGCACTCTTGTGTCAGCATCTTTTGGTACGAAATCTCAGTTCCTTATCTCACGGATTTGAAATTTTCTCACACAAAAATGTTCTCTTAAGTGAGGACAGTGAGCAACTTGCCTTTGCCTAACGCCGGCAAAATTCAGTAGAAAAAGAAGGCACATGTCCACCGTATGTTTAGGGCCGTGTTTTTCGTTTCTAAGGTAACTAGACGATGCGACAGTTGATTAATATTATGCACTAAAGGTTTATTGCCAAGTACCCAAGCACAAATCAAAACACATTAACATAAACTAGAAGTCAAAACAAAATTTATTTACATCCTGAATATTAAATACATTATAACGAATATGAACACCACTGCATCATCTAAATCAGCATGTTCCTGTAGAAGATGAAATTAAAACAAAGGTAGATAAATAAAATGTAGTTTTATTTTTTAAGTGATTTTTTTATTTTTCAACGCTGTGCTAATTAGGGACACTGTTAACTGTAAACAGCAATTATGATCTGAACGTTTGATAAGAAAACAACCACTTCCGTCAACATTGTGCTCAGGAGATTCGAGAATATGGATATCTGTAGCAACTCAAACATGGCAATGCTTTCCGAAATCAATGCAAGGCAAGTAGTACAATGTTGCGTGACATTTTTCCCACACCATCATTATAATGTATTTGTAGCTTCCAGCAAAGGATCTTTGTCAAAAGCTTTTTATTCGCCCTTGCTAATTTTAATTTCTGTGGTATAACTTGTTGAGCAATGCGACGATTTGATCAATTTTCGATATAAGCAACACAGAAATCTCTCCTGCAAACACTAAGGCCTGGTATCGTCATGATTTAAATTTCTTTATCTGTATTCAATCCACTGTCACACCTAAGGATTCCTAATCAGGTTGGCAAACCTTCAACATGAGATGAAGATTGTATATTTCCTGTTAAGCTCGTATGCTGGCTGGAAAGAAGGGTAACTGAACTATGTAGCTACCTACCTGAGGGATGGCTGCGTCACGTGGAGGGCAAGCTACACCCCTGAAAGAGGAGAGTTAAAACAAGTGTTAACTTAAATTTTGCCACTATCTTTAGACAACAATGGTAGCCCCCGCCCCCCCCCCCCCCCCCCGCCGCACACACCCACACGCATCCTATGACCACAGTGTCTTGTCGCCTCCCCACCTCTTTATAGTGTGTATGATGTGTATCCCAAACGTATTACCATGGATACAGGGCTTGAAATGTATGCTTGCAACCTCGCAAAGTGTGAGTGGTTTTTGGAATTTGCGACCATTGTATCTTGCATCTCTTACCCCACGGGGCTGTGTCTTCCTCCAGGGTCTGAACACTGCTGAATCCTTTGACCTGATGTTGTAAATCCTGGTAAGGGATCGTCTTCCTAGCAAGAAAAAAAAAATGCGTTTTATAGCCTTTAATTTTTATGACCATCGTAAAGATAGGTACATGTGAGAAGTTAGCAACTTGATTGTTTGTTGTCTCAAGCAGACGGTACGAGTCAGATACAGCACTGTAAGAGTGTTTCTAAGTTACAAACAACTTGTAACCTTACCTGGTTATTATCCAGGTCATCCGCTTCATTAGCTACCACTACTTCTGTCTGTTCATCTTCACCTTCCTCTTCTGCTTCAGTCCTTTTTCTCATGTCTAACTCAGGTGCTCTAAGACATGAAACGTATTCATTAATTTTATTAAGTAAGAGAATTTCCTAAGAATCAAGGAAGAATTCGCATGGTTTTTTTACCCTCTACCAGACAGTGAAATGGAGTTTGTGAGGTCGATTTACAACTATGGTTTATTTAGATACTAATATTTTTTTTGGCGAATACGAAATGCCCGTGTTGAATAAGTAGCTTGAATAAGGGTAGGGTATTTAAAGGCTTTGAATGATAAACGTAGCAACAAGAACCGCCTTGGAACGGCCGAGAATGTTCAGTGAACTTAAACCTCCGTGATGGGAAGCTCAATTTTTTTTATTGTTTTTTATTTTTATGCAATTGTGTAACATAGTGTTATAGAGATATCCTTTTGGCCCAAATTAGGGGGAACTACAAGACCAAGAAAGTAAATTGACGAACAAAACGATTAACTAAAAACCCAAATTGGGTACAGATTCAGTTTTAATATAAAAGATCTGCAATAGGTTACAGATATGGAGGTCAGGCTTGAAACAGGGTATGAAAAATCGTTGTCTGAAATATGGTAAGTGTTTCGTGAACACCTGCCACGAGAGAAAAATTTTCTGATTTTTAAGATTTGTAGTATCTTTAAGGCCTTACAGCGTTTGGGATATTGACTCTGGTTTCTAAGGTCTTGCCATTGTCTTACCCAGTTAAAGGAGACTTCCCTGTTGGAGTGCCTTCATCCTCGTCCGAGGAACTTGCTTCACCTTTTTCCTAAAATCCATAAATGCCGAGTAATGTTCTCTTGTTTAGACTTTCATATTTATCTTTTGACGTTTATTCAACTTCTATAATTGTGAAAAGGCGCAAGAAATAAACTATACTAATAATAATATATAATCTAAAAATGTTTTCTCCCGGCTGTGAACAGCAAAGTCAGCATTGCTGAAAACTGAACTAAAATATTTATGGCTTTAATTGTAAAGGTGCATTTTGCTAACACTGTTAATTTGTTCTTACAGCAGGAATTATATTTCACACTTAAAAATCACTGCAAAAAAAAAAAAAGCGATTAAACTAAAATTGTTGTTTTATGAGAATATAGAAAGTGTTGATTTGAACAGTTTCTTACCCTCTTCCGTTTTTCTGCCATCTAAAATTTGAAAACATAAAAAAGAAAAAAAGTTGTTAGTTTGAAGCGCTCCTTGCATCAGATTTATAGCGGGATTATCAAAACATAAATCTACTTGTAATAATAGTTTATGCTTGTGTTCAGGGTCAAGGCACTGTGAAAACTGCATTACACTACGGATTTTAAGGTTTAAAGGCAGTCTTGAGTAGTAATTGAATTTAAGCGTAGGAGAATCCTTAAAAATCCTTGATCTCCTAGAAAGACGGCCTTGACAGGTCCTATTGTGTATGCCTAAAATTGCTTAGGATTGTACAGACCGATCGATTATGAGAGTATTTTACACTCGGCACAGTGTGCTAAAGTGACAAGGTTGGTGTTTTTCGATTATTAAAGTTGGTTGGAAGCAGGCGGCCATATATACGTTGGCATCATTTTGTGTGTCTGCTGTGATTCTGTGCTGCGGCTTATTACAGAAGCTGTAAATCAATAGTTTGTGAAAGGTAACATGTAAATTCAGAGAAATGTTTGAAAACAAACATACTAAGTCCTAATCCGTGTGTAGAACCGTTACTTTATAGCTTCGTGACACGTTTTTTGCACACGTTCCAAACTGAAAGTTAACTTGTGACTATTATATAAAGCATGCATACAACCAACCGTGCGAAAACCAACGTTAACTAGTTAAAAGTGGAGAGATTGTGCTGTGCCGAACTTGACCTCAAAAGCATAGTACCAAGGAACACACAAACTTTTATTGCAATCACGTTGGACGTTTATGCATTGAAATGAACCGCAATAAATGGAAGACTGGTTCAATGAAGGACTAAGAAAGTTAAAAACGGTAAATTCACCTAAGCGACTCAAAAAGAGGAATGAAACAACCCTGCCTTTGTATTTGTTTAAAAACATTATAAAGAATCGATCATTCACGACTTTTCGACCCAAAAGCTGTGACAACAGATGTTGTCACTTTACTAACAGCCTATTTAAACTAATCAATCAATCAATCAATCAATCAATCAATCAATCAATCAATCAATCAATCAATCAATCAATCAATCAATCAATCAATCAATCAATCAATCAATCAATCAATCAATGCGGAGGTCTCAAAATTGCGTGATAGATTGTGACTAAATCTCTTATAAAATGATTTAGTGTATAGTTATGGTTATGGGTGAAGCTGACAGGTAGAATCATGGATACGAAAGCGAGAAACTGGCAACTGTATCATAATTATCTTAGGAATGATTGAAGTCTAAAGCGAAATTACTGATGCAAGATTGATTTATGCCAATATTCTTTTAATTTGCCTTCTTGGTAATTAAAATGGTCACGCACTGTCTTTATTGCGGTTTCCTTTTGTCATAAAGGGCTGTGTTTGTGTCATTTCACACACTGAATAAAAGCTATTTTTTTAATTAATTGCCACGACACGCGTAGCTTTTGAAAACAAACAGCGGACTGCGTTCTTCACAGCTGCATGTTACGCAAGGCATGTGTTTTGGCCGGAAATAACAAGTAAAGTTTATGGCTAACAACGTTTTGCGTTTTCCTTACTTTACTAAAAAATATCTCTTTTCTCGTTATCACAAAGAACCCAGGAGGTGTCTGGCGTGCGTTACTAGACTGTGAAAGATTTGCAAATCACTTAAGGTGTTTACTCTAAGTATTTCCGTCAAGAGAGATAATAATCGACGACAGTTCTGCACTGTTGGGTCAATACATAATTCGATTAACACATGTGGCTTTCAGAAGGATAATATAACATATCCTTGCAGACTGGCGATACTATATATGGTAAAACTGAAAACCTTGCATACTATCTATGGTAGTCGGGAAGATTAGTGGAGGTTTACCTCAAGAACTTAGATAAACATAGTCATGTTTTGAGATAAGCGAAATTGCTATTATTTAAACACACAACACCTTTAGGTAAACTCTTTCACCATTGTTCACTGTCATTATGTTATTGTTTGCCCAGTTCGTACATTGCGATAATGTCGATTAAATCTTTGATACCGTGTTTTATTTGAGGACCTTTTTCTTTCCTTGAATTCGATGCAACAAAGGTCGAGCTTTGCTTTCGGAAGTTAATTCGCTGTACGAACAGCAAAAGTTAAACATTTCCCTGCATGGTGATCAGTGTAACTGTAAACCGTGTGTGATTTCGCTTAAAGCTTTGTAACTTTGCCTTGGTTACAGCTGTTAAATCATGCGAAAACTAGTGCCATTTTGTGAAAACTTAAGGGTTCTTTTCCTTTGATTTTACAGACTGTAATCTCTTCGACAAAACCAAGTGGTTTGCTCAAATAAGTAAACACGGCCAGCGATCATTGCGTATGTTGTTTGTTTACCACTGAGACCTGTTGCATTGGCCTTTTAAACTCTTATCGTATGCTTGCTAGACGAATTGTCGTTTGGCGACAAATTGTGCGATGTTACTTACAAAAACATGGCGGCATCAAAACTGCTGTAGTAAATTTATAATGTTCTTGTTGTAGGGTAGAAACGCATATTTGAGAGTAATTACTGGCTGCGAATGTATTTCATTAATGTGTAGAAGGCTCTCACCTTGAGTCTGCTAAGAGTTTCCGTCCTTTCACCTTGTTGCGCTCGGAAGACTTCGAAATTTACGTCAACTCACCAAGCCAACTTGGAACGAACAAAGTTGCTGCACACTTGTCATCCCAGCTTGCAGTTCGCGCGTAGCACGTCACGATTTCGCGGGAAGTTTTGAGTTGTCAAAGTTATTTGTCAAAGATATTGAATGCGTAGTACAATGTGTCTGATTTACTGTATTTAAACCAAACGAGGACATCGTTGCAGATTCAGCCCTACTGTTCGTTGTAAAGATTAAGTTAAAGCATGCGTGCCCTTTATTAGCCAGCGCTGTATCCACTCCAGTACTTTCCTCGCTATTTGCTTTCTTTTTGTTGGCGCATGGCAGTGAATGTTGTTGCCATAGTGTCGAATACCGTCGATTGAGGTTGTGATTTATTTTCATAAAATATGTGCCTTGGCAAGTTCTAGTTCCCTTAATAGAATGATGATACGTCAGGTCATTTGTTATGGTTGGTTGGAATGCAGTCAATCATTGCATCCCACTGACGTGATATGCTGAACATTCGTGACGCGAATTTTATCTGAAAAAGAAAGTTCTTTGTTAGCAATCTCATCGAAACATTAAATTTTAACCATACGAAAAATCGTCTCTGTACGATATTACATTAAGCAATACGGAAAATGGTGATGCTATTTTCGAACTTTCTTGTGGGTTTAAAAAAATTAGTGCGACATTATGAACAAGTGTTAGTACAAAGCAAACACAAAGTTAAACCAAACTATCCAAAGAAGTGATTTTTACCTGCTAGGCTTCAGCCTCGTGGCAAGATTATTTTCTCAAAGTTGTCAGAAGCGTCTCTGCCGTTTATTGAGATACGTTTTCCGCTTTGTGTTTAGTTACCCGTGAATAACATCTTGATCTTGGTGTTCTCTTTCTGTTGAGTGTAGATAGATCAAGTGAGGTCCAAAAGCAGTTAGCAGTCCCATCAAATCTCTGATAATAAAAGCTATAGAAAGGAAAACAGAACAAGATTGTCGCGAAGATGTCTCACCAGTGAAACCAGGTTTTGAATATAGCATTCGAAATCGTGACCTAAGCTGGAGACAGGCACGATTCATGCGGATACTTGGGTAATGTGGTACAAAAGGTCCCTCGTGATTGGTTAACGTTGTATTTTTGAGCTTTATTTGGATATTTATGGATGACCCTAATATTCGATTTCCTTTTGTCTCCTGCTGTCATTCAGTTTGTTGAGGTCATCTATTTATTTTGATTAAATAACCCGATTGAGATGTCCTGCAGCCGTCTTGAGCAATACCATCTGGAATTTTTACTATGAAGAAAACAGTTGAAACTAGACCCTAAACGGATTATATGTCACATTCTTGATCTCTATATTGATAGTATAAATGATGAATATTGCATAAATAATTCACATTTCCTGAGTGTCTCATGTAAAGGAAGTTAAACCACTCTTGATCATTGTGAAACAGTTATTCTGGCATTGACATTCGTCCGTCGATAAATCGGCTGATACGATGTGTTTATTTTTTAGTGTTTTTTCTTTCTGTCGGTGGTCGAGTCAGTGATGCGTGCATATGAAATGCTAAACATGTTCCGTTCCGTTCAGTTCACAAGAGATCATAATAACTTTTTGAACGCAGTGAGTAACCACAACTTTTGGTAATCTTTAGACGTCCAGCTATTTCAAAAAAATAAATATTTTAATAGACAGAGCGTCTTATTTGAGAAAGGGGGGGTTGTTCGGGGGGGGGGGTTGTTTATTTGAGGTCAAGCTAACAAGTAAATATATTCTCCTGAATGGCATTGCTATGACATACTAGTACGGTATGCTGCTGTGGAAATTTCAATAAACGTTCAAAAGAAAAGTCCGGCGTAACATAGCTAGGATGGATGCTGTACAACAAAATAAAACCTAGCAGTGTTCGCGTTCCTGTCTTCATGACTGACGCATTTCCTTTCTTGTGTTAGTGCTCAGAGTCGTTGGAATGTCGAGGATCCCTCCAGCGTTTTTTTTTTATAAGTTGGAGGAGGTTCTTAAAAAACGAGGAGGACGTTGGAGACATTGCCGTTTATGAACTCAGTTAAAACTTTGTAAACGTTGCATGCTCTTTAATTGGTCATATACCGTTTATGTTCTGTTTGTCACAAATCTTGATTGCAACATAAACGCCAATCCGCAATAATGTACCTTTGGGTATTTATCAACTTTGGATACCCAGGGGCAGTTTTTCGTCGCAGAACGAAGAGAAAAATCGCCCCGCCTTGACAAACTGCCCCTTTCTCGGAGATCGGTAACAATAAATCAATCTGAAAAATTGACAGAAAATTGCAACCCGTTAATAAACGCCGTGCCCCGATTAAACGCCGGCTTCAAATAAACGCCGGGTCCACCAAGCCAAGTTTGAAATAAACGCCGGGGGCGTTTAATTGAGAAAATACGGTACATGCTATGACGTCTCGAAAACACCTGCGAACGAAGAGTCTGGAAACGGTGCTGTATGTCTCGTTTTATATAGTGAGCATTATGGTACTCGGTATTCTGGATATATAAAGCAACTTAATAACATAAATAAACGTCACTCTTTTACCGCATTGGTTTATAAAATGATGACGATAAACTTCAGATCGTAGTACATTACGAAGTAATATGCTCTCTTTAGCTCTTTATTTATACCCAAGTGACAGATCTTGCTATATAATGGTTTTTATTCTTCCGTCTTGCGAAAATAGTTAAACCTTATAAAGTCTTTCAAGTTTTTTTTTCTATGTCAACTGTATTTACATAATGACATCCTATTTAGCGTCCTTAATTTTTAAGGTAATATAAAATCACGTTTGCCACAGAGTCCGATAAATAATTTAGAAGCTGGAACTTAAACAGCCAAGTAAGGTAGGATCTTCTCCCTCAGTTGGGATGTTTCTATGTGTCCTGATCGGAATGTTTTCGCTTTCAGGTATCTGCAAAAAAGATAATATAGAATGAGACGACTGGAAAGGTCCCTTTGACACTGGTGACATCTCCATAAGCTTTGTGGATTACGAGGTAAAGACTTGATCACTAAAACATTGAAATATTTCCTTTTTATGTCAAAAAAAATAGAAACTGGAAGAAAATGAGTGGACCGTTTAATTTTTGGTGCTTATGGGCTAATATTCATCGTCAACTAGAGGTCTGACGCATGTCATAAGCGAGCTTTCCCTTGGACAATCTGTAGAACATGATGTATTGTCATTGAAGTTAAAAAGTGTCCGTCCTCAGCTCCTTCCCTAGAATTGTTTTTTTGTTTTGTTTTTTTATCTTTTCTTTGCACTTGTCATTTTATAAGTAGCTACTCACCTGAACAGCGGCTGACATCAAATGCATACATGGGCGGGATGCTGTCCAGCAGGTCCTGAAAATGAAAAGGATTTCAAATCAAAATGTGCTTCACTATTTATGCCTTTTGTGTTTTTTTTTTTTAAAGTTAGACTTCGGGCAGTCCATTTCTTCAAACAAGAAGCGAAAACGCGTGGCTTATTTACGGCGTAAGATACGGGAGTAAAATAGGATCTGCTGTAGTCTATATTTAATGAGTGGGAAATTAGTTCTGGAGTTGTGTTATTTAGGTTACTTACGCGGTGTGGAAGTGAACATCGTTCTGCTCTGTGCACTGTTCAACTTTTTTTCCTTTGTCTGTAATTCCAGGCTGGTGGAAACCCTGTTGAGGCAGTGGTGTTAATTGTCAGTATTAGATTAAAGAAAGGATGTCAATGCGAGTTTTCACTGTCGCTAAGGACCCGGAAGTAAGTAATTTAGAATGTAAATTATTATGTTATTCATTATGTTGCAAATAACGGTATGATAACGCTAGTGCCAGTTGTTTGGTAATCACTAGAATTTTTTTCTTTTTTTTCCCTTTGCTGTATTAGCATAGTTTAGTCGTCAATTTCTCTTGTAGAGGTAAATGCGTAAATCCCGTAAATGCGCGTGTCTCCACGCTTGATTGATATCCACGTGTTGACATTTCTGCGCGTGATTTACCTCTCAACCCCCAATTTTTCATGTTTAGTTCTTGAGGTAAATTGTCAGACGAACTTCACGCCCAGAACTTTCTACTGGTCCACTGACTTACAAAATGAGCTGAACTTGCTTTAATTTTTAGCGAAAGCAAAAACTCGTGTGCGCTTTGAAAGCACGTGGTTTATTATTGTTTATACCAACCTTTTACTGAATATTTTATTCTCATAGAGCTCACCTTTGCCACGATTTCCAAGCTGGGCTTGATGCCACCTTTTTTAAGGAGACTGTCAAGGAACCTCTGTTCTTCTTGAGTTACCATTTCAAACTGGAAACATAAAAGGGTCAGTGGCGTTTCAGTTTCTTGAATTTTTTAAACAACTTGTAGTTCTCCTTCAAGAGAAATCCCGAGTTTGATGTTTTTAAAGATCGAACTAGGTTGTTGCGACTAGGTTGTTGTTTTTCGATTATTTAAGCTGGTTAAAAGCAGGTGGCCATATATACGTTGGCATGATTTTGTGTGTCTGTTGTGATTCTGTGCTGCAGCTTATTACAGAAGCTGTAGTTGAGTAGTTTGTGAAAGGTAACATGTAAATTCAGATAAATGTTTGAAAACAAACATACCAAGTCCTAATCTGTGTGTATAACCGTTACTTTATGGCTTCGTGACACGTTTTTGGCACACGTTCCAAACTGAAAGTTAACTTTTGACTAAGCATACCTACAAAAAAACAACCAGTTAAAAGCGGAGCGATTGTGCAGTGCCAACCCTGACCTCAAAATCATAGTACCAGGGAACACTTCAAAATTTTATTGCAAACACGTTGGACGTTTATGCATTGAGATGAGCCGTAATAAATGGAAGACTGGTTCAATGAACGACAGAGCAAAGTTAAACTGAAACGCGGAATTTGGAAAGTTTATGTTTTGAATATTTTTGGAACTGCAACTACACCTAAGTGACTCAAAAGAGGAATGAAACAACCCTGCCTTTGTATTTGTTTAAATAAATTATAAAGAATCGATCATTCATGACTTTCCGACCTAAAAGCTCTGACAACAGATGTTGTCACTTTACTAACAGCCTATTTAAACTAATCAGTCAATCAATGCGGAGGTCTCAAAATTGCGTGATAGATTGTTACTGAATCTCTTATTAGATGATTAAGTGTGTAGTGATGTTTGGGAATCATGGATACAGAAGCGAGAAATTAAAATTGCATTATAATTATCTGAGGAACGAGATTGCTGTTAATGCAAGATTGTTTTATATATGCCAATATTCTTTTAATTAGCGTCCTTGGCAATTAAAATGGTCATGCACTGTCTTAATTGCGGTTTACTTTTGTCATAAATGGCTGTATTGTTCGTGTCACTTTACACACTAAACAAAAGCTATTTTGAAATTAATTGCCACGGCACGCGAAGCTTTTGAAAACAAACACCAAAGTGCGTTCTAAACAGCTGCGCAAGGCATGCCTCAAACTTTGAAATATTGTTTTGGCCGGAAATAACAAGTGAAGTTTATGTTTAGCAATGTTCTATGTTTTCCTTACAAAAAATATCACTTTTGTTGTTCTCACAAAGAACACAGGAGGCGAGTCCGGCGTGCGTTACTAGACTGTGAAGGATTTACAAATCACTTTATCGCCATCGTAAAGTGTTTCCGTCAACAGACATAATAATCAAGTGACGACAGTTCTGCACTGTTGGGTCAAGACATAATTTGATTAACACAAGTAGCGTTCACAAGGATAATTAGGTAACACATCCTTGCAGATTGCTCGCGATACTATATCAAATCTAAAACGATGCAAAACGCTCCGGCCGATAATTAATCTTGTCTAAAAACCTTGGATATTATCTATGGTAGTCGGGAAGATTAGTAGAGGTTTACCTCAAGAACTTAGATAAACATGGTCATGTTTTGAGATAAGCGAAATTGCTATTATTTCAACACACAACACCTTTAGGTAAACTGTTTCACTGTCATTATGTTATTGTTTGCCTAGTTCGTACATTGCGATAATGTCGATTAAATCTCTGATACCGTGTTTTATTTGGGGACCTTTTTCTTTCCTTGAATTCGATGCAACGTAGGTCGAGCTTTGCTTTCCGAAGTTAATTCGCTAAACGAACATCAAAAGTTAAACATTTTTTTTTACATGGTGATCCGTGTAAACGTAAACCGTGTGTGATTTCGCTTGAAGCTTTGTAACTTTGCCTTGGTATTTTTTGAAACTAGTGCCATTTTGTGACAACTTAAGGGTTGTTTTCCTTTGATCTTAAAGACTTTAATCTCTTGGACAAAACCAAGTGGTTTGCTCAAATAAAAAAACACGGCCAGCGATCATTGCGTATGTTTTTTGTTTACCACTGAGACCTGTTGCATTGGCCTTTTACATTCTTATCCTATGCTTTCTTGACAAATTGTCGTTTGGAGACGAATTGTGCGATGCTACAAAAACATGGCGACTGTCAAAGCGACTGTCGCAAATTGTGTAGGGTATAAACGCATAATTGGAGTAATACTGGCTGTGAAAGTATTTCATTAGTGTGTAGAAGGGTCTCACCTTGACACTGCTAAGAGTTTCTGTCCTTTAACCTTGTTGCGCACGGAAAAATTCGAAATAAACTCCACGCCAAGATGGAACGAACGCATTCGCGCTGTTCTCCTTCCATCAGTCCCAGCTCACAGGCGCGTATTACGTCACGATTTCGCCGGAAGTAGACTTTCTCAAAGTCGTTCGCTTCTCGTTTCCGGTCTGGTGGTAGTAAACCCCGGTGCGAGCTCTTGCGCTTCGCGCTCTGTGAGCTCGACTTGTAGGCAAGTCTACGCCGGAAGTTACGAGGATATTGTCACAGATGCAGCCCTGCTGTTCGTTATTAAGTTTAAAGTTGAATCATGCGTGTCCTGTATTGGCCGGAGCTGTAACCATTGTGAGTTAATTTCATAAAATATGTGCCTTGACAAGTTCAGGTTTCCGTTATAGAATTAATACGTCAGGTCACTCTTTATGGTTGGAATGCAGTCAATCATTGGATACCATTGGTGTGATATGATGATCATTCGTGACGCGAATTGTATCCTAAAAAGAAAGGTCTTTGTGAGCAATCTTATCGAAACATCAAATTTTACCCATACGAAAAAGCATCTCTGTAGGATATTACACTTAGCAGTGCAGAAAATTTTGATGTTATTTACCAACTTTCTTGTGGGTTTAAAAAAATTAGTGCGCAGAGAAAATGTTTGTACAAAGCTAACACAAAGTTAAACCAAACTATCCAAAGAAGTGATCTTTACCTAGTCTTTAGCATCCTGGCAAATTTGCTTCTCAAAGTTGTCAGAAGCGTCTTTGTTATTTATCGAGGTACGTTTTCCGCTTTGTGTGAAAAAGCGTCTTGATCTTGGCGTTCTCTTTCTGTTGAGTGTAGATAGATCAAGTGAGGTCCAAAAGCAGTTAGCAGGACCAACAAATCTCTGATAAAAGCCATAGATTGGAAAACAGAACGAGATTGTCGCGAGGATGTCTCACCAGTGAAACCAGGTTTTGAATATAGTATTCGAAATCGTGACCTAAGCTGGAAACAGGCACGAATCATGCGGATACTTGGGTAATGTGGTACAAAAGGTCCCTCGTGATTGGTTAACGCGGTATTTTTGAGCTTTATTTGGATATTTATGGATGACCCTAATATTCGATTTCCTTTTGTCTCCTGCTGTCAGTTTGTTGAGGTCATCTATTTATTTTATTAAATAACCCGATTGAGATGTTCTGCAGCCGTCTTGAGCAATACCATCTGGAATTTATACTAAAGCCACGAAGAAAACAGTTGAAAATAGACCCGCAACGGATTATATGTCACATTCTTATCTCTATGTTGATAGTATAAATGATGAATATTGCATAAATAATTCACATTTCCTGAGTGTCTCATGTAAAGGAAGTTAAACCACTCTTGATCATTGTGAAACAGTTATTCTGGCATTGACATTCGTCCGTCGATAAATCGGCTGATACGATGTGTTTATTTTTTAGTGTTATTTTTTTCTGTCGGTGGTCGAGTCAGTGATGCGTGCATATGAAATGCTAAACATGTTCCGTTCCGTTCAGTTCACAAGAGATCATAATAACTTTTTGAACGCAGTGAGTAACCACAACTTTTGGTAATCTTTAGACGTCCAGCTATTTCAAAAAAATAAATATTTTAATAGACAGAGCGTCTTATTTGAGAAAGGGGGGGGGGGGGTTGTTCGGGGGGGGGGGGTTGTTTATTTGAGGTCAAGCTAACAAGTAAATATATTCTCCTGAATGGCATTGCTATGACATACTAGTACGGTATGCTGCTGTGGAAATTTCAATAAACGTTCAAAAGAAAAGTCCGGCGTAACATAGCTAGGATGGATGCTGTACAACAAAATAAAACCTAGCAGTGTTCGCGTTCCTGTCTTCATGACTGACACATTTCCTTTCTTGTGTTAGTGCTCAGAGTCGTTGGAATGTCGAGGATCCCTCCAGCGTGTTTTTTTTTATAAGTTGGAGGAGGTTCTTAAAAAACGAGGAGGACGTTGGAGACATTGCCGTTTATGAACTCAGTTAAAACTTTGTAAACGTTGCATGCTCTTTAATTGGTCATATACCGTTTATGTTCTGTTTGTCACAAATCTTGATTGCAACATAAACGCCAATCCGCAATAATGTACCTTTGGGTATTTATCAACTTTGGATACCCAGGGGCAGTTTTTCGTCGCAGAACGAAGAGAAAAATCGCCCCGCCTTGACAAACTGCCCCTTTCTCGGAGATCGGTAACAATAAATCAATCTGAAAAATTGACAGAAAATTGCAGCCCGTTAATAAACGCCGGGCCCGATTAAACGCCGGCTTCAAATAAACGCCGGGTCCACCAAGCCAAGTTTGAAATAAACGCCGGGGGCGTTTAATTGAGAAAATACGGTACATGCTATGACATCTCGAAAACACCTGCGAACGAAGAGTCTGGAAACGGTGCTGTATGTCTCGTTTTATATAGTGAGCATTATGGTACTCGGTATTCTGGATATATAAAGCAACTTAATAACATAAATAAACGTCACTCTTTTACCGCATTGGTTTATAAAATGATGACGATAAACTTCAGATCGTAGTACATTTCGAAGTAATATGCTCTCTTTAGCTCTTTATTTATACCCAAGTGACAGATCTTGCTATATAATGGTTTTTATTCTTCCGTCTTGCGAAAATAGTTAAACCTTATAAAGTCCTACAAGTTTTTTTTTCTATGTCAACTGTATTTACATAATGACATCCTATTTAGCGTCCTTAATTTTTAAGGTAATATAAAATCACGTTTGCCACAGAGTCCGATAAATAATTTAGAAGCTGGAACTTAAACAGCCAAGTAAGGTAGGATCTTCTCCCTCAGTTGGGATGTTTCTATGTGTCCTGATCGGAATGTTTTCGCTTTCAGGTATCTGCAAAAAAGATAATATAGAATGAGACGACTGGAAAGGTCCCTTTGACACTGGTGACATCTCCATAAGCTTTGTGGATTACGAGGTAAAGACTTGATCACTAAAACATTGAAATATTTCCTTTTTATGTCAAAAAAAATAGAAACTGGAAGAAAATGAGTGGACCGTTTAATTTTTGGTGCTTATGGGCTAATATTCATCGTCAACTAGAGGTCTGACGCATGTCATAAGCGAGCCGCTTTCCCTTGGACAATCTGTAGAACATGATGTATTGTCATTGAAGTTAAAAAGTGTCCGTCCTCAGCTCCTTCCCTAGAATTGTTTTTTTGTTTTGTTTTTTTATCTTTTCTTTGCACTTGTCATTTTATAAGTAGCTACTCACCTGAACAGCGGCTGACATCAAATGCATACATGGGCGGGATGCTGTCCAGCAGGTCCTGAAAATGAAAAGGATTTCAAATCAAAACGTGCTTCACTATTTATGCCTTTTGTGTTTTTTTTTTTTTAAAGTTAGACTTCGGGCAGTCCATTTCTTCAAACAAGAAGCGAAAACGCGTGGCTTATTTACGGCGTAAGATACGGGAGTAAAATAGGATCTGCTGTAGTCTATATTTAATGAGTGGGAAATTAGTTCTGGAGTTGTGTTATTTAGGTTACTTACGCGGTGTCGAAGTGAACATCGTTCTGCTCTGTGCACTGTTCAACTTTTTTTCCTTTGTCTGTAATTCCAGGCTGGTGGAAATCCTGTTGAGGCAGTGGTGTTAATTGTCAGTATTAGATTAAAGAAAGGATGTCAATGCGAGTTTTCACTGTCGCTAAGGACCCGGAAGTAAGTAATTTAGAATGTAAATTATTATGTTATTCATTATGTTGCAAATAACGGTATGATAACGCTAGTGCCAGTTGTTTGGTAATCACTAGAATTTTTTTCTTTTTTTCCCTTTGCTGTATTAGCATAGTTTAGTCGTCAATTTCTCTTGTAGAGGTAAATGCGTAAATCCCGTAAATGCGCGTGTCTCCACGCTTGATTGATATCCACGTGTTGACATTTCTGCGCGTGATTTACCTCTCAACCCCCAATTTTTCATGTTTAGTTCTTGAGGTAAATTGTCGGACGAACTTCACGCCCAGAACTTTCTACTGGTCCACTGACTTACAAAATGAACTGAACTTGCTTCAATTTTTAGCGAAAGCAAAAACTCGTGTGCGGTTTGAAAGCACGTGATTTATTATTGTTTATACCAACCTTTTACTGAATATTTTATTCTCATAGAGCTCACCTTTGCCACGATTTCCAAGCTGGGCTTGATGCCACCTTTTTTAAGGAGACTGTCAAGGAACCTCTGTTCTTCTTGAGTTACCATTTCAAACTGGAAACATAAAAGGGTCAGTGGCGTTTCAGTTTCTTGAATTTTTTAAACAACTTGTAGTTCTCCTTCAAGAGAAATCCCGAGTTTGATGTTTTTAAAGATCGAACTCGCTTAGAAAAGGAAAGCCTACAGTTCAAGATTTTATGAGCGTTAATCTCACTTTTTAACAAACTTTGGTACGACTTTTAATTTACTAAATTATAGGAGGTATATATCTTTACTACAGACCTATATGACCCTCCAAGGATCTTTGCTATTTTATCGTTTTGGAAAATCACCTCTGATTTATCTTTTATTTGAGGTGATCCACTTTACAGGGGGAGAGTTTACTCGACTTGTTTGCTGCGGTTGTAAAATTATATTTCTTGTTTTTCCGATTTGTTGTTAGGTCTTGAAGTCAACGACAATACACCGGAACAATTTCGAATGGGAGAGCTGCTACTTGTATATCAAAGAAGGCGGCAGCACCAACGCGAACAGCAAAAACGAGAGGCACTCCAGCTTTCGTGCATGGTTTAAATGCGCAGAGTGTTTATCCAATGTTTCAAAAAAGGAAAATGTGAAATAATATTTACTACAACTTAAATTACCCGAAGACACTAGGACAGAGAAAAGGAAATGTGTTATAAAAGTGCAATTAAACATTCACGTTATTTCTTAACATTAGTGCCTTATAATTTCTCTGTACTCACTTGCAGGCTATTTCCTGAATCTTGGGACACTGTTCGATTCGTTTATTATGGCACACAACCTGCGAAGATGAGAAAGACAGGCAAGAAACGAATTAGAAAGGAAAAATGTTTCTTGACAGTAAACTACATTTTACAAAGATATGTATCGCCAAGGTTCGGCGAAGAGCACGTTTGCATAAAAACAGATAAGCGTTGAAGCTCGTGCAACCCACACGAGGCACTTCGGAGATCTTGCTAAGATCGTGTTCATGCGATGCTTTCTTCTGGTTTAGTTACAATGGGCACTACACGGGAACACCAAAATACTTTGAACGAAGAAGTCTCTGGCGACTAGGATGAACCTTCGTACCACGTGTAAGACTGTATGTAGCAGCCTTGAATTTGAAATTAAATGTACCTGTTTATAGCATGAATAGCATGAAAGAAACGGAAAAATTGTAACTTACCGTGCTTGAGGCTTTTGAAGACTGAAATACAACTTTTCGCCTTCTTTCTCTTTGATAATTCCCCTTGACGTTTCATTGGGTAGTACCAGCTGCTGGCGTCTAAAAGCAGCGCGACTGCGCGGTCAAAACGCCAACACGCCAACACGAATGAGGCGCCTGTCATGGCGACTGACTATCAAATGTTGCGTTATCTTCGTTACAGAGATTATCTTTTTAATTGTTTCAGCTAAATATATCAACGACTTTCAGTACAGTTGCTCTTAACATCCTCGACTCCTTCAAATGCCTGTTCCTTGCGGTTCAAACATTTGTTTCCACACGGTTGTGTCAACTGTTCTTTTCTTCTCCTTGTCATGTCCTTCGCTGTTATCACTGTGTTGTTGTCTTGTCGGTCGTTAGTGGACTGTTAATTCTGTCTCACGCAATGATCCCAAGGCGATGTCTTGAAAAATCCACGTTACACTTGGTTCCAGCCAATTACTTACAGTCACGTAATCTCACGTAATCCCGGTAGCTGCAGTAGTTGCCGTTGAGAGAAACATGCGATTAGGCAGAAAATTTGTCGCTGTGTTATTTCCGCGGTTGGTCGCCATCACTGCACCGTCGATACTTTTGCCAAACGCTTTGGTGATATGTTCCTTAAATTTGCTGCGTTCGCGGGAAATTTCCCAGTCACTTACATTGTCCATGGTAATGACATCATGCGTAAAATAATCACACTTTGTCCCAAGGAGGTTGTCTTCAACGATGTTATTTAGCTTTTGTTTACCGCAAAGCGAATTTGGCCGTTGGAGTTTAAAGAAAGAGACAGTTGTAAATAAAACTGTTTGGGTGAAAACGAAAGTGCATTCAATCAAATCTGGTATTTAATGCGTCATACAACTAGATATGCCCGGACCTGTTTCGCTCACAGCGCCTACTCAATGAACCGTTCAGTCTTACTATTGACCACTATTCTCTTTAAAATCTGTTTGCTTCTAAGACACGATTTCTGTCAGTAACGACAATCGCTAGAGCAATCAAGCAATTCATGGTTGCCAAGGCGGTGACCTTTGAATTGATTTCCCAAAGAGGCTTCAAAATTAATTTATTCATAATGTCCCTTTAAACTATACGGTCCATAGGAATTTTTGGATCTGAGGGTACATTCGAGAACAATCCATGATTGTTAAAGTTCGTTTTGTCTGTATTTTTCGGCCTATATACCCTTGAATCTCGCTATTTGACCTTCCTCGGAAAGTTGACATAAAATTTCTCCCTCTAGCCGGTCTTTTCAGTGTCTATTCACTGATTAGGTGAATAAATGGAATTATCATATACAAGGGATTGTCGCAATAAATGTCTGTATACAGCTATTTCAATAAACGTTGTCGGGTCAAAGCTTAAAGCTAAAAGGCAAGACCGTATGGCGTTCTGGGTATTCACTACAAATTTGCATATAAGCTTCATTAAGCATCATCGCACGTGGAGAATTCACGAGTTTGTTTTTTCCTCTCAGGAGGACTTTCTGTAGCTTTACCTTCACTGTCGCTTGGTTCTGAGTTTTGAAAAATCTTTTTAAATTCAGTGTGGCTAAAACCACCTTGTTTCACATGTCTAAAGAAATAGTAAACGTGCAATTTTGCGTTTGTCATGTCATTATATATTTTAGTATTCAGCACGTGCAGTTGCCCTCTTCTTCTACCCATACTGCCTTTCAGTCTTTGATCCGGACAACGTTAATTGAAATAGCTGTATATCAACAAATGCTCAGAATTGACATACCGAAGGGGTACGGTAGCGAGAATTAATAGCTTTGGAATAATATCAACAAGTTATGTTTTGTTAGACGCGAATCTGTCATTGTATTAACATGGTTAAGAAGGGACAAACTTGACTTTCTAAACAGTTCAATTAGCGACTTCGGAATTTAAATTCCACTCGACTTTATCAGATCTTCATAACAGTCTTGTTTAGTGAAGCGTTTATCGCCTCGAGTTCGAGCAGGGTCGTAGTCACGCTTTAAGCATAGACGAGGCAAAATCTGCGATCGCCGAAAGCACGAGTCACTAAATTGAGTGGTTTGGGGGTAATGCACCCCAGAACATTTTGAAATCTAAAAGCCCTGTAACGCTATTTACCGCAGCATTTTCATATAAGATATCTCTTCAGAAAAATAAATCTCGATCAACTGGAGATTATTTTACCAACTAAAAGTATTTTGTTTTTAATTTGGGGTTAAATCTAGACGAGGAAACGGCCTCGTCTTTCCTCTTATTAGCTACGGCCCTGGTTCGAGTACCCTTCATTGGTTTGTGCAAGGCTGACTTGGAAGTGGGTTATAGAAACAATTGCGTTCATAACTGAGGGGGTAGGCGGTGGGGCAAGAATTGGGGGGAGGGACTAAGGTATGGGGAAGGAAACAACTAGTTGGAGTGATAACGGAAGTAGCGTACTTAGTCCATGACAAGGTTGCGAGAAAACAAAATGAAAATAAACATTGTTTCCTACAGTAAATCTACTTTATTATTGCTATAAACATTTTATTTAGCTATCAAATTGTAGGGAAGGTAACGTTTCACCTTTACCTTTATGAACTGCTATTTACATCATTTTACGTTAATACTTCACAAGATCTCGTTGTAACGAGAAAATGACTGGAAACAGGTCACCCAGACTTCAACTGACAAAATTGACTACAGTATTTTCTCCGCCTTCTATATTATGTTTATTTTCTTCAGTAATCATTTGAAGCTGTTTGAAGGGATTTAATGGACTTTTGTTCATCAATGACTTTCGTTTGAGATCGCTATAAATGACTAAGGACATCAATGCATCAACAGACGGCATTAACAGGTTTAAAGATCTTTAAAGTTATTGCTAATCTTTGTCTTTTGACTAGACACTTGGAATCTGGCTAACGTATCCTTGATCTTTTAAGTATAGTAAAATGTACTGTTCCTCCATGTTCGCAAAAGCCGATCAGTAACCTTCGGAAAGTTTCGGAAACAGCCGGAGCCCTCGAGCGGTTTTGTGAAAAAAAAAATACCGCAAACAAAGTATACTGACCTCCTCCGAGGTATCTTCGGAAATGGGAATAAACTTCTGTTGACGCATTGCACGTCCTTACTCGCCCGGCCTGCGTACTTTCCTTAATACAACACTGGTATCTCAGTTGCAAAAATAAACAGCAATACTACACACCAAGTTACTGACATGAAACCTATCCAGTATTTTTTTAGCTGGTAAACTATAACTGCGTTAATTTAATATAATTTGGTTTACTTGGATCTCGGCAGTTCCTGTAAACTGCCCTACTAACGGAGGGTTAACAACAAAACCAGCAGGCACATCAAGGCAATCAAATTGTGTTCCGCGCATCTTATAGCCAGCAAGTGTTCATCATTATTTTCCACTGGCTAAAATAAAGAAAAAATAATTAAAGTAATATGTTAGAGTAATTTCACTACACCCTTGAAATCGTTATTACACTTTAAGATAATATTAGACACTAATACAATTGTTTTCTTTTGTTTAGTTTTGACTATTACATACTAACTGTTAGATATTGTTTCACGGGTTAAATGAAATGTAAAATATTCGATTTGCTTACTTTGTTAATAAAGAACATTTTCTTCAACGTGGCATTCAAAAACCGCTTTAAGTGAAGGTTGTATTTACAGTAAATATATAGAAGTGAACGTGCTTGGATTTTTCTTCCCTGCCGCCCCTTACTTTTTTAATTAATTTTGCAGACGTTGCCTATGAACGAAATGATTATCTACTTTGCCACTCTCATGAAAAGCTCTTATGATTTACAAGGCTCACTTGTTTATTGGCTTGATGAGTTTGTCTTGTACCACTTCCAGACCACTCGTACCAACTCCGCGTTCCACTGCAAACAAGAGTGAGTTGCATAGTTGAATGATAAAATACGTGATCTTTTGCCGTTTTTTCGACGTTTTTGCTTGTTTACAAGCTAAAAACGTAGAATAGGGGTTATGTGGTCAAAATTTGGAACCACATATTTGTAAACTCTCAAGAGACTTTTTTAATTTCATAAGGGACTGTTTTAATTTCTCAAGGGATTACTTTCCGCTGTGGGTGATCACTTGCGATCTCGTGGAAAAAACGTGACTTGTTACATTTTACAAACGTTATATAACAATTTTAAAAGTGACATGTCAGCTTTCTTATCTCAACACACGTGTGTCTGAAAGGCGATCTATAAAAAGCGTCGCACAAACAATGGATTGCGTAACTAACGCTAAAACACGAATAAATAATCACTAGCACTTACATCGTTTAAAAATTACAAACGTCAAAAATAAATCATACCAAAATCTCGCTCTTTTCAAAAATATTATTGAAGTTAAAACAAATGCAAGAGATGGGGGCTTCTTTTAGCTTAGGAGCGGTTAAAAATTAGGCCAAATTTGGTCGCTACATGCAAACGCCATTCTATTTCGTCATCAGCCTAGGTCGTTAGGGACGTGACCTCGCGTTGACAGGGAATGACAGCAATGTTGCATGAATCGGCTTTACAACATGCGATCGTATCTACGCAGTTCGAGTGGAATTTCAGTCAAAGACAGCAAAATTCTTTCGTATTTCATCTTCAAATATAATTCGAAAGCATTCACTGTATATATGGCTTTTGTTTAATCCTGGGTCTTGATATCCGACCCTCGCAGAGCCTAGACAAAACGCAGCTTGAGTGTAACGATTTGTTTACGCTGATATGCGCAATGTTTTCTCCGACAGTAGTCGGAAATATCCGTATTTTTTCGTGCTTTTTCGTGGAGCAATCGTAACGA
The DNA here is from genome assembly GCF_052425735.1 of Oculina patagonica. Taxonomy (NCBI): domain Eukaryota; kingdom Metazoa; phylum Cnidaria; class Anthozoa; order Scleractinia; family Oculinidae; genus Oculina; species Oculina patagonica. Next base: position 396,139 of record NC_135769.1, read on the forward strand.
TACGGCCTTGAACACATTGAACAGCGGTCTACCTATAACAATTCTAATATGGCGTCGCAAAAACAAAGCGTCGAACGCATATTTTGCTGTTTCATTTGCTAATTTCGCTGCCGTAATCGACTGCCTCGAAAGGTCCTTGCAATTTTAAAGTATAGGATTGTCAGATCTCGGTGAAATTTGCACTGTTTATTTGTGTAATGTTAAGGAATATGTGTATAAATACCCGGCGCGGACGAGCCATTTTTGACAAAATTATATGGCTTCATTTCCTCCGCGAAGATAGGAAATTGTTAAACTAAACTACAAAGAAACTGTAATGATAAGTTCGAAGAACAATGCACAGGATAAACCTTCGACTCATACTTCATGCAAAAACGTCGATATCTCGAAGAGACTTTGATTATCTATTTGGCCTTTATTCAGATAACCAATCGGGTACCTATATTTATTTTTTAAATTTCTAATATTTTTTCAGCTACTGTATTCTATTTTAATTAGTCATGACGAATTTTCAAATGCTCTACCGTTGTAGACCGTTATAGTCGGCGACTTAACTCTAACTTATGATGTAACTGAGAGCGACACATACCACAGAATAAAATATTTGAAAAAGATTCCAAAATATAAAACATTACCGTGTAACCGATGCACTGGTGTTTATCAAATATTAAAGGAGAAGTTCACTCCAGAGTGGCCATTTATTTTCTTTACGCCAATAAAAAGTTTATACAAAGATACGTTATTCACCAAAATTTCAGCATCCAACGTGCGCTATAACCCTACGAAATCTTTCTTTGAAGTAGCCCAAAACTTGACAACTGAACGCCGCCATCTTGAAGCTGGTAATGTATGCGTGACGTCAAAGAGCTCAGCCTGAAGTTTGGCGGGGAAATTTAAATACTCGAAACTCCTTATTCCTTTGTAGTGGCTTTTGTTTGTCAAAATGCTTGTTTGTGCAGCACCATTTTGCTCACACAGATCTCCCAGAAATACAAAAAGAGGTGTTTATTTTCACCGTCTTCCGATATTTAAAAGAACAATTGCTCAAAAGCGGACACAAATATTTGTGTGTTCCGAAAACTATGTGGAAGACTGCTTCAAAGTAGATCAGAGATGCAGTCTCCCGCGTGGAAATACCCACAAAAGATAGAAAAAGCCAGACGCAATATAAACCATTTTTAAGAAATCTCCTTCTGTAACTCCCTTCAAACGACATGCAAGCGAAAGAGGCGAAAGAATAAGGAAAGAATGGAGGTTAGTCATTTTGCTTACCGTGTTTTCTCAAATCAAACACCTCCGGCGTTTATTTCAAACGTGGCGGGGTCCGGTGTTTATTAACGAAGTGCAATTTTCTGTAATTTTTTCAGTCCCGAGAACCTTGATTTTTCTCGTCGTCCCGGCCGACAAACTGCTCTTGGGTCTCCGAGGATGATTTTTACCAAAGTAACAGTATTGCATACGGCACGTGCATGTTGCAATCAAGATTTGTTACAAACCGAACTGCAGAACATAAACAACCAATGAGTCCATAAACGGCAATGTCGCCAACGCCCTCCGCAGTTATAAACGTTCACTGTTATAAACAACAGTGCGTCAGTCATGACAACACGAACCTCAACGCGAACATTGCTGTTTCATTTTGTTTACAGCATCCATCCTAGTTATTTTACGCCGGACTTTCCTTGAACATTATAAAAAAATTACCAAAGAAGCAAACCGTACCAGTTTGTCGTAGCAGTGCTACTGATTTAAGAGAATATATTTACTTGTTTGCTCGACCGCAAATAAACGCCGGGACCTCGATCAAACGTCCCCGGTGTTTATTTAAAAGTTAGAATTTTTGACCCGGCGTTTATTAATACGAAGCCGGAGTTTAATCGGTGACCCGCGTTTAATCGAGCAAATACGACGACGGCAAATAATTACAGCATGAACAAAAATTGACTTAAATTGGCAACAACACTTCTCAGAATAGAAATAACAAAACGGGCTAAGTTGTTAAAAATTTTGGATGCAATGACTGGGTTGTACATGTAAATAAATATAGAAGGAGAAAAAGATACAAACAAGTAATAAGTTAAGTTAAAATTTGCTTGATCTAAAATGAAATAATTCAAACATTTCTAGCTCAGTCAGTCGACTACAAAAATGACATAAAGTTCACTTTGGGAGTTGCGATCTTATATTTGATCAAGAAGAGTTTCTCTGGTTGATTAAAAGTCCTCCCTGAAATCAACTAAAAAGTGAAATAACATAAACGCATCATTGGTTGGTATTGCGTCTGGCTCTTTCTTTTTTGTGTGTGGGTATTTTCACGTAGGAGACTGTATTTGTGATCTTCTTCAAAGCAGTCTCCCGTATAGCTTTCGGAACACACAAATATTTGTGTTCGCTTTGGCAGTAATTTTTCGTCCCTACCCATTCTTATTGAGTAATTTTTCTTTTAGATATTGAAAGACGGCGAAAAGATTTTTGTATTTTGACAAACAAACGCCACTACAAAGAAACAAGGAGTTTCGACTATTAAAATTTTCCCGTCAAACTTCAGGCTGAGCTCTTTGACGTCACGCATACATTACCAGGCTCCAAAATGGCGGCGTTCAGTTGTCAAGTTTTGGGCTACTTCAAAGAAAGATTTCGTAGGGTTATATCGCACGTTGGAGGCTGAAATTTTGGTGAATAACATATCTTTGTATAAACTTTTTATTGGCGTAAAGAAAATAAATGGCCATTCTGGAGTGAACTTCTCCTTTAACTTCAACTTACTTTACGACTAGACGAGGTTCAATCTCTCTCTCTGTGCAAAATCGCACAGGGTTTCCTTTCTCTGATTCCCAAGTTTCCTATAGAAAAAGAAAAAAAATTGTCGGTAAGTTTAGTTGAGACAGCAAGCCAGCTATCACACATAGAAGATATCGACCATTTCTATTTATTTGTTTTATTAAGAACACCCAAGGAATTGCAATTTTCGAGTTCCTCGGCTGTTCTCGCTGACTCATACAACTACCATATTTGTGGTCCATTGTATATGAGCAGCTCAAAAACCATGGCCTGTAAACCAATCAAAACTCGGAAATTGCAATAAACCATGACTAGGTTTTAATAAATACCATATACATATCCTTGTTACCGTTAGGAAAAACAATAAGGCTAGGCGAAAGGTGGTGACTGACTGACTGACTGACTGGGTTGTTGCCCTTTATGTGGAACAAGTCTTTCCCAGTTTAATTTTTTTAGAGGATTCCACGACAGCGGCTGGTCACCTGGATTTTTTCTCAGTTTCACAATACCTCGGAAGACAGCAATTCATGAGGGACGTTTTCGTGCTTTTGCAAGCCTTGAGTTGGTGGCGTTGGTCTGTTTGCATCGTCTGCTTGGGCTCTGTTGACGAAGTTTAAATTATAAAGGAAGCAAATATGATGAATAAAAGCATTGAACGAGTGAGTGAGAATGGAAAAGGAGTGAGGACCAAGGCGATCTCCTTCAGTGCGTCACCATTTCTTCTTTTATTTTTCAGTTCCGTTGGCGCGCATATTTCACCCGATGTACCACTTTTTGAGACTAATTATTGTAACATAATTAAGCAAATTCACATTAACGTCGATTTTTATACTCATGATAAAAATATCACTGCAAATATTCGTGCCGTATCATTCTTACGAGAGTTATGCATACCAGACGTACCACAATTCCTTGAGAATGTTGTGTATTAGAAAATAGAAATGTCATCTTTTACCTAGCATTGACGTCTTCATCCTCTGAACTTGCCTGATCAACATCCTGAGGAACAAAATGCAAAGGATGTTGTTTAATGCCGCCATGGAAATTAACCATTAGTATTACCTGTAAATAACTAGCCATAGATAGTGCCCCCCCCCCCCCCCCAATTAGTAGACTCTATCTCCTATTTAATTTTATTGACACTGCCGGTAATGTATCATCATCATCATCATCATCATCATCATCACAGAACAATTTTGAGTGCCCATGCATATAAACCGTGGTCAGTTGAGCTTTGAAACATATCATGCTTACCATAGGTTCCGATGATGATCCGAGACTCTCATCAGAATCTGCCATCTGAAAAATAAGTGTACATAAGTTTAAAAGCGATCTTCATCGTATTAGAGTAGTAAATAAGCAAACCAGCAGCACACATCCTACTGAACACTAGCAGGGTGGAAAAGGAAAGCTCTAGGTCATACAGCCAGGCCATCGTAAAGGGTCTTCCAGGGGATAGTGATATGCCGAATATACCGTATATGAGGGGGCCACAATTAAAACCCTACAGAAGAATTCAGATGCTGATCTTATTCAAGAAAACAAATGCGTTATTAAACCTTGAACTTGATATGAATGGAGTAACTACCACAATATATCAAACACCTTTCAAAAAGGCCTAAAAACCCTTGTGAATCAGTTATGCCCAAATCCTCTGACCTAATTTTCGATAATGTTTGGTAAGGTCCTTTAGAGAACCTAGCCGCAGGCTCGCTCCTAGGGTCAAGTCGCAGCGACACTACATGCAGCAAGGATTTCACAGAAGAAAATGTAACGCGGACATAACACGGCGGCACGTCCCTACACAAAATCGTGAACAGTGGGTAAATTTGCCTCTGAAGTAAGGAAACAGTTTTGACATTTATTAATATATGTTTTTAAAAAAAAAAAAAAAAAAAAAAGGTGGAGCTGTTGGGGTCGTGAAAATGAAACAAATATTTCGGGACTACCAAGAGCAAATAGAGCTAGTGGATGGCTTGAAGTTTTGAGTGTTGAACCTACAGGGGCCCACAAATTAAGACCAGTGCTGGCTAACCAAACCCGGTCAAGCAGCCTTCTCTCCTTACTTTTCTTCCTTTTTGTAAAGTCTACTAGTCAACAAGACAGCAAAACAATATCGATCTCTTACCTTGTTCAAGATAAGCTTGGCACAGACCCACCGACCAGCCGCTTTTCACGTTGAGCTTCAAATGAATGAGAGAATCAATGAATGGACTGATCACATCACAAAAGGCAAATTTGCATAAGTGTGAAGTGAAAATCTGCAAAAGGTTACATGTATAAACCATAGTTAGTAGAGGCCAGTAGTTATATAACTTTCGTCTTTAAAACCACAAAGCGTGCATTTTAAACACTCAATTAATAACGAGGTTCAGTGATCAACATTAAGTCACTTGTTCATACAGCTTGTTTACTGTGGCTGTACAACCAGGCTGTCCCTTCTCTAGTTACATTACTAAGGAAGGAACGTTTCAAAGAGAAAATTTGTCGCGCGCCTGACTCAAAAACAAATTTCTTGATTCGCATGCGACAAAAGCAAACTAAATGATCCCATTATTCCCGATTGTGAAACTAAACCTAACTAAGTTCAAAGAGCCACTTAAGTCAATGAAACTGCTCTATTGGGGTGGTAGCTGTACTGTTGTTATTCGAAAGCGAAATTGCGCAGTCGAAAAGCGCGGAATCCTGGTTTGGAACCGTAGCTACAAAGGGAGGTAGATCTCTCATCATTTGATGTTCTGTCGCCATTTCAGCGCTGCGTTCATTTACGCACGCCGCGGACAGCACAACTCGGTTGCCCTGAAACCTCTGTGATTCCACTCGATCGAAGTCGTGTTCCCCGGCTGGCCAGATATAATCGTCATCTATCGTGCTACACTCTTTTTATTTTATAAGAATCTAGTTTATAAGAATATTGAGTTGGAAATTTTTTTAAATACAATTAAATACTTTTGAATTAACTGAACCGTATAAAATCCTTTATTATTTTCTCTAAACGGCAAATCATTTAACTAGCCAATAAAACGATGAAAACCTGCACTAGCCAAATGTTCAATGCTTATGACAATTCAAAGAACGGTACATTAATTGATACCTGCTAAAATGGAAATGTCAAACATCTAGGAATGTACATAAAAATATTTTCAGCCTAAGTTTATCAGAAAAATAAGAATATCCAGCCTAGTTCAGAAAAACAATATTCTTATAAAATAAAAAGTGTGTACATGTCAGTCGTTCCATTTCTGCGTCGGACAAAACCAGTGGTAAATCCGAACTCAGATCTTCCGGTTCGGGGACGACTTGAAGACCGTTTCTCCTCGGTGGAAAATTTCGTTTAAAGCTTACAGTCTGGGGCAGGTAGTTTTCAGGAGGAGAATACGGTGGAGTCGGTAGCGCGAACTTCTTCCAAAAGTCGTCGTTGGGTATCGTGGGGTTATACAGATCTTCCGAGATACTTTCCACGATGACATCTTGGGGCGCGGAGGAGTCCATGGGCTGAGGGCCGCGTAGTCTCTCGTCAAAAAACATATCGTAACACAGTCTGTTATTGGAATGAACGTACATGTTATTGGGATGCGCTTGGCCACCATTCATAGTAGTGCACATTTACCTTTTTGCGTTTTTAAATCTGCACGCTTGCCTGTTTACTTAAACACTACGTACCAAGCGATTGGACAAGCGCGAGTGAGATTTGTGAGGAGAAAAAAAAATCCGCTTTCAAACCGACCAGCCGCTTTTCACGTTAAGCTTCAAATGAATGAGTGAATCAATGAATGGACTGATCACATCACAAAAGGCAAATTTGCATAAAGTCATCAAAATCCGGCCCACGTATTGCTGGAGAGCCAAGCGTGGGTCACACGCGTGTTCGTTTGAATTTGCCGTCAGTCGCAAGTCGGTTATCATGCAATATTGGTTCGGTTCTCACTTGTGCAGTGAGCTGTGAATTAAAAGGAAAGAAAGAAATTTTGTAGTATATATCTTCACTACAGACCTGTACCCTCCAAAATCTTAGGTATTTTATCATTTTGGTAATTAAATCGCCTCAAAACTATGTTTTATTTAAGATGTAGCCACTGTACAAGGAGAGAGTTCATTCAATACGAATCAGTAACGCTTTTACTCGACTTGTTTGTTGCGGTTATTATTTCATTTCTTATTTTTCCGCTTTATTGTAAGGTGTGAAAGTCAACGCCAATATACCGGGGCAACTTTAAATGAGAGAGTTTCTCTTTGTGCTAATGCCTAACTGGACTTGTGTGCTTGGAAGAATTAAGGATTAGGAAGGCAGTAGTACTGACGCGAAAAGCTGTAAAATCGATTGTATTCAAGCTTCAGTAAATATGAAATGCACTCCAGCGTTCTTGCGTGGAAAACGCGAAAAGTGTTTATCCAATGTTTCAAGGAGAAAAATGGGAAATAATATGTACTGAAACTTGAATTACCTTCAAACTCTAGGACAGAGCATAGAAAATTTGATTTTAAACTGAAATTAAACATCACATTATTTCTTAACACTAGTAACATTATGATTTCTCAGTACTAACGTGTAATCTATTTCCTGAATGTTGGGTCCTGTTTGATTGGTTAACTAGCGAACACAACCTGGAAAAATACAAGAAAATACGGCATGAAACGACTTAGAAATCACGAAAGGCCTTTACAGTTTAAATACAGTTTGCAAAAATACGTGTCATTGGTGTTCAGCGATCACACGTTTTCTTTGAAACAGATCTAGAGAGGCGGGGAGGATACGCCGTTTAAGCTCGTGCTAAAGACACGAGGCACTTCATAGATTTGTTTATTAGTAGAACATTCGGTGCTTTCTACCGGTTTATACCCACAAGATATGTTACAATATCTTACTACACGGCAAAAACCAAAAGTCCTACCAGAAGTACATAATCTAGAACATGTTTCGGACCACGTGTATACGATTGTATTTAGCAGCCTTGAATTTGAAACGAAATGTAACCGTTTATAGCATGAACAAGAAGAAAGAGATGGCTAAATTGAAACTTACCGTGCATCACACTTTAGAAGAGCCAAATGTAGCCCTTCGCCTTCTTACTTTCTCCTTCTGAAACCTTGATAATACCCTTAATGTTTGATTGGACAAAGTCAGCTGCGTTATGTCAGCAGCCTGGGCGCGACCGCGTGGCGAAAAACGCGCGCAACACGAATTGTGAACGTGTTTTGGTCAACATGGCGACTGTCGATCAAATGTTGCGTTATCTCTGTCACAAAGATCATCTTTTAACTTGTTCCACCGAAATGTACCAACTGCTGCTAGTACTGTTGCCGGCTCTTAACATCCTTTTCAACTTCTTCAAATGTCTCTTCCTTGCGGTTCAAACATGTATTTCCAGAAGGTTGTATCACTGAGCTTTACTTCTCCTCGAGTTTCATGTCCTTCCTCTGTTGTTGTCTTGTCGTTAGTGGACTGTTGATTCGTTTTCACGCAACGATTCCAGCGTACTTGGCTCCAGCCAAGATGTACTTACAGTCACGCAATCCCGTGAAATCTCTCGTCGTTGCTGTTGAGAAAAAACCCCACTTAGACAGAAAATTTGTTGCTGTGTTATTTTCGCTGTTGGTCGCCATCACTGCACTGTCGATACTTTTGCCAAACGCTTTGGTGATATGTTCCTTAAATTTGCTGCGTTCGCGGGAAATGTCCCAGTCACTTACATTGTCCACGGTAATGACATCATGCGTAAAATAATCACACTTTGTCCGTTGTCTTCAACGATGTTATTCAGCTTTTGTTTACCGCAAAGCGAATTTGGCCGTTGGAGTTTAAAGAAAGAGACAGTTGTAAATAAAACTGTGTGGGTGAAAACGAAAGTGCATTCAATCAAATCTGGTATTTAATGCGTCATACAACTAGATATGCCCGGACCTGTTTCGCTCACAGCGCCTACTCAATGAACCGTTCAGTCTTACTATTGACCACTATTCTCTTTAAAATCTGTTTGCTTCTTTTTATAGAAGACACGATTTCTGTCAGTAATGTCAATCACTAGAGCAAGCAAGCAATTCATGGTTACCAAGGCAATGACCCTTCCGTAAATAGCTCTGCCAGAGAGAGGTTTCAAAATTAAGTTATTCATAATGTGTACGATCCATAGGAATTTGTGGATAAGAGGGTACATTCGAGAACAATCCACGATTGTTAAAGCTCAATTTATCTGTATTTTGCTGAATGTACTGATGCCTATGTACTCTTGAATCTCTCGATTATCTCTCTTTTACCTTTCCTCAGAAAGTCGAAATCAAATTTCTCCCCCTTGTGTCTTTTCGCTGTCAAGAAGACGGATTATGAGAATTAATGGAATCACCAAATGCTCGGAATTAACGTACCGAAGGCGTACGGTAGCAAGAATTAAAAGCTTTGGAATAAGAGGGTAAACAAGTTGTTTTGTTAGACGCGAATCTGTTATTGCACTAAGAAAAGGCAAACGACTGTCTAAACTGTTCAATTGGTGACTTCGGAATTTAAAATTTAAAATCCACTGCAAGACAAAGAAACTCGACTTGTCTTTACAACAGTCTTGTTTAGTGAAGCGTTTATGGCCTCGAGCTTGAGTACCCTGCATCGCTTGTGCAAGGTTGCTTTATACAAAACATAAACAATTGCATTCACGAAGCTGAAGTGAGGGGGGAGGGGGGAGGCAGGAATGATGGGAGGGGACTAAGCTTTTCAGTGGGGAGGAAACATCAAGGGAAAGTGATGAAAGAAGTAACATATTTAGTCGATGACGGAGTCGCGAGAAAACAAAATAAAAAGAAACTTTGTTTCCTGCAGTAAATCTGCTTTATTATTACAATAAACATTTACTGAGCTATCAAATTGTGGAGAAGGTAACCTTACTGTTTTTAGTACAAAAGTTTCAGTAGTCTTTATCTTTATTATCCTGACAAAAGTGACTGCTGTATTTTCCTAAAATATTATCTGTAACGTATTTAGTCGATGACGGAGTCGCGAGAAAACAAAATAAAAATAAACTTTGTTTCCTGCAGTAAATCTGCTTTATTATTACAATAAACATTTACTGAGCTATCAAATTGTGGAGAAGGTAACCTTACTGTTTTTAGTACAAAAGTTTCAGTAGTCTCTATCTTTATTATCCTGACAAAAGTGACTGCTGTATTTTCCTAAAATATTATCTGTAACGTATTTAGTCGATGACGGAGTCGCGAGAAAACAAAATAAAAATAAACTTTGTTTCCTGCAGTAAATCTGCTTTATTATTACAATAAACATTTACTGAGCTATCAAATTGTGGAGAAGGTAACCTTACTGTTTTTAGTACAAAAGTTTCAGTAGTCTCTATCTTTATTATCCTGACAAAAGTGACTGCTGTATTTTCCTAAAATATTATCTGTAACGTATTTAGTCGATGACGGAGTCGCGAGAAAACAAAATAAAAATAAACTTTGTTTCCTGCAGTAAATCTGCTTTATTATTACAATAAACATTTACTGAGCTATCAAATTGTGGAGAAGGTAACCTTACTGTTTTTAGTACAAAAGTTTCAGTAGTCTTCATCTTTATTATCCTGACAAAAGTGACTACTGTATTTTCCTAAAATATTATCTGTTCATTGCCCCCGCAGGGTTTTGGCCCAGAGGCCAAAACCCGAGGAGGCACCATAGGAGTCCCCGGGTGTATACATACAAGGACAATGAATATTTGTAAGAAATGTGTTTGTATTGGGCGAAGTGTTCTCGATTTGACGAAACTAGGCGCGCACGGTCGTCTCGGGTAATATTTTTGCAAGCGCGCACGGTGGTGTCGGGTACTTGCAACCACGAGGTCGCGTTTGGTCACCTTCGAGCTTCGCCATCTGCTAGCAGCATTTTGTTTTCCGGTTTTGGCCTACGCGTGTTCACAGATTTGTTCGAGCGGTTTCTCTGCTTTGGTTGTGTTAAGTGATATTTAAAGCAGTTGTTAGTAATACGTCGAAAGATTTCGAGCAATTGGTTTCGTGTTCTTGGCTACGTGCCGGCTACCTATGTTCCAAGAGCCGGTCCAAGAGCTGGTTCGAGCGTTACATTTGTAAGGTTTGCTTTCGGAGGTTTGCTGTTCGTATACATGTTACAACGAGTAATAAACAAAAGCGTGAACTTTGTCATGTAGTACAAGGTACAATTCAACGTAATTCGTTTCGCTAACAAACTGTCAGATTATTTGATCCAAAGAGTGGGTTGAATAAGGATCAAAAATTAATTGTTTTCTCGAATCTTTGAATGTGCCATATTTTGTTACTCGTGGAATTTTTTAGGCTTTTTGGCCTGGAAATTATTGTAAGCTTATTTTGAATGTTATAAGCCCGGGAATAAGCTTGTGTGTTGTCATCACGAATAATGTGTTATGTGTTATTTCCGCTAGGTGTTATTTTTGCGCGCTAGGTAATATAATTCGACTTGAACTTGAACTTGTGAATATTTTTAGGACGCAACGGTGTCACACAACAAGAAATTCCGCAGCAAACAATGTCGTGACGTACATGACACAGTAAAAAAGAAGCCTAATTGTGCAGTCCATCGGCATTAATAATTAAAGGCGACAAAAAACAAATTATAAAAAGGCGGGGGCAGCTTTATAGTGAGAACTATTACTAGTTTGATTGGCCAATTTAAGCGGTCTGAATTACCTTATTTGATTGAGTGCTGTTCATCAGTCGATCGATGAACATATTATAAATAAGGAGTGGATTATTTGTAGTTGAACATTAATTGAATTGTACATATTCAATTTTCCACAGTAGGCAGAAAGATATATTTGTTAGAAATTTCAACGGGAATGGCCGCGACACCCTCGTTCCCAGGGTCTACTCCGCTTTGAAGATGGTGGCTTTTTCTGGTTCGTAGAGAGGTATAAAGCGTTGGGAAGCGCAGGCTATTTTCAAAATCATCGACAAATTATTGGATAGTCGCATTTTGGACATTTATTTGATGGCATTAAAAAAAAAAGAAGAAGAACGAACGGCAGGAGGATTCGAAGCCTCCGCCCGCGCGCCCCTGATGGCGATGAAAGATTTATAGCCTGAATAGGCGTTGAGGGAGTATTATGTGGAGATCAATGTTATTTTAATCCGAAAAGAAAAACGATAAAAATGAAAGGCTCAGAATTCGAACCCACAAAAAAAAAAAGAAAAAAAAAAAAACCCTAGCCGGATTCGAACCCCCGACCTCAGTTCCGAAGATCTGATTTCAAGTTCGACGCCTTACCATTAGGCCACCAGCGCGCGGCGGCCGTGTGACGTCATTTCCGCCACACACCAATGTCACAAATATATATATATATATATATAACTTTATCACAAATGAAGACATTTTTTTTCATTTTTTTACCTATATTTCGACGCCTTATAGAGAAACTAAACGAATTTATTGATTACTTAAACAATGCGCATGGCACGATTAAATTTACTTCGAAGTGGTCAAGAGACGAGATCGAATTTTTGGATGTGAGAGTGATTAATGAATCGGGAAAACTGGAAACGGATGTGTATGTGAAACCAACGGATAGTCACCAGTATCTGCACTATAGCTCATGTCATCCTGGGTCGTGCAAAAGAAGTATACCGTATGCGCAAGCAATGAGGCTACGAAGAATTTGTTCGAAATCGTCCTTTTTCGAAAAGAGAGCGAAAGATTTGGTGCTTTTCTTAACCAACAGGGGCTACAAGAAAAGTTACGTCGAGAGCCAAATACAGAGAGTAAGAAGCAAGACCAGAGAGGAGTTTTTGACAGGAAATCATCAAACGCGCAAGACAAAAACACCGTTCGTGGTGACTTATCATCCGGGATTGCCAAACTTCAGCAGGATTCTTAGGGACTTACATCCAGTGTTGCAGTCATCTAACAGATGCAAGAAAGCTATCAAAGATGTTCCATTAATAGCATTTCGGAAACCTAAAAGCCTTGGTGATTATTTGGTGAGAGCAAGAGTGAATAATCGTGAACGTGGGGATTACAGGCCAGGCACATGTAAATGTACATCCAGAAGATGTGAAGTTTGCAAATACATCGATGAGAACGGTCGTTTTAAGAGCTCGCAAGACAATAGAAGTTATTCGATCAATTACAACCTTAATTGTAACTCTAGTTATGTAGTTTACTTAATTACGTGTAAGAAATGTTCGTTGCAGTATGTGGGCTCCACAACAACGAAATTTAGACTTAGGTTTAATAACCACAAGTCTAGAGTTAGGCGACACGAAATGTTGACGCAGGCCGAGAAAAGGGCTGATGATCTTTTGTACAGACATTTTTGTAGTGAAGGACATAATGGACTAAGCGACATTAAGATTCAATTGATAGACCGGGTTAATGGAGAACAACAGTTGCGAGAAAAGGAGGGTCAGTGGGCTTATAGACTGAAAACTCTAGATCCGAATGGATTGAATGATAATGATTTTTTCTTTGTACAAAATAGGCGCTCGAGACGTACGTAGATTTATGTAAAGTTAGTTAGCGCGCGCATGCGGGGGAGTAAACGAATTATTGTAGCGCGCGCGCGTGGTTGCTCAATTTGAAACTTGTTAATGTAGTATGGCGCGTGCAGGGCAACCGTTATTTACCCTGAAGAAGACGCCTATAAGGCGTCGAAATATAGGTAAAAAAATGAAAAAAAATGTCTTCATTTGTGATAAAGTTATAATTTTCTATGAAGATGGAAAGCGTTGGATGCTTGTGATGATATATATATATATATATATATAGAAATATATATGACCGTAAACTCCACACGAGATTTCATCCCGCCTGATCCCTTTGAGGGACAAAATTATACACCCCGCTACGCTCGGCCTTCGGCCTCGCTTCGCGAGGAATTATTGTTAAGCTTTATGTTTTCGTCAGACGTAAACTCTCGACGACGAAGCTCTTACGTTAACTACGTTTTAAACATGTTTTCATTAAAACAAAAACCTATTGTGGTTATTCCATGATTTTGCCAAATTTTTGGAAAGCTTTAGAAATGTTCCTAAACGTCGTTCAGTGTCTTGAACAGTCAGAGCCATTGGGCGATTTCCGGAAAATGATCGGAAACGTTGTATTGATTTTTTAGTAATCCTCGGAAATTGTTGCAGTATTCGGCAAATTGTCACAAATTTCCGTTGACAGCCATCAAGTAACCAGTATTTTCAACTTTGGCTCGCGCTGTGGAAATGTCAAACTACAGCACACCACAGTTGCAAGAATATACAACGAATGCTACATACTAAATTCCACAGGAAACCAAACCATGGAATATCCATATTAAAGACCTCATAACCTACACTGAGTATACTGTTCCTGTAAACTGTCCCACTAACGGAGGGTTAACGACACAACCAGCAGGCATATTAAGGCAATCAAGTTATGTTCCGCGGTTCTCATATCTAGCAAGTGTTGATCAGTATTTTCCTCTGGCTGAAATAAAGAAAAAAAGGTGCATGTCACTGAATATTCTTTTAATTTTCTGCTTCGTTCCGGTTAATTTAAAATATTCAAGTGGGTAAGCTAAGAATATTCGGTTTGCTTCAAACACCGTATTCGATGTTTTGACAGATAATTCGCGCAGATAGTTTACGAGTTACGCAGTAAATTCCCAAATGGGCGAGGCAGTCCAGGAACGAGTAAAATGTCCGCGCGTATTATCTGTAAAACCATCGAGTCAGTCCAATAAGGAATTTATTATTCGACTACTTTATTTTCCTTGTGTTTTAGGAATTTTTTCGGACCAAAGTTCGGTTTTTCTTCTTTGCCCGGTGTAGCTTTCTTCCACGCCTGCGCACTCAATTTTGCTCAAACCGTGATAAAAATCACTGTAGTAATGAATCATAGTCATAGTAGAATAACAACTAAGGGAATTTTTTTCAACCAGGCATTCAAAAACCTTAAAATTCTAAAGACTAAGAGTAACACTGGATTTTGTCTGGTGGCCGTAAATACCGCAAAAAATGCTTAGTTTTTCTTTCCTTTTTTCTGGTTTCCATTTGTAATTATTACATACCCGCCTCCAAACGAAACAAAACGATTATCTCTTTTTGTTTTCGTAAAGGGTTGTCATAATTTTGCACGGCTTACTTGTTTATTAGTTTGATCACTTTGGCTTGTACCACTATCAGACCACGCGTACCAACTCCGGGATCCACTGCAAACAAGAATGATTTTTTCAGTTCAATAACTATATCGTATCCACAATCTGCAGCATAAACGCAAAGGTGCTACAGCGACATGCCTCTGCAACTTGTCCCTTTGTGTGTCAACGCCTTAAAACTGATGCACTTACTTAACGACAAGACGGGGATTTAAGTCTCTCTCACTGCAAGATCGCACAGGTTTTCCTTCCTCTGATTGCCAATTTTCCTATTATTGAAAAGAAGGAAGAAAATCTAGCTGAGACTGCAAGCCACGTAAAACACAAAGAGGGTCACTGTATACCCATACCCTTGTTGTAATTACACGTGATTTTTTTTCGTAGTGCATAATACCTCGAACGCCGTCATTTCATGAGCGAAGCTTTCATGTTCCTTCTGCATGGTATGTGGTCTCAATGTTGAGTGTGCCTGATTATCCAATTTACTTGCGTCGACTGCTTGGGTTCTGTTGATAAAATAACCGTGAAGAAAGCTAACTAGATGCTTAATTACTATATGACTTGTTCCAGGCTCTCAGATCACAGGCTTACACGCATTCTCGCCGGCTTATAGCTGTGTATATATGTAATAATTTGCATTGTCTAACTGCCTATCGCCGAGCGACAATTAGCGCTTTGAAGTTTCCTGTAGTTGCTAGTCTGACAACGATAGTTAAAAAGCTAATGGATAATCCGGCATCCGGGGAGGGGAGAAATGCAGAAAATGGTTTTATACGAATACAGTACATGTGTTTGGGTAGAATGCTGCGGCTGGGTTTATAACAGTCTGACCTTGCATGGCAGACAGTGATCAAGATTCATTGAGGTTTCGAAAGTTGATCCCGAAGGAAGATTGGCCAGGGAAATCTAACATGTGCCATGCCATGGATGGTCGTTCTTTAAATAAGTTGGATTTTTTTTTCTGCGATGAGCCGTTACTGATTCCAGAGCCATATATGCTGTGAAGCTACAGAGAATAATTTAAAGTTTACATATACATCCAATGCCGGCGAAGCTAAAAAATAAAACTTTCTTGGAGCTTGAGTAAAAAACTTTATTTCAAAGTGATGTAACTGTGAATGCACATTGATTCCTTTTCTAGATAAACTATAAAGCTCGAAGATTACAGTGAGAAAATAAAATGGCCCTTTCACAGAAGAAGAAATATCCCGGAGCATGATATGCATTTCACCGTTTCACGAAAAAAGAGCCACACTTGATTTTTTTCACACGATCTTCTATAACTTGTGAAACGTTACGTCTAAAGTACTGTCCTGTATGGCATCATCACCATATGTCCGTTCCTTGTTCTACGCGCAACGAAAGAAAACCACTGAAGACAGAGCAAAGATTAATTCAAAAGGATGGAAGATTTGACTGTCACGTTCACGGGACAATGTTATTGTCCCGGGGGGGGGGGGGGCACTTCCTATAAATGGGCTAATGGGGATGTGCCGCTGGATGGGGTCGCATTTTCACGACTGGGCTGACTATAAAGGGGTCGCCATTTCAAGCATTTTTTATAGGGTGACTAGAATGGGGTCACACTTTTCCGGGATTTTTAGAGTACGAAAATCTGGCAAGTTGTGATTTATGAACGGAAATATTCGCCGAAAAAATGTTACCGTATTTATTGCTGTTGTTCAATATTTGACAAACAGCTCCCAGAAAGTGACTAAGTTGGGGTCGTAAAAATTAAATTTACCCAAAAGTGACTAAGATTGGGTCTATAATTGGCCATAATTTTTGTTGGGTATACCCAACAAAAATTTACCCAAGTAAATCCCCCCCCCCCCCCGGGGTTATCGTGTTAATGAAGGGTGTCGAAAATAATACAGACATTACGATACATTTATCATTTATGTTGATCTTGTTTCACGGAAAAGTCTTTTAGAAAATCAGGATTCACGGCTTATTAAACGAAATCACGATTCACGAGAAAAAAAAAATACGAAACTCTTTCATCGCGCGTGTTTTCTTGAACCAAGGAGTGATTGTCACACTTTCTGCTGTACTAACCAATCAAAAGCGACCATTTTCGCGCCTCGTGCTCGTTTGATGTGTCGTGTCACGCCATAATAAACATCCAGTGTTGGAAGTAGCTCTGTCGTTCTCGAACTGAAGTTTGGTTCCCGTTTTGTATTCGTTTTAGCAGCTCTTCTGTAAATCAAATATTTAGAAAGGTAAGGCATGGATTTCTTCGTTTCTGTGTTTGTTTTTATGGTTAAAATCTCTAGTTTTCGTTCAAAATGTATAGTTTTCGTTCGGACCCATGTCGTCGACAATTTTCTCGTGCCTGTGTAGTTTTGTGTTGTTGTCTGTCATTCGCGATTTAAATCCGCACACCATTGAGTTCGTGGCATAGTTTCTAAACAGGGGAATAGTGTAGAGGAAAACACATAACAGAGCCACGATATAAACATAAATATTATATTTAAAATTTGGGCCTTTGAACAATAGGCCTAGGGACTTTGTTGACAGTTTCCGATGACTGCACGTGGTCGCTCAACAGTTTATAAAACGCTGGAAACATGTAGCATTTTATGAAAGTTTACTTTCATTGTTTTGTTATACACTCTCCGGCATCCTTGCTTTGTGTATATGCTTTATTTGCTGTTGTATAGCTGATACAAGCTTTATGCAAATATCTCAGTCAGTCAGTCAGTCAGTCAGTCAGTCAGTCAATCAGTCAGTCAGTCAATCAGTCAGAAGCAATTAGCTTTGTGACACCGGTCACACAACACTGGAACCGGTTGACCGACCCCAAGTAAACAGCTATGCCCAACGAGAGAAAATCTTTTGCGCTATTATACAAGTTGGCAACACCATAATTTTGGGGGATTAGCGATGAGGATAGCCTCAATCAGTGGAGGTACTCGGCTGGATTCCGCTATCAATTATTTCTGTAATGCAGGCGTACTGGGTCAATACAGCAAGTCATATTTCACCTCAATGAGTCATATTTCATATTATGTATGTATGTATCTCGGAACAAACAATTGCAACACAGATTCTGTTGAGGACATAAAAGCCCCGGGGAGGGGGGGGGACTCCCATATATGAGCTATATATTAGGTATGTGCTGCTGTGAAAGGTATGGTATTCAAGCAGTTTAGTCTGGGATAGGGTATAGAAATCAGAGAGTTTTGGTCTAGAATAGGGTATCATTTGCCAAGAAACTGATCAGTGGTTTAAAGAATTAAGTCCAGAATAGGAATAGAAGCTTGAAGAGAAAGAGGCTTCCCTACACATAAATAAAAATCATTGTGACAAAGTTGTTGACAGATGGTTTTCCATTAAAAACACTTAAACACTTAGTGATGCAGTTTTAAAAAGAAGGAAGTCTTGGAAAGGGTAGGGATTTTCAGTATCTAGTCTAGTATAGGGTTCCAAAACCAGCTGAAGATGGTCTGGTATAGGGTAAGGGTTTCAGAGTCCCAGCGGCACACCCCCACCCAAAAATATACAGGGTGCCCCCCCCCCCCCTTGGATAAAAGCCAAGTTAGATATTCTCCAACAACTAGCCTGTACCAAATACCCAAAGTCGAGCATTGCCTTTTGCAAGATTCCAGGGAAATGCCGCTGCAAATTATGAGAATTATACTGAGCTGAACTCCAAAATCAATAAAATCAATGATTTTATCAAGGTGATGGAAGGGCTAAGCTTTATTGACATCAGTGCTCAGTCACATAGCTAAATTAAGGACAGGGAAGTGACTTGCTATAAATTCTCTTAAGTGAAAAGCAAAGCAATCATCACAGCTTTAATGTCCTGACACACAAAGGAAGATTTCGCAAGGACATGGTGTACCATTGATACTTGTGGTACTATCTCCCTAGTACTATGCACACGTGATAGTCACTCCTGGGCAAAGAAGCTTTATGAAAACACTGCTTTACTAGTTGTGAGATCATATGGTTCTTTATAACCCACCCATTAATTTTTGCGTGCGCTCATTTGACAAAAGCCATCACATGGTACAAAATCGGACGACGGGATATCAGTGAATATACCCTGTGCGATTTGATATCTGTCACCCGATTTTGTAGGCGAGCACAAAACAAACGAATGAAGTCACCTCATTCAATTCTAATTTTTAATCAAATCACAGAGTTAAAAACTCACGTAAACCGATCAACTTACATTTGTTTCAACCACAGTTACGCCGGATTTATCAGTAGGTTTTTCCCTATAAACTTACTGCCTCGGGCATTATCCTCCAATATACCAGCCACCTAAAGGGTTTTATTTACTAATTGATCCCAGGCCCCATTGCTCCCCCTCCCATCCCCACTCCCCTGAATCATATTGGCTGAAATGGTATCATTTGCAGTGTTTGGCTTTATACCTACATGTAATTTACGGTGCTACTGAGACTATACATTAATGCACTGTTTCACACTTATGACATTTGAGGATTTTCAATAATGTACTCACGGTGCCCAGACCTCACTGCTCTCAGTTCATATGCTTTGACCTTTTATAAGCCAATTACTCCCCTGCGTTAACTCTGCCAGTAATGATTTGATTTATCGAAAAATAGAGTCGAGAGGGCCAAGAACTAGAATTAACCAACTCAGAGTACTTACTTTATATTTGTCAGTCCAATATTTTCCTAGTATTGCACTGGGAAGGTTTCTAAAGCTCTTTTTTGATAATTAACAGCCCCCCCTCCCCCCCCCCCCTGCTAGGGACTTAAGGCACATAATAAATCTAATATTCTCATTCAAGTAGTAGCAGAAATAGCATGAATTTTCTGTTGTATAAGAAGCAAAATAAAGAACTAGAGGAAAAATGGTAACATGAAATCTAGGGGTGCTCAGTGGGCAATTTTCCTTTTTAATTAATAAACTGCACAGTTGAAGGAAAGACATACAATATGACAATTTTTTTATTAATTATTTTATTACAGGCACTCAAAATTTTCTCCATTTTTGAGACAGGTGACTTGTAAAGAATCCAGTGGAAACATGAAATGATTGTATTTGTATCAAAGGACAGGAAACAAAACCTGCTATAAACATGGAAGAGGGTAAGTGAATGTACTGTCAATTTGTTAATGAAAGAATTCTTTTACCTAGTAATAATCAATTTAAGCATGCAAAGGGGATATAGATGTAAATGCAGTGCCGTGCCAGTGGATAGTGTAGTTGGTTTTGCTAACACTTATCCACTGGAGACTGATTTAACTGGCCCCAGTTGTTGAAAGGGCGGACAACACTATCCACTGGATAAATCCCTATCCGGTACATGTACTTTGCCAAGCAACACAGGAATAAATACATCTGATTGGATGCCATTTGACAAATAAAGCACATAGGTATTTTACTAGTGGTAATCACAGGTTAGAAAATGCGGGCCTAGTTGCACCTTTCTTCACCTCTATGTGAGAGAAGCGTCAATTTCAGTTGACAAACTGAATGTTATTGACACTTTCTTCGCATTCTAATCGAAAAAATTCTCAGCTTCCTGTTTGAACAACACATTTTCGGATCCTTTTGTAATGTCGATGAACAAATAACTTAGGTCACCTCATTTTCACGCCGGAAATTATTCCCACAGGTCGCGAAAATTTCTCAGAAGTGTCGATAAATCGCTGGACAAAAGACAATTATTATTCCAAGTAACGCGTCACGCAAGGAATGCATGATTTAATCGAGCATGCGGTGTACCCGGTCGGTGTAATCGAGATGTGATCTTGTTTGGTCGGTAAACTCGCTATGTTATCAATGTGATAAGGAATCATTCGTTTTGAAAGTTTTACAATAATAAACTGTAAAACGCAGTTAATGGATCGTGACGTACTACAAGTTACGGTCAGTCAAGGTCAACAATGCATGCATGCTGGCAATGTAATTCTACTGTGTTGCAACACTGTCTCATTTTTATTTCTTTCGCTTAATGCGGTTGGCTAAGGCCTTCAATGTTTCACAATGTTATCTCGTGATGCCTAGTTGCTTTACAGTACGTATTTTACTATTGGTTGTACATTGTACCTCATGTGTCTGTTAAGTTTATACCTTTGATGTAACACTTCATTCTCCTCGTGGTAGCACTGTAATAGTATCACAGTTATTTCGTGGTTTATCTGTGATACAGTCATAGTAAATCTTCTCAAAACCAATGCCTAAACGACGTCGGCCAAACGTAGTTCCAATCTTCCATGTGACAAAAGCATTGATCTTATGTGACAAACAGTTAAGATTGACTTATGTTTCGCATTCTAATCGTTCTTGAATAACAGATTTTCAACTTCCGGTGTTTCGACAAACTGTTATGATTGACACATTTTTCGCATTCTGATCGTTCTTGGTGGAAGAACAAAATTTTCAACTTCCGCTTTGCAGCAAGCCTTTATAAACGTGGTGCGCACGCGTTATACGCAATCCGCTGGTCACTGTCAAGATTAGGGTTGCGGGCCCCTCTTGGGCCCGCAACAAGTTGTGTACGTGTAGTATTTTCTGAGTGAGTGAGTAAGTGAGTGACACTTTATTTAAACTCGGAATTCCATCAATTACAATTGGTTTTCATGAAATTAAAGCCGAGTAAGATTTAAAAATTTAAATAGAGTTTAATAACACATAAATATTAAAGTGGGACAAACTATCAATAAGAAGATAGTAACATATCAAAGTCAATATCTTCCAGTCCTCTTTTAAAGGCTGCAAGAGATTTAGCTGACTTAATTGAATTAGGCAAGGAATTCCACAATTTAGGACTAGCGTAAAGAAAACTCCTTTTCAGGAGTGAGGAGAAGTCAGCTCAAAGGGCATATAACACTAACCACCTGATTTTGCTAACACTTATCCACTGGATAGTGATTTATATGTTCAAAGGCAACAACTGGGGCCAGTTGTTCAAAGGTCAAAGGGTGGATAATGTTATCCGCTGGATAACTGTTATACAAAGCTTTCTTTGCTATCCACCGGATAGTGATTTATCCAGTGGGTAGCATTATTCACCCTTTCACTAACTGGGACTTGGTAGATAGTGCTATCCATCCTTTGAAGCGGCAACTGGGCCAGGTGAATAATCTCATTTGAAAACCATCAAATATGGGAATTATTAAACACGGGATGCATAATATAGTGTACTAATTTATGGTCTCATATTTTTTGTGACTGTTCTTTAGACTGCTACATGAATATGGCCCAATTACCTCAAAGTTGAGAAAGCAAATTGACCACTTCATTAAGGGAATTATTATTATTGTGTTTTCAGTACCACCAAATTCTTAGAACTAACATTTAAGATAGTGGATGGCAAACAGTTGGGAGAATTCACGTTTTAATCATGGTAAATGGTTAGATTAGTGCTCCTTTGGGGGCTGTTTAAGATCTTGGCTTAATTTCTTAACCGCGTTAAGTTGTCTTCAGTTCAGTTTGGGAAATGGAAGGTAGGTACAGATGTAGTGTAATTTTATCTTGAGGAAGTATTAAAAATAAATTAAGCAAAAACAAAGCCCAAAGAAACACAAAATTAGTCACAGGAAGTACTGTATTTAACACGTTTAGATGCAAACAAAATCACATCAACAGAAGGGGCAGCTGTAGTGTCAACTATTCCTCGTAAATTTTCGTGTCCCTAACGTTGCATGCATTATAAATCCACCGCTTTGTGTTGGTAAATTAAAGTTAAACATCAACCTGGGTAAGATTCTGTGACGTCGGCCAAGTAAGTAAACGCCTCTCTGTAGCGTTCAGTTTTTTTGCTTTAAAGCTTTTTTTTGCGCAAAAAACACTCCTTAAAAATTGTCACGTACGTGCGGGTATTAAACTGTTGTTTTTGTTTGGTTATGTTTAAACGCTTTGAACTCGACGGATAGGAAATATCGTATCAAGTTCGCGCAATTTTTAAACTCAAAGGTAAATTGTCGTATCGCACGTACTTTTTTATTTTTATTTTTTTATTAATGCATTTACACAAAAAAACATACAGTACATAAACGATACGCTACTTACAATAAAAAAATTTACACACACAAAAAAATATATATATACATAGATGAATTCAATAGTGAGTACATTCAATAATAATTACAACTAGCGCTGTATCGCACGTGCTTGATCATTCGTGGGCAAATACCAAACTAATCGTTTTCTCTCTAGGAAACGTGAAAAGTAATAATTTATGATAATTTCCCTTATGTATCAAAGGTTATACGTGGTTATTTTAATGCTATGTCCAACAGCTTAAGTTGGAACACTGGAAAATATTTTCTTAGTTTTTCGTTGTGCAATTCTAGAACCCTTAGACCCCTCTAAAAAAATAACGACAGGAAGTATTTTAATAACACGTTCAGATGCAAACAAAAGTACATTAACAGCAGGGGCAACTGTAGTATCAACTATTCCTAGTATAATTTGAACTATCAAAAGGTAATTTGTACATGTAGTTCCTCTAAGGACCTGTCCTCTTCATAGCATCTAAGAGAATTGAATACAAACAAGTGACAGATCCAGGCGTGGGGCACAGGTGACCTAAGTCTTTACCTATTTGCCAAATGGTGAGACTCAAAGAACCATATTCTTCAGTGAAGAAAAATCTAATTGGTGGCCCCTACGTTGCATGCAGTTTGTGTTTGTGAATGAATTTCGTAAGATTGAGTTGGATCAATCGTGCTCAAAGATGCTTGGGAGTGTTCTGATAGCTTCCGGTGTATATTGAGATATCTCTAAACCTGTTTTGTATCCTTGAATTTGGAGGTACAGCTCATTGTACAGTGTTCATTGGTATCATAGCAAGTAGGTTCATATTCGAGCTAACAACAGCACACGTGTTCTTATTGCGTTCTGCCACGCATTCCTTAGCCTGTGGCGTAATGCACACGGAATTCGATCCGTTTGAGTTTACAAGCTACGCATTTCTGTGACTTACATTGTGCAAATGTATCAAAATTTGTATTCATGTAGCGGAAATGGCTGCTGTCCAACAGTTAGCACACATGAGGAATAAGCTCCTTATTCGAATGTTTAACTTGCCTCTGTTAGCTTATAAATGGATTTGTGCGAGTCATTACAAAATCGTACGATCGCATGTATGCTCAAAAAATCAGTTTGGTTGTTAATCAATCTGTATTTAAGCTTAGATAGCGTTAAGTCACTAAAGGAAAAAAAGCAGAGAAAGAACATTTTCCCCTTTTCCATTATTTCGTCCATTCTGTGATGTAGGCTAAGTAAGTAAACGCCTCTCCGTAGCTTTCAGTTTTTTTAAAACTACTTTTTAAACTCGAAGGAAAAAAGTTGTCGTATTGCACGAACTTGATCATTCGTGGGCAAATACCAAAGTAATCGTGTTCTCTCTAGGAAACGCTAAAAGTAATAATTTATGATAATTGCCCTTATGTATCAAAGGTGTTGCGTGGTTATGTTAATGTTATGACTAATAACCTTAATTGGAACACTTTAAGAATATTTTCTTCGTTTTGCGTTTTTAACATTTAACCCCTAGACTTCTTGGTTTGAGTTTTTGAAGGTGTTGCTAATAGAAGATTAAAGGAAAGATAACGAATATAACGCTGTCCACTGGTTAACGCACTATCCAGTGCATATCACAGTTAGTTCTGTTAACACTTATTCACTGAAATGTAATTTAACTAACTGTCGGATAGCGCTATCTCACCTTTGAAAAACCGGGGCCAGTTGTATGTAACATTTGTGTTTACTTTGAAAGTTCTTTCCGTTGGCTGTTAAAATTTTGATGGTTCATTCACGTTCTTGTCAAATATGATTTTTCTCTTAAATCTTAACTCCGACATAAATATAAAGGTGACCTGGTGGTTTGTTGCTTTAGTTGTGACGTTAGTGTGTTAAAGGAGGGTGGTGAAGGAATTTCCTGATCCGTGAAAGGCCTTCCTTTTTTCCCGTGAATGCGTGAATAGAGGTCAACTTTATTTAGGCAGGGTGGCCCAATCAGCACTTGGCTGGTATCAAAAGGGGCCCTGCCTGAATGCGCTATTTTTTTCTCGTGAAACATGATTTGGTTATATAGCCGTGAACCGTGAATCGATTTTTTTTTTATGAGAATTGCAAAATGACTGAAATGTGACCTTAAATCGTGATTCTTCCTTCCAAAAAATAATGCAGTAAGCATTTAAAAACAAGACTATGTGTGGTAAATTGCGTGACCAGTGCATGACAGTGACTGATCGTCATTGTGGCGCCCATGTCACTCTATTACGATAATTAAATTTAACAAATTTTATCTTGGTTTCGTGAAATGGCTATTTTATTTTGCGTAAAACGTGAAACGGCGATATTTTTTGTGTGAAACGTGATCTAGATCCCCATTTACCACCGCCCTCTAGATGGTATGGAGGATCGTTTTAATCACGAGCACGCGCCTTGAGATGTGCTTGAAAGTTAAACACTTGGTTGAGTCATGCTTGGTCGACTTGCGGGTGACTTGCGGGTGTAGTAAACGCTGTTAGGCACGCCACTTATGCGAGACGGGCCATACCGTGCGTAGGAGTAGCTGTACTTGTGAAAATAAACATTTTAAAAACACTTTAAGTTGAAAGCGTTGCATGATTTGATAACATTTTGCACGATTTCAGTTGTGGTGAATTTTGTCTAACGCTTAGTGAATTTAAAATGAAATACAATGTCGGGTGAGAAGTGTATTTTCCCTTTTACGTTTTAGTCAGAACGGACTTGAGTGTTTCCTTAACTCTTGATTCTGTTGTTAAGTGTGGCTGAAAGACCAGAAAAATCATCCGCACAGTCGGAGAAGAAAACTTTGAAATTAAACGGTTTCCAGAATTCTCGAGTTCTATCGTATTTAGTTTGAAGATGAAGCCTCTGGCAGAAGTTTGAATGGCGGAAGACATTTGTCGAGTCTGTAATAATTGCGAAACTTCCAGATTGATACTAAATCATTCTTCGACTTTATACAATGTACCTCTCTGAGAGGTGTTTTTAGAGGTGTTATTCTCAGCATCTTGTCAGTGAGTCTCCCCACCAGGCCAAACATCAAAAATTAAAAAACTTTCACAGTGGTCTATAGAGTGTAGTCTGATGGAATGGAATTCAGGAACAACAAAATGAAAAATATTCTCATAATAATCAGTGATTTGAAGCGGTAATGATCAGTCGAAAGGTCTTTAAAATTGTAAATAAAGCAACCACTTTCGAAACAACGGCATCGAATAGCGGTTGCATAGTTTGATTTTGAACAGAAAATAAAATAACCGTCTTTAGGAATCCCTGTTGTTTGGTACAGAGGGTGAAAGTACACCGTGTATCTTCTTTTGAAACAAATTCGACCGTTAAAAAGGCCTGTGGTTTTAAGAGTCAATTTTCTATTTTACGTATTTGCTTAACAAGCGGAGTTCCAAATTAACAGATTAATCAGCTTGACAAAATAGCGTTTGCTACTTTTCTCTGCGGTTGTGTAAATCGTAATATTCCAATTTAATTTAAGCGAGATGTATTCGGTAGAAAATACTTGTTCAAAAATA
Source organism: Oculina patagonica (assembly GCF_052425735.1). Lineage (NCBI taxonomy): Eukaryota > Metazoa > Cnidaria > Anthozoa > Scleractinia > Oculinidae > Oculina > Oculina patagonica. The sequence goes on from NC_135769.1 coordinate 422,512, forward strand.
TCACGTGACTTTGACAGCTGCTCGAATCACATGATTCGCAGGTGGAGGAGGCAATGTTTACTTCGCTTTGTTTTCGTGTTATTTCTTTGGCGCAATACGTGTATATTTAAAATAAATATTGGAGTTGATTTGGTGGCTAATTCGTACCAGTGTTGGCCCAGCTAAATGTAAGAGCGCGGAAAGTTTTATGTTGTCTTTCAAGTGTTTAACATTTACTAATTAGAACTTGTGTTGTTTCTACGCTGGGAGCCATTTTGCTTATATGAGAGCGTGGGCGTTGATGCCAGTGTTTTCATTTTAATTTGACAGTTCAAATCATTTTCGCCAATGCAAATTTGCCTTTATTTATTTGTCCCAAAACTGGTGTCATCATAATAACATCATTCCAGCGAGGTGTGTTTCATTTCCTAGCTACATTCGATCAGACGCACAGATCAGCATTTTCACCAAAATGGATTCTTCAAAACCGATTTCAGAAGGAACTTTCGATTTTCAAAAACAAGACAATCGCCGTTACTGCAACCTCTATGGCGACAGTATTTTAAAGCAAAGTTTTTCCGTCAAAACTTTTCAAGGCCGTACATCGTGTCTTTCGCAAAGTCGTACTTCGCTCGAGTCGAACGGAAGTGTTTACGAAGAGTCGATCGGCGAGAGCAGTTTTGGCGGGAGCTTTGGTCATGATGAAACGGATGGTATTGTTTTTGGCGGGAATTTTGGTTCTGCCGTGGCGGACGATGCTCAAGTTGTTCCTGATTTCAATGACATTTTGGAAACAATTCATGTTGACATTGATAAAAACAGCATTCCATCCGCCTCGTTGCTCGCTGAGCCCGAAGCTTCCACTCGCACTCGCCAGGATGAAAACTGTGGCAATTCTTCTTCAAAAAGACGGCACTCGGAGCGGGACGAATTAGAGATTTATTTTCCTTGTGTTATAACTCCAATTCCCGTGGAACGCCTGTACAGTACGCTATGTGATGACTCGACAGTCTTCAAATTCCCAGCAAGTTCGGGCGAATTCTTGCCAGATGACAAAGCGGGACATGACCCGTTAAATCAGTTAGACGGTTCTTATAATTCCATCTCGACCGCGGAGGGTCGGCGGCACAGTTTAGAGTCATTTGGCAATTTAACCGCGTTCTCCTTTCCTTACGGAAGTCAAGTCCAGTTTGAAGTTTCTGGTAACATGTTGGAATTGCCGTCTGAGACATGTAAGAAACAGGAACTATCTGATTCATGTGTTTCAACACAAGGAAAATTTTACAACACGAGTGAAGAAGGGTATTTCTACGAGGAAAGTGATCCACCGGAAATAAGTAAGAAGCGGACTTTACCTCTACCCGTAACGGCGGTACAAAATAACTTTAATTTTCAAGAGTCTTTAACAAACAGTTGTCGCCCCGAGGCGGTTAATATGGCTGACGACACCTACGATGGAAAAGGTTCCATACAGCAACCAACTTCTCAAACTATTTTCGGTTTACCATTTCAGTTAAACACTGCCCAAAATCCAGAACACCATGTCAATTTCCCGCCAAATTTGACGGTGCAGACCAATCTGTCGGTAAATCCCGTGTCGCTGGAAGAAAATTTAACAAACAGCTTCTTTTTTCAGAATCGTGCTAGCGAGCTTGTCGTGGGAAATCATGAGTTGAACGGCGGAGAAACGCCTTTTGAACAAAGTCGTCCAGAGTTTTTTAACTGTAACGAGGGATCATCTCCAGAATTAAATTCGAGTCTTTATAACGCGCCAGATAATTTTTGCAAAAGGAATTCCCGACAAACGAGAGAATTGTCACGTTACTCAAATATTGACAAGATTAAATCCGAGGCAACGGCGACCATCGATGAGGAGAATTCACTGTGCATGACAAGAACAAGTGGTAAAGTCAAGAACAGTCGCAAGACAAAAACAATCAAGACTGAAAGAGCGCATAAGTATGGCGATACGCGTGACTTTCACAACGATATGGAAAAACAGAGAAGAACTAACATGAAAACACGCTTTCAGAATCTTCGACTGACCGTGCCTGAGCTGTTGGACAACGAGAAAGCTTCGAAAATTGTCATTCTGCAGCAAGCATTTCAGTATATCGGTGTGCTAGAGAAAGAGTCGATTGAACTGGAGAATAGAAAACGAGCAGAGAGGCTCAGAAATATCGAGCTGCTGGAAAAACTGCAGACGGTAACTTCAGGAAAATGTTAGTTTATTGACCGACTATGCGATAATTTTCCAAATTTCAAAGACGTTCTTAGATATTTTCTTCGTCCCTTTTTATCTAGAAGTCCAAGAATGCTCAACTGCGATTTTATGTCGACATTCTCGGCTAGAAGACGTCAGTTCAGAATAATTACTTAGGATAAATGAAGGAAATTTCCATAAAAAAAATATAAAATTACAGTGCTTCTGACGTTTCTGTGGCCGTTGTTAATTTGTCAGGTACTAAGATCGTTTACTCATAATCGTCGTTTACAATTATATCAAATTACTACTTGTAATCTTCTTTCTTGTTTTGTTATTGTGATCACAAAAGTCAAATCGAGCCTAATTGTGGAAAGTATTATTTTCTACAGAAGCATGTTTTTTGGCTGATTATTGTGGCAGTTTTCATGTCAGAATGTTAAAGATTTGATCTAATATATACATATTTTTTTCAAGTGATAAGTTATATTTTCTTTTATGATAATCAGTCGTCGGGAAGCTGCAATACCTGGCATGCGTTATTTGTACAATCTTGAATATCGGAGGTGTTTTCGTTATTCAGTTGTCGATGCACTACCTTCGTCCTCATCGGATAATGAATAATTTCTATACAATTATTTTGTCAACCGGGCAAATAGATTAATGAAACTTATCATGCTCAACTTAGGCATATTATTGCTTTGATGTGCCACCAAAACTACACCAAATCTTAGAAATGTGAAGTAATTAGCAAGCAAAGTCAAATGTTGTTTAGCGCCCCGCATGTGTTATTTGTACAATCTTGAAGTTGTTTCGTCAAGGTATTTTTGCCCACCTTACTACCAATAAAGCAAGCAATGTAATGTTGCCAAGGCCTATCACATCGTAGACTCTCAAGCAGAAAACAAGTAAAAAAAAAAAAACTAAATAAATAAATAAAAAAGAATCTTAAAATTTGCTTGACCAAAACATCTCATAATTTTCACCTGTCATACTATTCCCTGATGAGTTTCACATATTTGTTTTTTACTTTATTATTTATTTGTTTCTTATGTTATAAATGTTTTTCACATCGTATTTTATTTTAACATTCCAGTCTTTTCGTTTGTTGACAACCTTTTATTGTGAGATGTGAAAATTCCTTACTGGGCTCCGAAACATCTAGTGCTTACCGGCTCAGTGGGAAAGCCCCCCCCCCCCCCCCCCAGCTGGAAAATTGTTAGTTTAAAGCTATGAAATACGAACCTTGTGGAACAACCTAGAAAAGCTGCGATTTTACTGTCCGCACCGTCTATTATGCCGTTGAATACACGTTTTATGAAGTCATCCATTCTAGAGTGCAACTGAGTAAATTCTTCAATCAGTCGGTTTGCATAAAATAAAGCGAATCTTGGGATGCTAGTCTCTTCCTCCCTCCCTTCCTCCCCCCCCCCCCTCCCTCGCTCCTCCACCCTCCCAACAACCCTAAAATTTCGTTAACTACTTTGCCGATACCCTTAAACATACCAGGGAGGACACTTTATTTTCACATTGCCTCTCTCCAGCCAGTAGTACGAATGGCAGCCAGCGCGCGCATACGTCTCCTACTACCTTTGTTCCGCGTAAGAAAATAGGAGACGGCTGCCCGCAGGCCGCAGTCCGTATGAACGGGTGCCGGCAATCTCTTAGGGAAAAATTAAAGAAATGATGGGGGGTAACCTGCCCATCCAGAGGTGAAGAAATACTCCTGGTCGCTTAATGCTACGTAAACCGGAATAAGCTACAATGGTAGGGACCTTTGGATCGAAGTACGAGTACAAGATCTCGTACGAGTACGACCTTCGAATTTTAATCCAGCTACGTTCCCGGAACTCTCGCTCTTCCCTGTTGCTGACCAGTTGTAGAAGAGAGTATCGGAACGAAATTGGACGAAATGTGATAATCGATAGCATAAGCACTATGTTTGAAAAGTCGTATTCCCACTCAATCGTACCCCGATCTGAAGGTCCCTGCTATTAGCGAGTTGCCTGTGAAGACTTAACCTTTATGATATTAAGATTAATATCACATTAGTTAAGGAAACTAATTAGTTATCCTGAGCTGATAATTGATTCCCACGCAGTCAGTTAATTGATGCCACCAGCAAACACGCTGTTTTGCGCCATTATTTCATACCAGTACCATTAATACCTTTAATCGGTTGCCAGGCGCACGCTACCCTCGTGCCAGTGGGCAATGAAATACCTCTAGTTTTGTGAAAAGGATTAGAAATGTCTAAAAAGACACAGTAACACCTGAAGAAGACATCTTTTGTACTTAGATACAAAGCAGAATAAAATCCAAGCCGACAATTTGACTTAGGCTTTGTTTTAAATTTTGCGAGGTTATGATTTAAATAATCTCATGGAAACTGATTTATTGCGGTTTTTCACTCAGTAATTTACTGTAATTTCTGCCGGTTAAAACAAGAATTGAATTTCTGTTTCAAGATAGTGTATTTCTTCTTCAGACATCAAGCACTTTGCTCTGAGTCATCTGGGACAAAAACGAGTTTTAGATTACCACTTTGCTTAAAGATCATTAAATAATTTGCAAAAGGAAAATTCTCGATTTAACGAACGAATAACAAAAGGGTTTTGCTTTTTTTTAAATACGAAAAGTTCATTCTGACACGGTCAGTAACGAATGAGCTACACAGTTGGTTGGCCCATCTTAAAGTTGTTTTTCCCGTTCGTTATTCATAATCCTTAATGTTTCAGTATCATCCTTTTTAGTTTATTTTAACCTCGTAATAAGTTGGATGTGTTTTCTTTAGTAAACTTTTTTTTTCGATGTCTCGTTTGGTTTAAATATAATTTTGTACATCGTAACAAATTAGTTAATATACTGTCTCATATAATGAACAACATCGATTAAGTTTTGATCTCTTTCGGGAAGGTTCGTTAGAACAGAGTAAAATTCAGCTACTGTCAGTTTATCAAAGTTTGCTTCTAGTGTTTGCTGTGTGTTAAAACGGCACAAACTTTACTCCGATGGTTTTCAGTTTTAATTCCTGTAAATAATTAAGTGTGATGGATGAAACTAAAGAATCGCGAAAAGAAGACACTGGAAAAACTAAGTAAAATGTTTCTTATAATATTCGCTTTTCGGAGGGTAATCAAAGTCCAGCTAGTTACTAAGACTTTGCTGGCTTTGAGCAGAAGTGTGAGAGACGTGGTACCTGTAAAAACAAACCCTAGAGGACACTATGTTAATGAGCTTATTTCTTTTCCCAGTGGCACGCTTCACTCTTTGTCGTGGGTGTATTTTCTGCTCGCCCTTCTCATATTCCATGCGGTCGGAATTAAGCAGGATAACCTGAGGTATTAACGCTTTCAGGTGGAATTATGTAAATAAATGCGGGTGCTTGTGTGTATTTTTTGTACATTGCTTTTCAAGTCATTGTTTAAAATTACGATTCCATTAGCTTTATTTTCGTCGCGGCCGTAGAATGACTGGTTTGCGAATAATGTGAAACAAGAAGAAAAAAAAACGTGCTAAGTGCCGGCCACATCATCTCAGAAATGTTAAGTAAATATATAAAAAACTGAAAAGAGTTAAACGCGTCAAAATTTAATAACGCTCTATCGTCCTTTTGTTAATTAGTTTTAAGCGATGATTTAAATAAGTAAATGAACAAAACAAAAACGTAGCAAGCTGTGTGATAAATTTGGTATTTCATATAGAATTGTATATGGGCACACGAGCCGGGAAAAACAAAGGGATCTCCTTTTATTAATGGTGGTATCTCTAAATTATTTCATAGTTAGTTTTAAAGCTTACAGTTAAAAAAAAAATTATTTTATTATTTTTTTTATCACAAGTTTTCGGTCTGTATACAAATCAGTTTGTTTTTGTGTTAGATATGTCCAACTTTCTACTCTGTATCGTGATACCAGGACATTGTGTGTTTATTTACTAGCTTTGACCGGTCAGAATTTGTACTAGGCGGGGATTACACAGTTTATTTCGTCTAGAAGTGATTGCGTTTTTTTCACGCCACTACTAATTGCTCGCTTGTAAATAACACTTGTGGTAGATGTTTAAAAAACAACGTCAGCTCTCCGGACTAATTTCCACGCGCGCCTTGTAATCTGAAATATCAAAAATCCTTTCATTAGAAAGTGATTTTCGTAAATGAATCCTTCGTTTGACAATGTACTGGAATTTTCGAGAGAAAGTCACGCCAAAAACGTCTGGTAACTTATTAAAGTGTTAAATGATATTTAAAAAGTTAAAACTTGTATATAAACTGTTTAATTGGTTCAATGTTTTAGAGGCGATCGTTTCGATAGTTGGTTCTTCGTTAGAGCTTTGCTAGGCGCTGCCGAAACCTACAGTAGCAGTGAACCTGTTGATGTTAACAATAGGGTATTTGCCAACAAGCCGATATTGGACCATTTGGTGATAAGAAATAAATTCTCAGGCCTCTGGAATTTTTTCACTACATACATCAGTTTAGTTTTCGTAAAAAATTATTCGTTTTGTTCTTTGTTTATGTTTTGTTCTTTTATGTGTCCATAGCTGGTTTGACACCTGTGCCTCCTTCCTCTTAAATGACAAAAGAAACACGATTTATGGTAATTTATAAAAAAAAAACACACTGCGACAACGTTCAGTCGGCGAAGGAATGTAACTCTACTCCAGATGCGGTACGAATGGTTTCATTTTGAAACAAAAAAATGGTACAATTTCTTGATGACGGTTTCTAGTTAACTTAAATAAATTCGACTTGTTTTCATTTCATCTTCGTAACACGCGGTCTTTAATTTCGTGGAATTACACAAATGTTTGCAGTTGTGTGTGTCTTTTCTGTTTCATTAGTGGTGTCTTTGTTGGATATTAGCTGCCAACGATGAATCAAGCCCTTGTGACACTTTGGATGCGAAATAGAATCAACTTGACAGGTCAAACTATAAACACGCGTTTGTCAAATGTTAAGAGTTGTAATTAAACCCCGGCCAAAGGAGACGTTAACGCTAACAAAGAAACTGGTGCCACCTTCATTATTCAACATCGGAGCGTGCCTTTCTATGTGCTCGCCATTCCCTCGTGTTTTGATTGTAAATCGTTCCCACCAGTTAAAACCAATTTCAGGTTTTAACAGTTTTTAGCAAGCCGTTTTAACCAGTTTTTAGCCCAATCCTTTTTCTGGCCTGTTTGTTCTTCGCATTTCTGCAATTTGGCAGAGTTTTTTTGAAGCTGCACAAAAACTCGTGCTTCTGTGTCGGAACGTGCGCTGTCATTTGACATTCATTTAAATGGCTTTGTTGTGGTGGTGGGCTGGCCTGTGGAGGGTTATTTGAATTTGTATTGTTTACCTGTGGGTCTTTTAAATACACGTGCGTCCGTTAAATCTTCATTCATTTGCAACACACCGTGCAACCGGCCGAGCCGATTCGAATGCATCTTAACCCAAGTGATAAGATGATGAATCGCTCTTCCCATCTTGACCCTTCGCCATCTTCTTCGCCACTTGCCTCTTTCAAAGACAAGTTCGAGTTTCCAGCCTCGCAAGACTTTTGGCCAACATTTTCGTTTCCCACTCCACCAACTTCTCCAGTGGAATTCTGCAGCAACTGTCAAGAAGTAACGCGAGAGATGCGCTGGCACGCTGCCTCGGGTCCGTGGGGAGAACTCAGGGAAATTTCGGACGACGAACTCGAGGTCGATGACGTACCGTTCGAACTTGCGCGGGAATTGTGCGGGCCGCGCGCCAAATCTCCCGCCATCCTTAATGACATAATGTGGAGCGGTGATCGTGTCAGGAGACCAGATTCCACGACGGATTTCGAAGCTCGATTTAGCTTGTCCTCGACTCCGACACATTTCGAACAACCGATTAGCCACACGTTTGTGGAGCCTGAGGAACTGTTTTCATTCTCTTTGTTGAGTCACTGCGACGATCAGCCCGACGATATGTTAGAGAGACTCGAGAACGATGTTGCTGCGTTTGATATTCCAATTCAGGATCATTCATCCGACACAGGTATTCATTTAGCCCAATGTGTTGTATCCATCGCCTTGTTATCTCTTACTTAAAACTGTGAGTAATTTGTGCAACCCAGCGGCTTTTTAAATCGTTAACGTGAATGAAATTTTTTGCTTGGTTTGTTTTGGTATGTCGTTGTGTTTTGTCACGTGCTTTCGCAGATTTATTGCTTTCTTTATGCTGATTACATTTTCAAACTTCGCATGGTAACCACTAATCCTTCGCAATTTTGTTAACTAAGAATACTGAAAAAACGATCGAACAATGTACTAAAACTTCAGACAATAGTTTTAGATTTCACAAAGATCACCACCGGTCAGTTAATCCGTTAAAGAATATTTTCTCATTGTTCACCGGACACGAGGAAGTTGTTTGTTTTTTTCTCCGCCTAAAAAGAATTTCATTAGACCTCCTGCGCTTTTGACAAGAATCTTGGTTTGAAATGTTGTTTTGGTAGTTGGGGTCATCTTTGTCGTCGATTATTGTTGGTGTTTAAACACTTGACAAGTGAGAAACTTTAAAGCGCCTAAATTAGTTGGTCCTTAGCTCATTTATTTGTATACGTTTAGAGTGATTATTTGCTTATTCTGATTTTAAATGCTTTAAAATATGGCTTTTATTGAAATCTACGCAAATTAATCCCGTGTGTTAATAAAGAATTCATGCCTTTGTCTTTTTTATGTGTAAACTGGGATGTAAAGAAATTTTTGAATTCTAATACTGTTACATGGAGTGCCGCAATTATGTGTTCGTTTCTCAAATGCAAGGTGATCGTGCAGCGGAATAATACAACTAATAGAAGTGTAAGCTTCACAAAGAATCAGAGTGGGATCTGTGTGGGATCTTAAAGAATCAGTGTGTGATCGTCAATTCTTGATTTTATGTTTTGGTCTTGTATGCCTGCATGTAAACCAGTCACTGCTAAACACAGTAGCGCCTTATTGTGGTGTATTTTAAGTCAGTGTTTTATTTCACGATAACAAACAATTTGTTCTAAGCTGTCGGACGATTCATTAATTTTTCTTTCATTGACAGACGAAGACGAAATCGATGTTGTGAGTGTCGCCGGAGACAAAACAGAGGAAAAGGCCACCAGTATAAACTCAGACACCACCCGTGAGGCGGCAGGGAGAACCGTGAATACACCACCGAAAAAACTCCGGTGTAGGAAAAGCAACAGTGAATCATCAGAGCAGGAAAACGAGGATGGAAATGGCCGCATTTCGCACAATGATTTGGAACGAAAGCGACGCAACGATCTACGAAATCGTTTTCAGTGTCTTCGAAAAACCATTCCATCGTTAGAAGAAAGTGAACGCGCCGCCAAGATTACAATTTTAAGAAGGGCGTCGGAATTGATTCCTTCACTTCAAAAGGAGGAGGAGAGACTCTTAGCTTTAAAAGACGATGAAAAGAAAAGAAATGCGGTCCTGTTGAACACGCTTATGAAACTTACAAAGAACAATAAAAGGAGATGATCGGAACTTCAATCATTATTTAGTGTAGCTATATATATATATAATATATAAAAAAGAAAAACGTGATAGTTTTTCGCAATTGTTATGTTTAAGACTTTTTTTGCGAAAGCAAAATAATTTAGTTTTAATTATTAGTTTACCTGCGCTGTGCGCTTGGACTGCTGAAACTTTTTGATTATCGTAGTGTGTACGCCTCTTATGAGCAGATTTTATTGCAGATGTACCGATATTTGGATACAAATTTTCATAAAGCGTTTGCTACATTTTTTACGATGTTTATTTTGGTACGAGTTTTTCTATAAACGTATCTTTTTACTGTAGGGCGGAGACATTGCTTGTGAAGCTCGCCAGCGTTTTGTTAAAAGTGTTCAGTTACCCATTGTGTTTGATTATTATTGTGTTTTTTCAAGCGATGGCTGTAGCTGCGATTGATACAAATTGAAAATTGATCAATGGTGTTATTTACAGCTCTTACCTCATTCCAGAATCTTTGTAAGTTAGATTTAGATTTAAATCACCTAACGCGAATGTCGCTGTTTGGCATAATTTACATCAATATGTTTAGAGTTCATCCTAACTAAAGTAAGCAAGTTCACAGCTTTGCCAAGAAAATGACCCTTTGATTTTTACCGTTATTTCATCAAATGATAAGATAGGAAAACTAAGCGAGAGAAGTCAAAGTTCAATATGTTACTTTATAGAGAGAGGAATCCCAATTTCTCGAACCTTTGATTTCTTGAACTCCGAGATAACTTAAACCAAAAATCGTATCCCTTGGATTTGCTTAACTATTTCTCGAGAAATTGGGATTTTACTGTATAAGCCAGTTTTGCGATTTACGAAACCCCGCTGGATGTTTGGCTGTATCAGCTAAACCGATTAAAAAAGAAATAAATCTTTATATTATGAATTGAAATATTTGTGATGGTCTTCACTACGCCTGCAAAACGTATGAAGAACAAGCCCATCAGAGCTAGAAGCATTTTGTATGCAGCTGTGCCGGGAAAGGTGGCGCGGATGGGAGAAAGCTGCGTAAATTACTGTTGATTTAGGCATTTTTACACCTGATCATCGGAGACAGCCCTTTTAGTTATTAGCACAGGTCCCATACAAGTTTTATGAACAATGTAAGGCTTATTTTCACTTGGTTCGGTTACTGGGTTTTAAGCTGTGCTGTTCTATGTCTGTTTTTCTTCCGACAATAGGCGATTTTAAACGAGTCTTTTTTGGACATAGCAGGGCTTTTTTGGACTCAAATGCGTTTCTCTATTTTTTTGCGTTGTCTTATTATTCCAGATAACATGGCCAGGCAATGTGTTTATTTTGTTAGATCTTTATTTGAAATTTCCTCGCTACCAGAAAACTGGAAAAGTAAATGCTCTATGTGCAGGTATTTTATTCCATGGGGAGTGTCTGTTGCAGTATCTTGGAGGCTAGCGTGGTCATATCTCTTTTTTAAGGTGCAATGAGTTGAAAGTTTCGAATTTTAACCTGCATGTGGCATATATGTAACCTTGGAAATAGGCCTAGTGGCTAAGATTGTAAAGTATGTTAAGCTCTCGATCATTCTAATTCAGTCTGATTTTGTTTAAAAACAGCAGACCTTTTCTGTTTAAAAACGACACAAGGCTGGTCGCCAGAAACCCCCCCGCAGCCCGACGAACAGAAGAGACCTCTGCGGAGGAGAGAGTCGCCAGAAACATGATCAATAAATTTTGTTCGTGCTCGTCAGAGAGAACACAAAGTTGCCATATGTTGATTGGTATTCCATCTCTGTCCGGTTTTAATTTTTCTCGCGTTTATGTAAAGATGTGATCGCCTGCAGAGATCATATGGAAACTGGTGTTATAGGGGGTCAACTTGCACATCATTAATTGAGTGTGGATATTGAAGGAGCATGCTGCCCCAATATTAACGGTAAAAAGGGTCCCTTGTATGAATTTAATACTTTCACAAATCGGTTTCATATTGGCTTTCGAACGGGTAACTTCTGCGATTTACAAATTTATGGCGATGATGTATTCACCTCGCGGAGAGCATACTGGCTAAGCGTGACCCTTTACTCCTAACCTCACTGCTTACGCCACCTTCGAAGTCAACATTAGCAATGGACTTCCGTCCATCATGCTTTTTATCTTGTCGTGTATGGAAAAATCGAGATAAAACCACGTCATGCAACTGAAATCTCACTGCCTTTTCTTTCCCACTTTCCTGCCATCATTTGCGAACATAGGCAGTTGTCACTTGCCAAATATTAAGGTGTTACTTTAAATCAGTGAGGCTACTCGCTAGAGTGTCATCACATGTTCAACGTCCCGTCTGTGCGAAAGTTTGTTCATTCTCTGAATTATCTGCACATCCATAAGCAGGTGAGATATTCCCGAGATTTTCAAGAAAATTCCTCTTCACAAAAAGGACAGCTTTTATTTGATGTTGGCTTTAGCTCAACACCTGTGTGTATTGCAGTATTGAAAGCTTGAGAAAGATGCTTTAGTTGTATTCTTATTTTTTAAATTGCTTGTTTTCGTGTTGAAGGTAAAAACTTCTACTATTGCACTTAAAACAATTAAGCAGTTTAGTCTGCTTGCACGAGGGAAAACAAAACACTGCGTCAGATTCCCTCCCGGACTCGTGTGGTGTTTGCTTTGTCCCTAATACAGTGACGTTATAAGCACGTGGTTTGCACGCCGGGCAAGCGCTTTCGCGCGCAAACTTTCCAGGGAGTTTTAACAGTTGTTTATTCATTTCAGTTTTCACGTTGTATCAATAATGTATCAATGCTTTCAATTTTTTTAGCCCTATAGTACAGGTACCCGTTATGCAAATTTAGCCTGAGTAGATGCACGATTCTTAGCGCAATTACTCAAGTTTCCGAGCACAATTCAAAGTGTAGTCTTTAAATATTAACACATCGTGTTACTGTAGCTAGCTTTAAACAGGTTTTAAATTTTATCTTGTTTAAACACGAACTCGTTTGCTTTCTTTGCTGATCATATAATTGTTGGTCTCTGTTTTTGTCGCTTCAGTCATAACACCTTGAAAATAAACTGTTTGTTTATAGTTTATATCAAATAGAATAAATGTATTCCAAACATCAAAGAATGGTGTTCGTTTAAGCATACAAGCAACTATATCATTAAGGTCATACTGCTGCGACAATATCTCAATGGTGTCTCGAAATGCACTATATTGCCTTTCGGCACATAATTAATTTTAAACAATTTCTTGGGAAAGCATTCTTGGATTTATGATCGATCGTCTTAAGAAGAAAAATGTTCAGAATTTATGCCCTGAAGTAGCTTTGTAAAGGTCTCGCGTAGACGTCTCTCTCGTTGACGTTTGTGAAGGTATCTCGTTGACGTCAGCTTCCGTCACGTTGCTTGGCAACGACTTGCGATAAATCGCGGGCTCATTCTTGGGTTGGTCACTGTGACCAGTAATGGTACTTAGTACCTCTGCTATTAACAAGTTAATCGTGGAGGGCAAAGGTTCATAGGCGGAGGAATCTCTTAGTGCGGTTTGCTGATGTCTTTTGAAATAAATAATTTGTTTAAGTCTGTGCTTTGTTTGCTGAATTTTAAATTTGTTGTAGACAGTTTTCAGCAATAAGATTGAAGACATAACATTGCTTTTGGCCAATCAGGCGCAAGCATTTCATTGAACAAAAACGGAAAATATTTCTCTCAGTATTTCTTCCTTTTTTCGCTGTCGTATCATTCCTTTGGCTCGCTAAACATTACACGCTCTCTGAGTGTTGTGCAACAAATAAAATAAAAAGTCTACGAATCGCCACTAATCGAAACTAATCGCCAGTCACGTGACAAAAATCTTACTTGTACTCGCACTTTTGTGCTTTTATATTCGCTCTTTTAAGGACCTGAAGGCTACGTTCAAGATGTTACAGGCGCAAGGTAGTGTTGTTAAGACTCTTCTGAGCCAAGCTGCCCTAAAAACATAAAATATTGTCTATCAATTTTTAAAGCAATATATTACAAGTTTGTTATCGGTATTTCCAAAAATGAAAAACACGAACAAGGAGGAAGGGGTAAAGTAGTTACTGCCTCCTACCAACGTACGGTCAACATCAACAGTGGTACACACCATGCCTCGATGTTTTTTCTCCGGACCGTCTGCTTCTCCTCCCTCCTTATAAATTAACACTTCTATATCTGGTACCAGCGTCTAAAAAATGATCGGTACCTGGGACCCTTATACGTTTCAGATTGTTTCTCATTTAAAGAATTCCCGTTTAACAGCACGGTTGTCACTATATATCGACAATGCAAGACTGTTAGTAAAGTTTTTAAAATACCCACGCGCATTAATATCAGCTATTTGTCTGTACTTTAACTGGCGATAAAAATATTGAGCAAAAGAACCCGCACGGAAAATTTGACCAAAAACATGTTTTGATACACTTTGTCGCGAAAAAAAAAACTGATCCATTTCTTGTATATACAGCACCTGTGACAGTGATTTTTGAAGTGAATTAAACAATAATTTGTTTTCTTCTGTTTTAAAAATCTAACCTGGCGAATCTTACGCGTGGCCTTACCAAATGATGTTGAACTGATTTAGCTAAAGCCTAGTTTTCACTAGCGACGCAAGCACAAGCGTAAACATAAAGCTCTTATTCACCGTGAAAACGGCTTCAACGCAAGCATGAGGGAAAATTTTTTCCTTTTCTTGTGCTTGCGTTTGTGCTTGCGTTGATGTGAAAACGAAACACTGCATAAGCACAAGAAATTTGTTTACGTCTGGCCATGTCTAGCCAATTATTAAGCACTCGTTTCAGATTCCCGCGCGACTGAGCACTTGAACAAAGTGGCGGAGGCCGCGCTTGTTTTGATATTAAAAGTTTTCCGAGGTTGTTTGGAAGAGTGTAGGAAAATAATGACAATTGAAATGAAAACAAAAAAGCCCAAGCGTGGGCACGAGTAGCGAAAGAAATGGAGATGACTTCTTCTTAAGCTCGTGCTTATGCTTATGTCGACCTTCGTTTTCACTTGGCACAAACTTCTTGCCGTGGTTGTGCTTGCGTCGCTAGTGAAAACCAGGCTTAAAAGAAGGCGGCAAACGACGTGTTTTCTCTGACTTTCGTTAACAGGTAGTGTTGAAAAGAGTTTTGTGAAGACGCAGCGTTCGAACGTTGAAACCTGGGAATTTCTTTCTTCTTAATTTAAGTTAGTGTGTTGATACCGCGAAACAAGGTTGATAAAGATTTTGAATATCCCTTTGAGGGAAGTGCACATCGCTTTAAACACAACAGCATTCAGACTGAACTACGTCTAGTGCCAGTGTAAGTGCATCAATGCAAAATAATTTTGTAACTGTATGCACAGCAGTGTGGCCTTGAACGGAAAACTATTGAGCAGTACTTTTATGTGGTACTGATTATTATGCTATACAAGTTAGTTAACTCCTTGTTTTGCGACCGGCCAACACACACACCTACGAAAAGGAAAGCCATGTTGTTTTGTGATTTGAAACTTCCTTATTGCCTTGCAGGTATATAGGCCGGGAAATTCCGAATACACTGTCACCGTGGCCTTCAGTTAATGGCCAGGGTTAGTTCGTGGGACCTTCCTGAACTGTCACGAAGCACGTGTGTTTTCCTGCACATACAATCATATATGTCTACTGGCACGTCTGGCAGGGCTGTTTGCAAACAATGCAAAGTGCATGTGTTAGACCAAGAAAGTGTTTAGACACATTTGTACAACAAAGTAGTTCTTCATTAGGGCCGCACCGAAACTGAGAAAAAAATACGGCTATAGTCGCATTGCACAGATCTCCAGGAAAGGATTTAATCGCTAGTGAAACGAAAGCACAATAATCTTACTTGGATGAAACAAATTAAATTTGTGTGAAAAGAAGAAAAAAAAGCAGTTTCAGCTATGATAGTCTGTTTTGATCAGTAAAGTTACGGAGAAAACTGGTACATTATCCATGCATGAGGCACTTACCTGCTTGCTGTTTTACTGTGCTTTGTTTCTTTGTTTCTAAATGCTACCACCCGGTATGTAGCCATGTCTGGCAAATTGTTCTTAGAAATCTAACTTTTTGAAGAGATTTGATTAAGAAAGAGCAGAATTAAAACATAGAATGTGGTTATAGGCTCGACTTGTATTGGAAGAACTCAAAATTCTTTTTCTGAGAAGCTTGTGTCAATGACTGAATAATCTTTTTATATTCCTTTCACGACGACTGTGTCTACTAAATGACCCTTAAAAGGATGTAAAATATATATTGATACAGTTTCATTTTGCTTCAGGTGAACGTGCCTAAGTACAAAGGAATTTTACGTCTCAGGACTGGATAAGTCTGGGAACTAATTTTAGAAAACTGTTAAGGAATCCGGTCATGAGCGGGTTTTTAAAGCTCACGTACAAACCATCGATTCGCGCTACTGAAGAAAACGAAGAAGCCATTGTCTATTGTGATTTTGAAACATTATCTAACCACCTGGTTATTTTGTCTAGGAACTCTAAACACACGTTTACTTTACACTTTTTGACCCTAGACTTTTTCGAGGAACAGAATTTGCTATGATCGACTTTTTTAGATAACGTTTGAATGAATGCTATTTTAATATTAGAAATCTTGTAAGCAATAATCAAGAAAGAGCTAAAAAGTGTCAAATTTTCTAGCTACTTCTCTATTCAACACCATCTGATTTGCATTCTACTATTTGAGGTGAACTCTAGAACTTAAAAATGGTCGACAATTCTACCGTATAGTAAACTTTTATTATTCCTTTATTGAAGCTTTTAAATTAAAAGGGACTGTGTCACAGTTGAGTTTAATCTATTTACTCCGCCCTTGGCCCTAAGGGCCAGGGTCAGAGTCGAAATATGGGCTTTGTCGTCGTGGACACAAATCTCAAAAATTGCGCAATCAAGTGACGTAATCCCAGTGTGCTATGCGAGCTTTTCACGAGCGTAACGTGTGCTCAAGTTAAGTTTGAAGCCGACAAGTCGCCACAGACCGATCGAATGCAAGGTAAGCTCGAGTCTTTAAGATACTAAAAAAGACTCAAAGAAGATCGGAGAAAAATGTTAAATACAAAATAGTCGCTTCATTTTGGGAAAAAGAGGCTAAATTTAACGGCCACTAAAAAGAGATCTTCTTAATTTGATTTCTCTTATAGATCGAAAAGTGCCGTTTTTCGTTTCTTGCCAGACTGCTCGTAGTCCAACTGTTTACTGCTACCATGTGAACAATTTTTGTTCAGAATCTAAGTTTAATTTTTGGTTATGGACAAAGCATAAGAGACTAGTAAATAATAAGGATGGTAAATTTTAAGCTCGGTGATAAATAGTGAAGATGAATTTTTCAACAATGACACGAGCATGGGACAAAGAAAAATTCTGAGTTCCCGACAGGAATCGAACCCATGGCCTGCCAGATACCGGTTGGGCGCTCTAACCAACTGAGCTACGAGAGACTCGTTGTGAGCTGGGCCATTTTACTAGGTTGATATGTGACACGCGTCCCGCATACTGCTAGGATCAGCAATGTCGAAATCATCAAATTTGTAATAAATAATTAGAGATGGTAAATTTTAAGCTTGGTGATAAATGATGAAGATGAATTTTTCAACAATGACACGAGCATGGGACAAAGAAAAATTCTGGGTCCCCGACGGGAATCGGACCCATGGCCTACCAGCTCACCACGAGTCTCTCGTAGCTCTGTTGGTTAATTAGAGCGCCTAACCGGTATCTGGGAGGCCATGGGTTCTTTGTCCCATGCTTGTGTCATTGTTAAAAAAAATCATCTTCATCATAAGAGACTACTTTTCTCCAGTAAGCTGAACAAACATTGTTTTCATTTCCTTTAACGCCCTCTATTTCATCATTGCGTAAGACAATCTTCCTTACATGGAATCAGCAAATGAATCGACATCAAGTAACGTTATGTCGGAATCCCCAAGAACTTCAGGTGTATCACTTCATGATCATAATAATAATAAAGTTTTTACAAGCACCTTCTGAAGCCGTTACCGTGCAATATGTAAAGCTTTTCATTGAAATGTATAAAGCATGTAAAAGGCCAATTACCACCAAAATCAGCTGAGCAAACATTGAAATCTCGCAGTTAGTCTTCGCTTTTGCGCAAGTTGTTTCAGGGAACTACGAAAATCTTTATTTTTTTTCAGCCCCGTGGCGCTCTGTTCGCTTTCATCTACTACATTTCGTTACATTTATCTTGTACACGTATTCATTAGCTCAGTAAGTAGAGCTAGTACCGTGGAGACCCATCGTATCGTACTTTTTTATTTTACAATTCATTATTCCTAACTTGGCACGTCATGTCACTGCATGAGAAGATCACTAACTTCACTGACAAGATTTTTCCCTTCTTTTAATGCCGTCTGTTCATTCATCATACATGCAAATAGTCCTCTGTGAAAGTGAGACACTTTGATCAGGTGCGAGTTTAGAAATCGCTCAACAATAAAATTGTCAACGTCTAAAAAGTTCTTGGCATGTTTATTTTGTGAATATTGTGTCAATAAGTCTAACTGAAAAAAGATTGAAATTGAGATGTGCTTCTTTAGAGAGTTTTTTCGCATTAATATTATTGGACTCTTAAAGCCCTGTCTAAACGGCATCGCAAGTAGACACAAGTTGAAAATTTGCGTCAACCTGCGTCTCCGTTTGGCCAGGACTTGCGTGCACTGTTTTGCGTTGACTTGCGTTCACTTTGGTCAAGATCAAATTTGCACTTAAGTTAGCACAATTTTTTTACCGTTTGGCTTCCCATCGCAAGTCAGCGCATTTTTTGCAGTCTACTTCAAATACTGAATTACACACTTCGTAGCATTTAAATGATTTTTTTGCAAACTTGCGTGCACTTGCGACTTAACTTGCATGCGTGTCCGTTTGGCCACCTAACGTAAGTCTGCACGCAAATTGATCTTGCGACTACTTGCGTCCACTTGCGTTACCGTTTGGCCAGTGCTTTAGTTTAGAAAAAAGGTTCTGCTTTAGTTCCGCCGTGCTTCTCGAGTCCGGTCTCGTTCCTTGTCGAAAAGAGTACGTTCAATCAAGGCTGGAAAACGTTTGCCGTGTTTTTTTTTACATTTGCTAATTTCATCATTACAAAATATCACAGTGTTTAGTTTGTTCAGTTCGCATGTGATGAAAAATATTCATATTTTGTTTAGAATGCGGCAAATGTTTCTGATTCTTGCCACCTGACACCTGTGGGTGGGACGTCATAACTCGAATTTGTAGCCGTACCTATTTTGCCTTATTTTTTTTGTTTTACGTTATTTAATTTTACGTGCTCCGTTTTATGGTCGAATTTGTTAAGGAATTCTAAACTGTTCTGAAATAAGTGGTAGGCAACTTTACCCATGAATAACATTATCTTTGAACATTTAACTGAAGATATAGCCTCTATTTGCGGATAGAAATCAAACTTCAGCTATAAATATTGACTTTTTTTGACGGCACGTGGAAACAACTTGAAAACGTTGGCTAACGTTTTCAAATTGCAATCTATTTCCATCCAAGCCATATGTCTGCAGAAGTAACGAGCTATCCAAAAGAAAAGGTTCAACTGATTGTAATTCTGATTTCTGACCAACAGAATTCTTTAAAAGAAAGCACTGCTAATAATATCAGGTAAACACGAAATGAAAGAGAAAACTACTCGACTGAGGCACTTTGTCAAGAACAGTAAAAGCACATCAGTGAACATGAACAAGAAAAGGGAGGCGTTTCCGCAGAGCAATATCAAAAACGCACACAAACACGCAGGAGACAGGCCCACACAAAACGCTTAACACCACAATAGAACCACGATGAATAACATTTAAAAATGCCCACAGGCTCCTAAGATAATAATAACCGTTTTACCGTTAAGGAAATTGAAATGTGCTTAATACAGTTTCCTATGTACTACCCCCTTAGATGAACACCTCCCGTAGCCGGAAATGACGTACGAGTAACCCCCAAAGTTCTCTGCTTCCGGTAGTTTTGTCTGTTTATCACTAAGCCTTAGTGGGTGTTCTGACGTCGAGCTGAAACAAAAGCTGTTTTATTTACAGTACAATAAAATAAAGTTTAACAAAAAAAGACTTTGGACGTTCATGTTCATCCCATGGCTTAGAAGAGGAAGTCTCGAATGATTCAAGCATTTTATTTGTCTATATTCAAACTTCAAATCATATGGCGTTCTAAGCTAGATTGTTTAATATGTAGCTTTTAAGAATTTTTTTTTCCTAAAAAGGAATTCTAAATGGGTCATTGTTTTGAAAATGATTATTGTTTCCATTTCCTGTTAACTTAAACAATTAATTTTTGTGTTAACAGCGACAACATATCCAGTTGGTTGAAAAATTTGACCTTAAATTTTCAAGTTCAGCAGAAACTTGAAAATACTCCACGATAGTCGACGTATTGTTCCCTTATTCTTCAGCTATCTCAGCTTAATTTTATCATTTTATGACACAAGTCGGTAAAGACTGAAGCCCCACACAATGTTGCTAATTGGAGAAAATGGGAATGGCTTTTTTGCAGTCACACTAGGGTTGCCCGGGCGGGGAAATGAATTTAGCCAAAACAACTGGGCTATGCAAAAATAATAGTTGGCTACGCCGACGTTCTTTTGGCTCATCTCTTAATGCTCCTCCCCAACGAACGAGGCAAAAAAACGTCTGTGGAGGAGGATACAAAAATTATTGTGTTAAGAATTAGAATTTTTCAGTGGTTGTACCGTGTCCATGTTAACTGACTCAATTTCCTGACGAAACAATACGCCATAGTCCTTTGTGACACCTTTTTTAAAACTTTTTTGCGAAGAAAAAAGAGCTTTCAAAAGTTAGATAAGTTTAAAAAAAGCTCTTGAAGTTTTCTGCTGTGTGATTGTTTAAAATTATGTCAGGATTCATGTTAATGTTGCATAGACATCGATGCCGTAAAATAAGGTGACAGTGTGTGACACTTACAGTGTATGCACTAACAAGGCAATTTGACAATTCCGTGGGTAGATGACACATGTCATAAATGTGGAATATTACAGAGCATAAAGTTTCTGAAATCGTGTTAATTGAACTGAATGCGCGAGTTTTTCTTTTTTACTTTAAAATTTAAAGTTTAATTTTTTGATGTGTTAAAAAAACCATTACTCGTCGTATGAATGTCTGAAAAAAAGTTTAAGCAAGTGTTTCTGTTTTCCTTTGATATTTCATATGTAGTATTTTTGACACTTTTGGTCCATTTTTATCTCCAAAAGCAACCGTTCATTTCGCTAGGAATTTGCTGCAATTTTATAACAGTTATGCTTTGTTCGGTCTAGTTCGCCTTTTGTTTTGGGGATGCTTTGTTTAAATATGGCTTTCTTATGTCGTTTTCTTTGTCATCTTAACCGTAAATTGATCAATAGCACCTTTTCGTTGGTAAAACTGTGTAGAGCATAAAGTAGAATAAGAAAAATATCACTTAAAAACAATATGTAGTTGGATTTATTTCCACAAATGAATAAGTTACAAGAATGAATGCATGGACAATTTGGTTAGTTTTCGTTTCTTCAGCATATAATGCAGAAATGCTTCAGGCGAAACGTGGCCAAACGCTATTTCCAATTTATTGTTAAAGTTAGTTTTTTGTTATTTATTCACAAAAATTATGTCTGTGCTAAATTTCCATTAAGGACATTCTATTTGCCATTGTGTAATTGGGAACACACACAAGAGTAAATAATAGCTTAAAAGGTCCCCAAAGGTACAGAAAAATTAACAAATTTAAAAGGATAATTTATACACGATTAGCTCACGGTTAAATTTGGAGAAATACAAAGTTGTACTTGCCTTTTGTCTGGTAAGTTGGTATTTTTCATTTTAAAACTAAATAAAATCGACGTAGTGTACAAATTAGTTTTTGGCTCTAATTTAGCGCCAAGCAACTACGACAGAACGTAGGTGTTATTTCAAAAGGTGTTTATGTCGCATCCTCTATCCGCCCAGCAGAAAAGGTCATGACTATGCTACCTTCATCAAAAGGCTTTTGTTAGAGGTGTCCTTTTTGGTATTATGACAAAAAGCTAACACACGCGTCTACTTTAAAATTGTATTTTTTATGTTTTCACTTTCAACTGTGACAAATTCATGTTTTAATCAATTTGTTTCTAATGTACTTCTAATGTGTAGCTGCCAGACTAAGAGACGCTGCATGCATACTAGTCCATTGATAAAACTGTCAGTAATTATACATGTGCGATGGCCGCATGCAGTAAATGCGTTCAAGATCACGGATGCAAAAGACTAAACCTGGTCATTGTTCTCAAATGTTGTCTTCGCAAGATACTTTACTTTTAAATACATTGCCTCTCCCACCAGCCAGTTGTTGTATAAATGTCTACCCTTAATGGCTGCCTATTGTTGGTTTATCTTATCCGCCTACCGAAGAGAAGTAGAAATACTCCCACTAGCCGCATTCCGGCCGGCTCTGTCAATCACCCAGCTTGCTCCGGAGCAGGACTGTCCTGCGAGGAAGCAAATTTTAATTTATTTTAATTGCCTTCTTTCACGTACGATATTAGTATATATTAACTGTCAACAAATATATTTTCTGTGGACGAATTGTCTCGCGCATCGAAGTCGGTGTTTTCTTAGGAGGGAAGTGTAGGTCGTCGTTCTAAAAGTTTAAATTGGTAAAAAAAGCTCAAATTGATAATAAAAAAGTTTAAATTACTGATATCGAGATCATGGCATGGGAAACCTAGAAGCCATGACCAGAATCCATTTTAACGAGAAAATAATTGAGGACAAAAATAGATTGCGGCTCCTGATTACAGTATAGATAACTTGCAATTAAAAACGCCCACGTGACTTGCTTTATTTTCCAGTTTGGCTAGGATCCTCGTTTTTAATTTAGCAGTTTGACTTGGAATTCTCTTCCCCCCTTTTGACACGACTTTTTGTCGTTTTCTAACAGCCCACAAAGTGTCATTCCACTATTAATTAAAGGAGACTTGCTGCATTAAAACGTTGAACAAATATTCCCTGACGATCGATCCCGTGCCCTTATCACATTTAAATTGTAAAAATATATATATATATATAATTGTCACTATATTAAAGGAAACACGTGGATTTTGGAGAGAAATAGGCTAATTTGTCATATCCGCCTTAATAAACAGATTAGGGCAACACCAAGCTTAAAGACAAAACTTGGAATTTCAGCTCTTATTAGTGATTTAGAAAGAATTGTTTTTTCCAAAGTGGCCACCATTTTTTATATTATTTTTTTTTTCAAAGTGGCCACCATTTTAGATGAATATTTAACTGTCTTTGAGCAGAAAAAATGGACCCGCGTCTTGGTTGCGAGGAAGTCCTATTTTTAAAAGCTTGATTTAATTCCGCCTACGCTGGATCATGTCGTTGCTAGGAAATCTGGGCATCTGGGAAAATTATTATGCCGGGAAATTCAAAGAAAATACGTTGTATCTTCAGATGTTTAAACCTTCCTGGATACCAAGACGTAAGAAGCTATTAAACTGAAGTTGCATTTCTCATGAGTGTAAATATTTGCGGTTGGCCTTTTGTTTTGTGGAAGTTTTTACTCAGCGTTGCTCTGTAGATGTTATTTGCTTTGTATTGCTTAATATGCCTAAAGGGTTTTAACTATAATTTTATTGTTTGTCTTGGTTCATGTTATTTTAATTTGTGGTTTTTAGCCGCTAATGGAAACATGTTTCTGTCGTGCTAGCTGCGTTACTGATAAGCATTAACTTGTTACCCTATCTTCGAAAAAAACCTTTGCTTAAATTTGTGTAAATGTGTGCGGATATTCGAGGCTACAAAGTTGTATATATAGAATTTTCGTATGTTTATCAAATAATAATTGCGATGCGTTCTGTGCCTTTATTCGTTATGATGGTAGATGAGAATTATATTTGAAAAAATCATCTTGTTTTCTTTTGCTTGACAAATAGGGTGGTTTTTTAACAATCATATCCGAGATCTCACACCAGGACTTCTGTTAGACCACCTCATAGTTACAATGGCTTGTGGTTTTGTTAAACAGAAAAACCAACACCCTTTATTTAAAACCTCCCGCAGTATTATAACGGTATCTGATGGAAGACAAAACAGAGCAACAATTGGATTTGAAAACACAAGAAGCGCTCTCTGAACAATAGCAGAAACGACAAAGACAATTCTTTCCGCACCGGGCGGAAATTTTAACCACCAGTTATTGTAAAGAATAACGCGTATCAAAACCAGAACGCCGACTACAGACAGTTTAAGAGATACCACTAAAAGATAGTAACTTTTTTCTCATGTAGTTTATTTTTTCTTCTTTTAACCTCAGCTTAACAAGTTGCAAATTAGGTGTTCAATAATTAAAAAAACTAACTGAGTGGCAAGAAACTGCTAAACTGGAGAAAAAAGCTTGAAAATACAATTTAATGGGTCTTTGATAAGAAATCGTATTTCTTTCGGCGGAAATTAACGACGCTAACCTCACGTTCAACTAAGTTTGCGTAGAAACCACTTCAAAAAGGAGATGCAATTTTTTCTCTTTATTCCTCAAAAAAACTTAGAGCTTGTTGTTAGTAATTCCATAGTCACTTCTTGTCTGAATTTAATCAAACATTTTTAACTTTGCAACTTTTACTATAACTGACTGAACGTGAACAGGGGGTGGCCATACCAATTGCCGAAAAGGAAATGGTTGGGGGTAGCTTTGTCGAACGCTGATGTTTTTGAACGTAAGAAAATGAATGAAACTAAAAAGAGAGGAGACACGCATTCTACACTTGGCTTTGTGGTCCGCACTTTCAGAAATACTCGGGAACCGCCATTTCTTTATAGACATTGTTTATTTCAAATGTGTGAATGCGACGAGATACCGTTGATGACCGTTGATGTGATCGCGTTTTTACATTTAAAATTGAAATTACGATGTTTGGAAGCCATCAACCCGTTTTCACATACTTGTTAGTGATTCAAATAACAATGATTTTTTTTTTATTTTGTTTTTGTGTTATTAAATATCGAAGCATGCACAGCCCTGCTTCAGGTGCGTCATTTTGGGGCTCTTGTTTTTAAGCTTCTTTGTTGTGTCTTAA
This sequence comes from Oculina patagonica, assembly GCF_052425735.1. Taxonomy (NCBI): domain Eukaryota; kingdom Metazoa; phylum Cnidaria; class Anthozoa; order Scleractinia; family Oculinidae; genus Oculina; species Oculina patagonica. The sequence continues at coordinate 447,269 of NC_135769.1, forward strand.
AATCTAAGAAACCTGCTTAACCTACGGGTGTTTTAGGCGAAAGAAGAAAGCTTAGCTGTTTAACAAGTCAAATAAGTGATCATATAAGATTTATATATTTTTGATTATGTTATTGTTTTTTGTTTTTTTTTTCCTTAGTACCGTTTTAACACTGTTTGATCAGTGAAAAACACTTTGGATGTTTTTACGTGGTACGTTGTATTAAGCATTTTATAGTCCAAAATATCAATTAACTGCCAGCAAAAGAAGACGAAAACGCCTTCGCTGGTTAATCCAACGCCCTTTTGTCAGTTAGACAGGTCTTCTTGTTCCAAGAGGCACTGAAAGAGATAACAGAGTTATTTTCAATAGAACAATGGTTGTTTTTACAATGTTCTTTTTACAGTCTTTTATTTAGTCTACTGGGCGATAACAAAAATAAAAATAAAACAACTTTTCCCGTTTTCATTCCAAACCTTCGCATTAACTCATCAGTAAAATCTTGCACCAAATAAAACGCTTGTTATGTGCTTCAAAATTTACACCTGCTTAAAAGTCTGGCACTGTAATTATTCATTCAAGACCCATCCAAATCCTTAGTTGATCTGGTATTCCACAAGTATTAAATAAGAATATTAGCAATAGCATTTTTATCCAGTTAATGTGGTTTTGACTAAAACTGTAGCAATTAAATTCATAATATATTTTTGGCCATTTCTCATGTGTTTATACTCGTCTGATATCAGGATGTTCAATCAACCGAATATCACTGAGTAGTCTTGTATTATCACACGCCAGCAAATATTGTGTCAGTGTAGAAATTTGTTTCGAAATCACATGTATAGTAACACCTCAGCTTTAAACCCACGCAAAAAGCATGTAGTAATTTGTTTTATTGATTTGCATGACGTTCGTGACGAAATTTGCTTACTTTGCCCATTCGACCGGAAGTTAAACAGCGTGTTGTCCGCTCGCGTGAGTTGAAGAAAAGGCCCACTCAATATCCGGTACAATTCCAATTTCCGCTCTTGATAATGTTGGCAAAATAATTTTTACCTGGCTATGTTTAACTGAAGATTAGTAACATCATTGAAAAATAAAAGAATAACAATGTACTTGTAAGGTTTTAGGCAGTGATTATAACGTGGTATTTTGTTTTGATTTGCGTGAAAGGAATATTCATGTTTTCTGAACCGATACTAAAATATTTTATCGAGTATTGAGGTTCGTTTTGAGTGTTTAAAAGAATTTCACGCGCAGTCACGCATGATTAATACCAGCCGCCAAAATTCAAGAATAACTGCTAAATCAGGATTTTAAAACCTCTGATTTTTCGTTGGAAAAAAGGCTAGATATTCCCACCATTCCGGACTAGTTTTATTTTAAATTTTTGACTCTTTTTTTACCATAACTTGCGAGCTAAATTTGTCCACAATATAGTTTTACTCGTATATTTTAATTGATATTTATAACTAAGAATTGCACTGCAATATATACCTGACTACCTGGCTCTTATAAATTTAAGTAGCTCCAATGTCTAAAATTGACCGGAGCGAAAATATATTTAATCGCAGTAACATTAAGATAATAAAGTAATTAAGCATTGAAAGCCCTGATCACCAGTGGGTTTCAGAGTAGTAATGTTAGAGAATGGAGGCGTTTAAAACATTAAAACTGCTGCGATCACGTTTCAAGCTCGCTTCAATTCTACGCCCATCGGAAATTGAACTTTATCGCTAGGTTAGTTTTCCAGAACAAGCGACGAATATTATGAAGTGTATTTTTGGAGTGCTGTAGTTACTCAGTCGTTAAAAAGCAGCTGCCGGGGGTTTAACTAGCGGGATATAGCGGTAAATAGCATCAGTGGACTGTGATTTATAGCCTCGTAGCCTGCGCAGCGTCCAAACCATCTGCTTTTAACAATATAGGCAGCTGCTGCGATTTCCGATTTGCTTAAGTTTGCAGGTGGCTGAGCGGAATAATTTGCGAAAGAATAAATCCACCAAAAATCACCGCTGTTCATATTCTTAGAAAGACTTAGTCCCTACAAGAATATTGCCACCCTTTTACTTTTGTCAATGGTGATATTTTGGGAAATCGAATATTCGGGAGTCTTTATTTTTCAGGTGTATCGCTGTCTTCAATAAATGATTTTAAACTTTAAATGACACAAAACAATACAAAACATCTAATAATGGATACTGAATGGTCATTTTGTTTCTCATAATTCTGTCACCCTGGGTTAGGACGGATACTTGTTATCCAAGTTGATGAAGTTTTCACACAATCCCAGTTTTGTCCTTTCATGTAAGCGGGCGCCTCGAATGATATTTTGTCTTTTTGCAAACCGACACAACTTAAACAAGATACTTATCTACACCTAAAAAGCATGAAGCATTGGTCAAATTGGATATTAAATTCCTTGTCAAATTCCACTGCTATGAAACTACTTCACTTTGGTACCGTACAGCGAGGTATTGTCTTTAAAACGTCTTCTCAAATGAAGATTATTTCAAAAATCACTGATAGAAACAAAAGAAACTTCACGCAAATTGAACAATTTCTAAGGAAGCCAGATGTTCGCTCGCACAGGTGTGGTTTACAATGGAACACTGGTTGCCTGTCAAAGCTTAGATTAAATCTTCATTGTTTTGTGTGATGTTCTTTGTGTTTAGAGCCGCACGAAAAACGTGGACTTACCAAGAGGCTTGTTGAGGCGTACATCCCATAATTCCACGCTTTTGTCAGTTTACTCGCAGCTGGGCTTCAGCAAACAACGGCCTCGGCTAAAACAACACTGTGTTATGAATATTAATCTTGCTGAGTTGAACTTTTGCGTTTGTTATGAAAGCAAATCATTGCCACCTCTTGATACCAATAGGAGAGTTTATTACACCTTACATGCCCTTCTTGTCGCATATCTGTTGCGCCTTACAGAAACAAACTGTTTCCACACAGTTCCCGCGCGCGCGATAATTTATTCGAAAAGGAATATCCTCATTCGCTAACGCGTGGGTCTTGGTGCGTAGGAGGGAAGTTTAGTACCCAAGCCGTCGCATTGTTTGGTTTTCAATGAATGGACTTGAATTAGCGTGAAGTGTAAAACTTTTCGCATTTGGTCGCTGAGCGTAGTATCGATCGTTTGGGAGCGTTCACTGCCGGTGAACAGCACCATAACTTTAGACTTCGTCACAGCGAACAGAAGTTTTTACGGGTCAGTGCCAAGCTTATCTTGAACAAGGTAGGAGATTGATATTGTTCGCTGTCTTGTTGACTGATGATTTTGATTGAAAATATAGTTTTTACTACACACACAATCACGCGAAGTCATCAGTTATGACTCAACACTAATTCAAGTTTGTCTCTGTAGTGTGTTAAAGATCATGGCTATGTCAGTGAGTAGTCTTCTCCTGGAGAGCTTCAGTAGCGACTTTGATCCTCTTCAGCCTTCGCTATTCAAGGATTTAAGCGATGATTCAGCAGACTTGAAAACCAAGACTAAAGACGCAACGGATGATCTATGGAAGAATTTTTCATTTCCGCCGACGCCACCAATTTCACCGGCTTGTTCGCCCCCGTACGCCGCAACCGACGAGGCAAGAGAACAGCCAGTTTGCCATGGCTTAGCGGACGAAGGACTCTCTCTTGATGAAGAATGCTCGCTGTATTTCCAAGCCGGCGACCTCAAGGATATATTGATTAAAGACTGTATGTGGAATGGAGCGGCGTTCGAAAAAAACGCGGACAGGAAGCAGCAACGAATGCATTCGAAAATGGAACGCGTGCGACTCCTGTGTCAGACACCGCCACTGAGTGAATCTGCGGCTAGGATTTTGAGCGTTGATCCGTCAGAGATCTTTCCGTTCCCTCTTAGTGCAAGCCCGGCAAGTGATCTGCGTGAAAACATCGAGGAGCAATCGGATTCCGGTAGGTATAACAACTTATTAGATAAATAATAAATGTTGAATCGCTCTGGCTGATTGAGTCTGTGTTCACCGTGTTCGCCGATCTATGACGGCAGTAGACATTGATCCCTCCGTTCCCATTCATTGCCTCGATTTTTTTGTGCCCCTTCGTTCCAGGGTCGCGACTGTTTCAAAAATATCCCAGTCAATATTTTTCTGTGACTCGAGAAAAATGTGAAATTATTTTCTAACATTCTTGTTTGTTTTTGCAAACTTTACAGAAGAAGAGGAAGTCGAGGTCGATGTTGTTACTATAGAAAACTCAAGTAAACGGGAGCAAGACGAACCTGATGAAATAATTGAGGCCGAAAGTGAGAAAAGTTGTGCAACAATCGACGATGAGCCAGCGACGAGTCAACCGTGCTCGGAAATATCAAGCTTAGAAGACCAAGACCCTGACGACGATGAGAAAACCGACCTTGTGGGCAAGATAAGAACACGTCGGCATAGGAAAGTGTTATCCACGGACGGATTAAATAACCGTGAAGGAAGGAAACTTGTTAAGAACATAAGCAGTTCTGGCGAAAGCGACGAGTCGGAAAACGACAGCGAATTCACGCGCGCGACTCACAACGTTTTGGAACGCAAGAGAAGGAACGATTTGAAATTGAAGTTTCAAAAATTACGAGACTGTGTACCGGAACTGAAGGACAACGACCGGGCACCCAAAGTGTCGATTTTGCGAAAGTCTTGGGAGTTTATAAGTCACATAAAACAAGAAGAAATCAAACTTGCGGCCGAGCTGGAAAAACAAAAGAAAATTAACGCTATGCTGTTAAGAAAGCTTCTGGCCATGAATCAAACGAACTAGACAGTTTCTACAATAGGACGCATTATTTTTACGCCGTTTTATCTACTCCCAACAGGGGAGTTTTTTTAAGTGCCTTTCTTAAGGTAACGATTTTTTTTTGGGAAATGTTCATTTGATTTTCTTATTATTCACACCGGCGCTCAGATCGTAAATTATAATGAATTAACAATTTTGCTGTGCAATATTAGTGACGCGAGTTTTTTCGCAAGAATTGAGAACACACTTATGCGTAGCAGTAGTGGCATAGCACAGATGTATAGACACACACAGTTAGAGTTAATCTTGAAGATACTGATTGTAAATAAGGTTATAATTGTGCTGTTTCAATGCGAACCGAATTGAAACCGGCTTTGTACACGCTTGACAAAAGCATTAGAATTTCAAGTAGAATGACAGAGCAGTAGAAAGCACTATTTGTGGTAGAAAAGCCATTAAAATCAAGAATAAAAATCAAAATTTCTACTTTACACTGTTTATTGAATGTTGAGCTAAATACCGAAGTAAAACGATGGCGTTTTTGTCGCGGAAACGACGGAGTAGCGCGTTCTTTGTTTCGGGCTACTCTCCCATTCAAAAGCTATGACACTCCTCGAATGAATGAGCTACACATTTGCATTTGCCTGTTGACTCAAGCCAGCCATAGACTAAACTGCATAAATTACAAATCCATTAGCCTATTACCTGTCTTGTGTCGCAATGAATTAAAACTGTTGGGAAATACAAACTAATCGCTTCCAAACGACTCGACAAACCGCAGCGTCTGTTTATATCATAACACAAATTAGTACGCGCGATGACTTTATGGCATAGACAACTTCTGAAGTCATTCGTATAAAAAACGACAAAAAATAAACTTCCCTTCAGTGAGAAGGCTGTGTGTTTTAACATGTTACCCGTCGCACAGTTTACATTCGCAACTTGACCTTAACAAAGGAGTGACGAAAATTTTTGTAAGTTGAATTGTTTGGCAAAGTAAACGGAAGAAAACATTGGAAAAGTTTGTCGCGACCGGTTTCATTTGGCGCGCACTTTATTTATACGCGAAAAAAGTAACCCAAACGTGTATTTAATCATTTATAGTGAAAAGACATTTTTAACGGACGTCTAATGTCTCCTTGTTTTTCATTAAACTTAACGCTTCCTCTAGATGTCAAAAAGCGGCGTTGTTAATTTTAATACGTTCATCTTGTCTGACGTTGAAAAATTTCTTTTCCATTATAAGCAGCTAGCAACGCTTAAAAATGAATTAAACAGGCTATTAAGGTTTTTCTCTCGACAAAATTTCACACCTTTGAGAACAATTTGAATTCAATCGCGAAAATTGGGCAATATCTTAATGGTTTGTACAAGTTCAACAGAACTCAAAACTTCAAAATTGTTCTTTCCCGTTCTTTTCTGTTTTCACGTCTTTTTAATCATTTCAAGAGATCAAATTTAGCGTCAGATCAATCTAGCCTGTGGCATTAATTATGCTCAGATGAATAATTGCAATTTTAACGTTTGTAACACAAAATCGCCCGATAACAAAGTTAATTTATAATCGCGGGGTGCTGCATCGAATTTTATGCCTTGCGCCAGACAAGCGCGCACTAGCTCACGGGCGAACCATTTCATCTTAGCTGATTTCCGGCCATATTGGAAGAGTGTTTACTTTGCAAGTAAGTAAAGAGCTTCCAAGGATTGTGATGCAAATGTATTTGAAAATGTTTGAATCTAGGCAGGTGTTCGTTTGAATGGTGCAAAAATAGATCTTTTGTTTACCGCAGCTGCCCCTGGCTGAATTTCACCGCTTATTACACAAATTACTGCTTATGCTTGAAAGATTATCTGGGTTTATTAGTTTAGTTTCCATTGCGGCTTTGTAGCCAGTAAGTTTTTGTGGTAGAGTCTTGGGTATTTGTAATAACGTCCATTTAGACAATTTTAATTTCATTTGTCTAGCTCGCAAGAGCGATAAATAACGCTTGCGAAAGATACATTGATATATGGCGCAATTGATTGCGCAAAAAAACCTGCTGCACTTAAAAAATCTTCAAACAAAAGAAGTCAGTTTTTTTCCTTATCCTGAGGCCTAAAAATTTATTGATTGTCGAGAAGGGCTATTTTATATTATACTATTATTTCTTTTTCAGTCCAATATTTTTTACATCTTTTTTAATCGCGACCTTGGAATATTGTGCGGAAACCAATTGTCTGTTGATATTACAGATGTTTTGATTAGTACGGAAATCTATACATATGAAAATTATTCCACACTAAAGTAAAACAACTGTCTTAAATCCACAGGTTGCCTTTATATATACTGTGATCGTACACTACAAACCAAATTCCTTTAGATTAATTTGCTCAACTGAACCCCTGCGCACGAAGGAAAATTTTTTTTTTTGACGCGACATATATTTTCATTTTTCATCTTATGTATTTTTTTATTATTTTGAAAATATTCGTCTTTGCTAGCCATGAAGTTAAATAAGCCTTACAAGTTGCGTTTAACTTTAAATTGCACAAGTTCAGCTTGCCTGTAGTTTTAAAGTCCAATTTATTTTCGGCGAAGATTCCATTGAAAAGTTTAATAATAACCACTCAGCAGTGTTTGAAGTACGTTAAAAGAGCATGACACCGTCCCGTATATTGCATGAGGCAAGTTTTGATTCATTTATTAAAGGGAAATAACAAAATATAGATGTGTTAAGGGAAGCGATGATTTATTTCCGATCGAAACGCGAATATTAGCATTGCGTTAAGCTCTCAAGCAAAGATTGTTATGCTCCAGTTAGCAAGGACCAGCTGCCTCTAAAGTACGAGTTTAATGCCCCATTCAAGCTGTCACTACGCCGTGTAGATAATTTGCTTCCCGCGAATAAACATTTGTTCTTGACTATAGACTTTCGCAATAAAGAGCGCGCGCGCAATTTGCATTTGAAAGGTTTTCATTTAGATTGATTGACGGCGTCCTCCCCGCGCGTGCCAGCCGTGCGACAACAGCCGCAAACAAAGGGCTTTCCAAATCCGCATCAATGCTTCATCCCCTGAGGCCAAATCAGGCGAAGTTATTATTTTGAGAGCTGGCAAATTCGATTGTTGTGGTTAATGTTGGGACCACTGCGATGTAAATGCTCTTTTCTTTATGAGTCATTTCGCGCACAAAAGACTTCGGCTTGACCTTTGAAGCAAGATTGTTGTTTGTTGTCCTAATGCTAATGTCCTAAGCGAGATTGTTTTTGGTAGTCGCTGTTTACGCAGGAATCCAAGCGTCTATTTGCTGAAAAATAGAGACGCAAGCAGAAAAATGATTTTTTTTCCATTGCCATAACAATTTTCTCCATTCCTAGTCCCAACCTGCTCTTTTGGCGGGAAATTTAGCCCGTAATTTGTGGTATCTTTCAGCGCGTGCCGCGGACTCGATACTATGATCATTAGTGGACTAATTAGTAAGACACGCGCCGGTACGTCATTGACACACGAACAGCACTTAACACCCCCCGAAAAATTACCAAATCTTCAAAATTAATGGAGGTACTGCAAATATTATATCAACTAGGCGATGACAGCACCGGAACTCCGTGATTGTTAAAGGGGTCGATTTTATCACTTGAGTAAACACTGTAAAGGGTTAAAGTCCATCGGCACGCACAGCATATCAGGGCGTTTACCTCTTCATAAAATTCTGCCTCGAAAATCATCACAACCAATACGACCTTTATCCATTCCAGCTGAGATTTTAGCTGTTTGGGTTTCGACAAACTTCACGGTCGTTGCTTTAATCATTTTAGCTGTTCTCTTTGGAAATTGGGTGTGTCGTGTTGTATTTTTGTCAGTTCCAATTGTTTTGTTAACCTCTTGTGTTAATCCTATTCATATGCAAGCAGGCTATCAACTGTTCACCCTGCAGCCGGCCAGTAGACAAGTGGATACGTGATTAGCACGCCGATAAATCTTGAGAGCTCGTTTATAAGACGCGTGCGTCGTTTATTAGACATTATATTTTAAGCCATTAGCCCGGATCACCAACAAGATATCCTGCTTGCAGTTAACTTCATTGGAAACCCAGCATCAACACAATCAAAATGTTTGCAGCTACTAGTACATTGTGAGTATCGGCATTCTGGTATTTTGCATTAACCGTCTTAATAGCTTCAGTATTTTCATTGTGCCCGTTTTTATCCGAGTTCAAAACTTCTAACGCCTCGCGAGCGGATCCTGTTGTGTTTTAGATAATTTCACACAAAGCTTCAACATACTAATATAATTCAGCCCGAATTTGTTTGTGAAAGTGAAATTCGTAGATCTTGAAAGAAGAATTAATAACAAAATGCTATCAAGTTTGCATTTCTGAGCCCGGCGTTCAAAGCGCAGCATGAACGAAAAATATCGAGAAGTCCTGTGAGAGGGCGTGTTTCGACCTTTCCAAAAAAAAAAAAATAGGTAGCCACTTTTTTTCCAGGGGACGAAAAAACTCATTAAAAACATCAGCTGTCGATTTACTATTTTTGTTGAATCATGGGTAATTATTTCGATTTCTAAACATCTGTTGGAAGTGTCCAAACTACCTGCAACTTTTTTTTCTCCGATTTGTCGTTGTCATAGCGGTACCTCTCTTGCCTAAGATATTAGACATTCCTATGCGCTTATCGCCCTAGCGAGCACACATCAATATTACGGTTACTCTTTGATGAGAAAGTTTTGACGAGTAGCGCCTTTCAAAAGTGCAGTGTTCACTAAAACTCATTTGGAAAAGGCGCTGGTTCCCTTTTTGGTGCCGTATATAAATGTTTCTTAGCCAAACAAAGGGCAAAGCAGGTCCAAAGACATTGCTACAGGTCGTTCGCTTGTGAAAAACTCTAACAAAACATGAATATTCAATTTTGCGTAAATCATCCGAGTCCTTTATTTCAGTGATGGTGACTCAAAAACCTGTAACCTACAAGTTTTGTTTGTTAAACCTAGGAGTAGAATTCACAGCTCACTGCACAAGTGAAAACCAAACCAATACTGCAAGATAACCGACTTGCGACTGACGGCAAATTCAAACGAACACGCGTGTGACCCACGCTTGGCTCTCCAGCAATACGTGGGCCGGATTTTGATGACTTTATGCAAATTTGCCTTTTGTGATGTGATCAGTCCATTCATTGATTCACTCATTCATTTGAAGCTTAACGTGAAAAGCGGCTGGTCGGTTTGAAAGCGGATTTTTTTTCTCCTCACAAATCTCACTCGCGCTTGTCCAATCGCTTGGTACGTAGTGTTTAAGTAAACAGGCAAGCGTGCAGATTTCAAAAAGCAAAAAGAAAATGTGTACTTTGAATGGTGGCCAAGCGCATCCTAATAACATGTACGTTTTTTCCAATAACAGACTGTGTTACGATATGTTTTTTGACGAGAGACTACGCGGCCCTCAGCCCATGGACTCCTCCGCGCCCCAAGATGTCATCGTGGAAAGTATCTCGGAAGATCTGTATAACCCCACGATACCCAACGACGACTTTTGGAAGAAGTTCGCGCTGCCGACTCCACCGTATTCTCCTCCTGAAAACTACCTGCCCCAGACTGTAAGCTGTAAACGGAATTTTCCACCGAGGAGAAACGGTCTTCAAGTCGTCCCCGAACCGGAAGATCTGAGTTCGGATTTACCACTGGTTTTGTCCGACGCAGAAATGGAACGACTTACATGTAGCACGATAGATGACGATTATATCTGGCCAGCCGGAGAACACGACTTCGATCGAGTGGAATCACAGAGGTTTCAGGGCAATCGAGTTGTGCTGTCCGCGGCGTGCGTAAATGAACGCAGCGCTGAAATGGCGACAGAACATCAAATGATGAGAGATCTGCCTCCCTTTGTAGCTACGGTTCCAAACCAAGATCCCGCGCTTGGCCCAGATAGATGGCACGCACAATTCGCAGGTAAATATCGCGCTTATTTCATTGAGATATCGAAGCGTATAACATTGTGGTAGGGAAATTAATCGAACTACGTCTAGTAATTTTTCGACTGCGCAATTTCACTTTCGAATAACAACTATCACCCCAAGAGAGAAGTTTCATTGACTTTAGTAGCTCTTTAAACTTAGTTTGGTTTAGTTTCACAATCAGGAATAATGGGGTCATTTAGTTTGCTTTTGTCGCATGTGAATCAAGAAATTTGTTTTTGAGTAGAGGCGCGCGACAAATTTTCTCTTTGAAACGTTCCTTCCTTAGTAATGTAACTAGAGAAGGGACAGCCTGGTTGTACAGCCACAATAAACAAGCTGTATGAACAAGTGACTTAATGTTGATCACTGAACCTCGTTATTAATTGAGTGTTTAAAATGCACGCTTTGTGGTTTTAAAGACGAAAGTTTTATTACTACTTGGCTTTGTTTATAACTTGTTGCAGATTTTCACTTCACACTTTGGCGCGTTTTTTGGTAAACTTTGAGCAAATGATCACAACTCTTCGAGTCGCTTTGGACGTTTTCAAGTGATTTGGCGTTAGAAAATAACTTTACAAAAGCTTGAATCAAGATTAGTGTTTTCGGACATCTGATATTTTCTTTTTTGTCAAATAGAATACACAATCTGTCCTATGACAAGGCAGCTTTATGACTGGCCCGGTGCTAATTAAATCTTTTTTATTTCGAAAACAGAAACGCTTCGAACAATGGTTTCAAGCAGTTGAAAACATTCGCTTTTGATTCGCTATAAAATAAAAGTTTGCCATTCCACTATTAATTAGTCAAAGAGTATCGAAAACTTATTTGCCAAATCTAGAGGCAAATTAACGTTTATTACTCACTTCGGAGACATTTTAATAATAACTAAGTTACTTTCAATTTAATTTGCAAACTTTGCTCTGTTGCGCAAAGCATTTTTACTAATTTTGCACAATTTTGTTCTTCTTGTTTTCAGTGGAGAATCCCGCGCTCAGACTAGCTCAACCACCAGGCGAAGAATTTGCCCATCAACGGTTTGACTGCGTTGTGTCCAAAAAACCGCGCAAGTCGAGAAGGTCCAGTCGACAAGATTCTCCACCGATGGAGGGAGACGATTCAGGGGAAGACAACGAGACAAGTCGAGCGACTCACAATGTGCTAGAACGGCAAAGGAGAGAAGACCTTAAATGCCGTTTCCAGTTTCTTAGAGACAGTATTCCCGATCTTGAAGATAACGATCGAGCGTCGAAAGTTTTAATCCTTAAAAAAGCGCGGGAATACGTTCATCAGTTGTTTCTAGAAGAGGAGCGCTTACTCGCAGATAAAGAGTTAGAGCGCCAAAGGCGACTAATACTTCTAGAGCGTCTAAGCTGCCTACGGCAAGGTTATGGCGTCATGTAAAATAACTGCTCTGCTAACGTTTAGCTATAGTTTTTTAAGACGTACAATTATTGTAAAGGCAAGGGAAAATCGCATCGGGCAGATAAGAAATTAAGATTTTTTACATTATATATATTATTGCCATTTCGAAAAACGTGATTGTAGCGCATATAAAAAGTCAATACCCAGATTAATACGCAGTTTATTACTATAGAATAAACTCGATTGATAGTTATAATTTAGCCAGTCGCTAGTGACATGTTTAATAATTGAGTTGACTGGAGTTTGGTTTTCAAAATATCTTTCGCTCTCCAGTCTCGCAGAGATAAATCCAAATCAGAGATCTCGTTCAATCGAATAACCTTATAACTTTCCATCTAGGTCACTTTTAAAATTACGCTTACGTTTCCTATAACTTATTTTTTACTTTTTTACCTCAATGTATTACTAAAAGTAATGTTTGTTTGTATTTTGCATTTTTGCCCGTTAAATGGGAAAGAAATTTAAAGAAGTGCATCTTCGTACAACTTGGCTCGACGCCTGGTGTTATTTTTGTTTTCATACAAAATCGAATACGAATATAAATTATATAAGGAGGATCTAAACATCCATTCGTTTTGCAGGGAGCAGAAAATACACAAATATCTATTTTGAACTTTCTCTCCCAATACCACACATATCTGACGCACTTCGCGAAAGCATTTTTTACAATGAAAGATATCCGCATTTTCCTCCAGCAAAGTGCCGTGTAAATTAAGTTTAGAGAAGTTCTAAAAGAGTTTCTCAATATTTGTACAAAGAAATCACTGTTGATGTTAATACGAACAATTCATTGAGATATTTTTGTTCAAGTTAGTGATAAGTCCTGACTGAGATATAAGGTTAAATAACCTTTACTTGTGTTTTATCTGTACATGAAACAATTTTGTAATGAAACCTTAATGCCTTGGAAATAAACAGGCTTGAAAATGCGTAAACTTGTGTTGAAATTAATCTTTTTAAATAGATGTAACTCTGTGATACGAGACTACAAGTTAAACTAATGCTGAACAGGTTAGGTTAAAAACGAACGAGTTGTCAAAAATTAATCAAAGTGACAACGGAACTTCGCGCTGCTCTAACTGTGAGAGTGACATTGTAAGCTTTAGAAAGCTGTGGAATTGCGAAGCAAATTATTTCGTTCGTAGCAACCTGGAGTAACTTAACAATACAGTTAAGTTTATTTTGTCGTCGCCAGCATGGATGTTTCTTATGGCAGTCATAGTGTGACGGAGCGTAGCAATTTTTGCTAAACTGTTCCAATAGGAAAGGGCGAGGGAAGTTTGGCGGTTGTTTCAAAGCAGTGCGCGCTCAGTTCAGAAAGATTCGAAATCAGATCCGTCTGGTTTTCTTTTGTTATTGTGAGAAATCAATATCATGAGCGGGCTGAGCTGGTAAATCTAAAAAGATGATTTTAAGATAAATCTCCTATATCAGGTATAAACTGAAGCCCAAACTATCAAGCGGGCCGATTTATCTTTGGAGTGCCGTGTTAAAACGCAGCAGAGCAACAGTTTTAATTTCGTGAAATATTCATTTCATTGAGATGGCGGAACAGTTTAGAAGTCATAACCCAGCTGTCGTTTTTGATATTTTCCCAGCAGTATGAAGAGTAATAGTGTATACAGACAGAAGCTGCTTTTTAATGTGCCGTTCTGTATTTTGAAAATGTCGACGCCCTATCTGAAAAGCGTTGAGCCTGGTTTTGCTTATAAGGCGAAGGCTTTCTGAGTTTCACCAATTTACTTGGAACAGAAATTGCGCAAACTTAAGAAACGCGCGAAAAGAGTTTAGTCGGTGTAAAGACTACGAAACTATGAAATGGAAGCGGTTTAAGTTCTCGTTTATTTTCAGTTTTCTTTTTAAGGCGGTGAAGTAAAGAAAATTTTTAAGATTGAAATAAATTATCGTGCACAGAAATTGTTCGGTTCCGCGCGCTTCAAAGGTCTTATATCAGACAGTTAATATTTTGAACACAATAAACAAGGATTACATATCAACTAAATTCTGTTTTGGACAAAAAACCGCGCCCAAGTTTTCTGCTTATATTTGATTGTCGTTTAATCCGGTAAACTAACTCGTACTGGCGTCTTAGCTCCAATTCAAATGCCATAATCAATTGCCCGCAAGCTTTTATTATTTGACTTTTGTGATGCGCAGTCAAAACAAAGTTAAAACTCAGCTGAAACAAGCAAATGGAATAGTGTAGACGCCGAGAGCTAGAATCGCGTCGCGCCGTATGGGCCGAAAATTCTTAAACCACAAAATAAAAATATCTGTCCACTTTCAAAAGTTCTTTATCAAGACTGATGCCCTTTGTGATAAATTACGCGGACTACAAACGGTTTGTTGCTATTAGTTTCGACCCAAACAGTTTTTTTTATTTTGTTTGGAAGCGCCAGGCGGGCAAAGCCAATGAAAATCTTTTGTCTTCAAACGGATGAATGCGTTTTCTACCTTATTTACAGTTAGCTGTGCAAAGCTTCAAATCTACAGCAGAAGCGTCTATTATCGGCTCGAAGCCGCGAAATGTAACAAATTTACACCAGTTTTCTATCCTAAGAGAATGAAATGTTGTGCTCATCTGCACCTATTGATTGACTTTGTGATATAGTATTCTCTCAATGACAATCCTCTTTCTTCGAACACGTGTTCTTTTTCCTAATTATGACTAAGAAGAAGCATAATTATGCGGCGAGACAGTGGGGTGTTTCAGATTAAATATATTTTCACGGGCAGATTTTACAATTTAATTTAGCACCGATGTTGTATAAAGATATTTACGCTGAGTGCTACAAATGAGCGCGTCACCATGTGAAAATACTTGATTTAATGGACCTCATACGTGATATTGAGAATATCAATTTTATCAACATACTTATTAAGGCTTATCAACTCTAAACGTTGCCGGTATCGGCCATTGCGTGCTTTGATATCATTTGCTGATCGTGCTATATCGTGTTTTCGTGATTAAAGCCTTCAGTTCCCGCTCAATTTATTAGCACGAATAGCGTGAGCATGTCAGATTAATAAATTCGATGAGGTTAGTTAAAACGCAGGCTTTTAGCAAAGTAATTAAAATGTGTGGCTAGTAGCAACGGTCTCATTTTAGTTGGCACGCAATATGTTATGTGCCTTTGTTAAACAAATCTTGTGTTTCCTCTTTTGTGCTTCAGCTGTAATTACCTGTCAAATACAAATGCTTTTAGTGGCCGACATTTCTTTCGCTTTGCCAAGCAATCAAAGAACCACAATGGAACTGAAAGGGAAAAAAAAGACGCAAAGTCGCTCTTTCGATACACCGTCGATCTGAAACGCAAATTGTCATCTTCTCGTTTTTCTTTTCTTTCGCAGGTTACTTTTATAAATGTAACAAACTGTTTAAAATCTTAGTTTGATTATCTGGTTGTCATTGCCAAAATCTTGCTCATAGCAAGCACAGTTCTGGGAAATGTTAGCGCGCGCTTTTCTTTCTGCAGGTTAAGATTAAGTCCATTGTGCGCAAATGAGTCATTTATTTCAGACGGCGGGAAAGTTGATTTGTATTGTAAAGCATTCTCTATGTGACATTTTTGCTGACTGTGTTTGCTGGTGCCCTATTTGTGCGCGGTTTAACCAATTTCATTTTTCCTTCAATCGCGTAACTGATATAGGATACTACAAAGTTAACCCTAACTGCAGTAGGTTTGAGTTTGGTCTAAAAAGACGCGCACGCAAAACAAAATACAGTACACCGTTGGCAGATTGTAATCGTGTGCGTGGGATTTTAGGCGTCGTGCGCGCACTTAAGCCTTCGGCTCTTTCATTAATCTTCAGACGTTTTAGCGCGTCATGCTATCGATGATGCGAAAGATAACCAAAAAGGGCGTGACCCGGGAACAATTAAGCAAGTCTGAGAAATTGCGTTCGACTGTTTTCAAGTCACGTTTATTTGCGTGCGCTGACAAGTTTGCAGACGCTATAATACTGCAACGTAACATTTGTTTTGCTAGTTTCAGTAATCCGCAAATACCAAAATTGATAGTGGTTGCAAAAACAGTTTCTCATTGTTTAACGGCTGGTTTTGCGTCTGAGAGCTATCTTAAGTGTTTTTCGCTTTCCCGGGATAAGTACCAGTTATGAATAGGCGGGAAAAACAAAAACTTTCCATTATTTATCACGCGATGATTTTGCACTTTCACTTCCAACGGCGCCCAAATTCAAAATTGAAATTTTTTTGCTGATTTCACTTTCTGAGATATCGAAACAACGCTGCATAAAAGTAATGTTCTTTATAGCTTTCGTTTGCATGATCACAAACTAGGGTTTCAGGTCCACTTGCAGGAAGAACCGCATGTATTGGGTCCAAGTTTGACTCCTGTTTTATGAATAGCACTTGAAACTAACCGTTTTAAATCATTGTATTAAAATTCAATAGATGTTGAGAATAACAAAAAAAACTTCATGGGAAACTTTAAAACGGTGGAAACCCCACGCTGAACTTTAACCGTTCGCCCCTTTCCGTCTGCAATTTGTAGTCAGGCTGCTAAAACAAATTAAATACCGCTGACAGTTAAGAAAAATGTAACTTTAATTTAGCCCTGTTTAAGCTCCCCAACGTTTCTATCAATAAATCTGGAACGAGTAAAGACTGCCGCCCATTTTTCAAGAATTTTTTTTTTAAAGAAAACCGTGTTATTTCAGTTCTGAAATAGTTTACGTTGCTCGTTATCGTAGTTTGCAACAGTGATTTTTAAATGCGTTTGTTTTGTAGCTAAGACTTTTGTTTTCTCGTCAAAAACAATTTATGCCAGTATACGCACGGCAGAAAACGAACAAGTTAATGGCTTGTCCTGTTGACATAGAGACTTCATTTAACTCACTAAAGTATGTTTTGGACTTAGTTAAATGATGCACGCTTTCCGAGAAAGAAAAATCTAAAATTTTCACACAAATTCTTATGAAAAACATGCAAAGGACGATCGATAACTGCAGTGATTTCTGCTATTATTGTGTCCAATATTGCAAGATGCGCCTTAATTACTTACTTACTAGCTTAGAAAGCGCATTTACAGCGCACGGAATCAGCGTTTTATAACTGCACACTTTATTCATTTAAGTGAGCTCTCAAAACATAACTAAAATGCACACTTTATTGGAGACAAAGACGGTTTGAAAGAGAAGAAAGACAGAAACTTTGCCAAAGAACTGTCTAGTAAGCTGATACGGAAAAACCAAACTAAAATCAATAGCTTGAACACAAGTGTCATTAGAAGATTATTAGCGAATGCGGGAAAACAAACATCAATGTGAGTTTGATTTTTTGCCAACTCTGCGCTAATCAGTTAAATTGGTTCGGAACAGCCTTTCTCTGGTTACTGACAAGGTCAAGCAAAAACACATGCAGCAAAATTCATTTGCAAACAAAGTAGCGCACTTCATAACTAATAGTGGGCGACACCTATACTATCCTTGCGACTGATAACATCAAAAAGGAACGCGTTGTTATGCAGATACAGAACCAGACAAAGAAAGTCGTGGACTCAAGAACGCGCCATCAAATTTTCAGAAATAGCATTGAAAGAAATGTAAGTTAGTCAAAAGGATAGAAATTATATTCCTAGCCGAAACTGAAAGCTTCCAATATGATATGAAGCACGGATAACTTGTGGAGTGTTTTTTTGACATGTACGTGAGCGTGATTCATTTAGCCCAAGGCCAATTATCAGAGAAACAACACGTACCCTTGTTAACTTGGTTGCTCCCAAATATTGCTACAAAAAATTTGACTGGTTTACATGAATTACTTGAAGTACCGTATTCGTGATATTAAAATCTTAATCTTAGGTCTGTGTTTGGCACCTTTAGTGCGTCAGGTTTTAAGGGTCGATTAAGGGTGTTCTGTTTGAATCGCCTCACAAGTTTATCATCAAGCATAATACCTTAGTAAAGAGATGTGTGACTACAGTTTCCAGTTAAATAAGCACACCATATAAACAGGTGCATGTGTGTGTGTGGCTCTGTCGTTTCTACAACGCCGGGTTTGTTTTTGTGCGCAAGTAGATTTTCCAATCCTGAAACAAAATCAAACTAAATTATTCTGCTTTAAAGAAACTAGACAAGAACAAATGAAAAACGAAATAAAGAAGGTCAAGGCAATAATGCTCGATTAAAATGCGCGCAAATCAAAGCCAGTGACAGCGCACTTCCTACACAATGGATGTGCAGTATCGAGGTGGAATCATGCATTCATCCGTCATTTCTTTGGGTAACTAAAGTGCATGCCTTATAAACCGCAAACCATATTTTGGGTGTCTTGTCTCTTTTTCGCTGACTTGGTACGCAATTCCATCAACTGTTCTAATAGTTACTTTTAAAACATAAAAGGAATCGCGCGCCATCACAACACTTCAAGCACTTCCTCGATCGTGTTGGCGAAACCTTGGAATTGCTGCCAATATCCGATGCGCGAACTTTCTATAACCTTTTTAATGGATGTCTTCCAAGAAAAAAAGGAAACTCGCGCCATCAAAGGCACTTAAGACAACACTTCCTCATACACGTTTCTAATTATAACCAGAGAGCTTTTTCTCGGAATCAACTACCGATATCCGATTCAATTGCGAACTTCCTATAACTGTTTTATTGGGTTTGTTCCAAGTTAAAGGAAACTCACGCCATCAAAGGCATTAAGGCAACACTTTCTCAGACAAGTTTCTACCCAAGAGTCTTTAGCTTGGTATCAACTACCGATATCCGATTCAGAAACTTTTGGGTGTGTTCCAATTAAAAGGAAACCCACGCTATCAAGGGCACTTAAACAGCACTTACCCGCATTTATTTCCGATAATAACTCGTGATTTATGTTGTTACTTGAATATCTTTATGAACATTGTAAACATCTAGTGCGTAAATTTCCGCTAACTGCTTAGCTGTTGTTCAGCGCAGGACGGGAATTTTTAGCCTGCAAGTTCTGCTTCGATGCCTCCATCGACTTCCGGTACACTACATATATACAACTTTTGAAAATCACAGCTGTAGGCCCACTGTCTAATTTTCGATTTTTATACAGGGACGAGAAGATGGACGTGTTACTGATACACATCACAGGAATTGCGCGCACTTATGCGGCACGAATTTATTAAGGCAGCGTGCGCGTTTCCAATTAAGTTGCTGTGCTTTGTAAGACCTGTAAGTGCCTTTATACACGGTTCCTGTGTCAGATAACATTGCTAACGCCAAATGATATATTGTTTTCAGTTTTGCCCTTTTTACCGTAACAGCGAAGCCAACTATAAATGCACTTACAATATAAGTACAGTAAATAATAAAGATGGTAAATTTTAAGCTCGGTAATAAATAATGAAGATGAAGTGTTCAACATGACTAGAGCATGGGACAAAGAAAAATTCTAAGTCCCCGTAGGGAATCGAACCTATGGCCTCCCAGAAACGGGTTGGGTGCTCTAGCTAACCAACTGAGCTACGAGAGACTCGTTGTGAGCTATGGCCATTTTACTAGGTTGATAAGTGACACGCGTCCTGCATACTGCTAGGATCAGCAATGTCGAATTCACCAAGTTTGTAGTAAATAATAAAGATGGTAAATTTTAAGCTCGGTAATAAATAATGAAGATGAGTCATGTTGAACACTTCATCTTCATTTATTCAATATAAGTACACTTACACTATAGCAGTCAACAGCGTGCTGGAAGCAGCATTGTACAAGATTAATTGTGAACAGATTAATGGATTCATTCGATTCCACGTACCCTCACCCCACTTCCACTAAAAATTTTAACTCATGAAGTAGAACTACAGAGAGATCAGGCAGTATCAAAGGCCATGTCTATCGATTTTGGTTCGTATTTAATCACTGCCTTAACAAAGCGCTTTTCACTACTTCACCCAAGACTCTATTCTCTGTCATCTTCAATAGCCATGGTTAAAAAGAGGATCAACTACTTTATCCTCTCTTGCTATGATACGTTGTATAAGTTGTCATCTGGCGTCTACCGGTTGTCTCACTCTGAGGCCAGCAGCAAAGTCAGTGCGCTGCGTTAACAGACTTTTGTGTACGCGCAATAATCTTCCCGGGTTTGGTTCCATTGCAAACCAGTTACGTCCAAGCTGGTACAATTCAAATTTGTGGAATGCTAACTGAATCGATGCGCAGATTCTCATACGTGATTATCTAATCATGTCGTCTATAGCAAGACAATTTAGAATCGCTTATGCTCATTGAATGTTGCGACTACACAGAATAAACATACTGAGCTTCAAAATGTGTGCGCATCATGCATTATAGCCTCACCTGTGTACTCTCAAGTTGAAAAATCTTGTTTACGTCATTTTATTTTCATGTTGAGCAAACTTTGCGATCCAAAAATTTTATGTTCTTTTTTGTTCAGGTACGAGAAGAAGAAGTCGTTTCTTTTTTGTTCAGAAAAGCTAGACAGAACAACTTATATTGAAGCTTTTTATTTTTTCCAACCAACTTCCGAAAAGCAAATCAAAAACGCCGTGTCATCGTTTTGTGTTCTTGCTTGGGCAAGAAATTCTATTTGGGAAAGCGCCTTGCTCTCCGTCCACAGTGCCATGTTCTCCGTCCAAGCTTAGGAGTAAAAAAGAAAATACCAACTAGTACTGGCAAACTGTTAGGGCAGCCTGATTCTTCAGTTACAACAAAACTTCACTGAGTTATTGAACGGTCAAGTGGTGCGAGACACGTACAGTTGGAATACATGGGTGTTGTTTTTTTGTGTTATGGACCTTAACCTTATCGTCCGTCAGTTAAGACAAAGGTTAATAAGTGTATACTAATTCATTTTGTTGCTCTGTCTAAAGTGCCTGCGTAGTGTATATAAATGCTTCAATGAAAAGTGAAGCTTATCACAATCACTTTTCACAAACAGGGCTGTTACAGATTGCTAGCTGACTAGCCAGTTATCGACCGCATTTCATAAGCCCGGCGTATCCAATCGAACGTTCGGTAATCGAACACCAATCGTTCGATTGGGTTCGGTAATCGAACATAATCACCGAACAGTCGACAATCGAACAAAAACGGATTGAGTTCGATTGTGTTCGATTGGTTTGTTTGGTTCGAAAATCGAACTCACAGCAAAATAGATGTTCGATTTTGTTCGATTATCGAACCCAATTCGAACGATTGGTGCATGTTTGATTGTGTTCGATTGATTTTTGGTTCAATTTTGTTCGATCGGATCGCCGGGATAGCGACGCAAGCCGCACGAGTCCACTGATACAAAGATACTGAGAATTGACACCAGCACAAAACAAACCTTGACTTTTTCTTTCGTAACTATACCTGTCACAGAGAGAAAGAATGGTCATTAAACCACTGATAGTTAAACAAAGTTCTCTTTGTCCCGGACGAAATTAGAAAAAACTTGCTTACAACGCATTGAATTTCAAAGGGAATAATGCCCATCACGGCGGACAATGCTAGAAAAAAGAAATTTAATTTTCCCCGACGCGATGCTTTTTCTCCCGTGGAACAAAGTCGTTAAAACAAAAGATTTAGATGCTGTTCATTCCAACTCCTACATGTGTGGTTGCTTGGGTTCGGTACACAATGGCCGTGCAATTATAAAACCATTGTTATTTTTCTTTAGTTTCAAGTTCTTTTTTTTAGTTTGGCTTTATTTCTGCTGGTAAACATGACCAAACAACGCTTGCTCATATAACATCTGTTCTTAAAGACAATTTTCTTGTTTAAAGAAAGGTTGACCCAAGCGCTGATTTCATTAAAAGGTTCCATCACAATGGAGTCAGTATTGAACGGTATTTAACCTGAAAGCAAAGAAAAATTTCACACCATAGCTAGCGCTTGCTTTTTAAAACCCAACGAAACTTTTGTTGAAAGTTCCGAAAGAAGTTGTTTACCTGTGAGTCAATTAGCCGAAAAAATATAAAACCGTATGAAATTAGCATGTCCCGAGAGCTCTCGCCTTACAGCTGAATGGAGTTTGAAAACTACCACCGTCGCTGAAATCGATCGAAACCCCATGGTGTTTCTTCAATACATTGACAAAAAGTAAAAGAGATTATTTCAAGTCACAATGATATTATGCTCGAAAACTACGTTTGCATTCCTAGTTTTGAATTCATAAAGGCATCTTTTATTCTTTCTCTCTACCCATTGAACATTTTACTCAAAAAGGCGTCTTGTGGTACTATTCAGGTATTGGATTTAAACAGAATCGGCTATTAGTGCATCTTAATAGTTCTAATGGCGAGTTTGCCTCTTTATGTTATAGAAATATATTGACGATGGACAGTGAAAAAAACCATCACAAATATCATTACACTTTCCCTAAATTGCAAATTTTGAAACGTTGTGCTGTATTTTATGGGATTAATATAACTGTTACAGTTTTTATCACGCATTTGAATCCATGCACAAGACGCGGGCGAACTAGTGAAAAAAAAACCCGTTGACTCTTGCAGGTTTTTTCTCTTTTCTGATATTATTATTCCACGTGGTGTATTGACTCAAAAGTTAAACCTTAAAAGAGAAAGCGTTAAACACTATAAAGATGCAATTGTGTGAAAAAGAAAAGGAAAGGATCCATTGTTATTTGAATTTAGTAGAAACTCAGCTGTGTTCATTGGAAACCGCGAATCTGATTGGTTCCCCACGCCGCCGAAGAAAGGCGCGCGCGAACCTAAGCGGTAATTTCTGATTTTGTCTCAAGTGCACAGAGGAACGCAACCAGAACCCAAACATAGACTACCGCCCCGCATGAGCGGCCCAGCGCGCCTCGTTGACTGCTCAAGAACCGGGCCGAGATTGTTAAGTAGTATTCAACTTCTCTGATATGTAGGGAAACTACGACAAAGGCAATACCTTAACACAAGTATCAACAATGATTCGTTTTCTTGGAGCATAATAAGATTGTCCTCGCGTTTGCATTTCCTTTCCTTTTATTTTATTCAGTAATATTCCATCACAAAAGAGGAGATGGAAAGGGAACCCAGTTAAGTTAATCTGCTTGTAATTCAGCTTATAAAAATTTTCCCTATACTAGTTTTTTTCTACTGTGGACACGGTTTTGAAAGCTGTCTTTTTTACTGAAATTGCATTGGACGCTGTTTCTTGTCAATAGTTATTGTTTCAGAATTAAGTTAGCATCAAATGCGATTCCTGTTAAACAGCACTGGGGCAACCAGAATGTTTTTTATTTGCCTTCAATATCGTTTAGGGCCTTTGAAAGGGATTTCAATTTGTGTAAACTAACACAGTTTGATCTTTTCGGATTCTCTAGCTGAATATGTAACAGGCAGAAAGTTTTGGGGAACATAATCTATATACTCAAATTTAGGAGATGCTCTTCCCTTTTTGAAAATTCTAACTGACCTTTCTTTTTCTTACCCACAACGGCATTTTTATCAGATTAGACTTGAATGTTATGAAAGTCAGAGGTGACATTTCACTAAAGAAAACTCCGGTTTTTCACTCCATTAATCCGAATCCAGCAGATGACGTTCTCGTATCCTACCTTAGGGGATGGAGCGGCTTGGGTGAATTCAATCCTAGGTTATAGTGCCAAGGGAAAATTGAATTCTAACAAACTAACATCGTTTCCATCCGCCATGCAGCAGAGATGTCCGCCTTCGAGGCGCTGTCCATCTTGGAGCGATGTCCGCCTTGGAGAGGTGTTCATCTTAAGGCCTGGCAAAACGAGGAAACTGCCGAAACATGTTTCCATACGTGTTTCCTCGATTTGCCATGTTTCCATGCCGTGCGGAAACACGGAATGTTTCTGCCGTGAAGCAGAAGCAAATTTTGCTTCTTGGAAACAAAAGTGGACGCTGACAGATTTCTGAGAATGCGCATGCAGGTCATTATTTCTGGACTCGCTCAACGACGCCTGTGCCCGGAAAGGAGAGTTCAGGGAGTGGACTACATTTAGGACAATCAAAACAACAAATATATTACGCTTAAGGCCAGTTTTCCATACACTGGGAATTTTACTACTGGGAATGGGATTTAGACAAAAAATAGGCTGGGAAATGGGATTTGGGCAAAATTTGGGCTGAGAAATGGAACCCCTAGGCTTTTATAGATTGTGCTCCTAAAAGTGGCATATTATGCTACTAGCAGTGCTCAAAATTTTGCCAAATTATGCAAAAATTATGCCAGAATTCCCAAATTATGCTTCTGATTTCCGAAATTATGCTCACAAAATGACGTAGATTCTATACATAGAGGTGCGCAATAACGACACCAAATTATGATGTTTTTTGAATAAACTGTTGTTGTAAATTTATTTGTGTTTATGGCAGTTTATCACGGCCGTCAGCTGTCCAAATTAGCTGCTCGCATCTCTAAACCGTTTGTAAAATGCCTCCAACGACTTAACAATCACAATTGTATAGCTAAAACACGCATTGCAAGAACAAACTACCTAAATTTCATTTATTTCTGTAGAAAGTACACCATATTTACTACATTTTATGAATTTATGTTCCAAAAAGTGCTAAAAATTGCTAATTATGCCGTGGCAGTGCTCGTTTCACAAATTATGCTTTTTAGCTCCAATTATGCCAAAAATTATGCTAGCACAATCTATAAAAGCCTAGGAACCCCCCCTTCAGGACCCTCTTTAATTTCTCAATCTTGTCAAGAGTGCCTAGCTTTTTGTCTCTCAGAAACCTGTCAAATCATTTTTGTTGACCAAGGTTGGGCCTGTAAAGTAAATAAGCTTGGGGTCTTTCATTCTCGTCCCCATAGCCCTTTTCGTTTCTCTTAGCCAACGGAGCCTTGGCACCAGGAACGAAGGGCTCTGGAGACAAAGGATTTTTTAATTAATTCAATTTTTTTAATTTCTGTTTAAAACAGAAATCTTTAACGGAAATCAAAAGCGCCATGACTCTCCCACACAATATATAAAAACATTACGACTGCATACATAAAAGACCGGAAGTCTCAGAATCTAGGACTGACAATCCTATGTCTCCAGAGCGCTTTGTTTCTCGTGCCAATAGCCTGCTGGCGAAGAGAAGCGAAAAGGGCAATGGGGACGAGAATGGGGCGTCTTTTTAAAGTCATTTTCCAACACTGCAAACGATGTTTAAAAGCCGTAACTGGCATCTACTATTAAATCTTTCTTCTTCCACGCTAATTAAGTTTTACAATTCCATTACAGTGGTTGTATTCACTGAATAACGTCGGCAGTACCTTTGTAATACCAAATTTGGCTTAAAAATAAGGGAGGAAATTTGTACTATGGTGTATTAAATGGGGTGCTTCTACCTTAAAGTGATTTTAAATATTTTATTTTGATTGCAACGGAAACTAGTAACAAGTTGTGGGGTTTTTTTTAGTAAAAAAAAAAAATTATATATCTTATTTTGCTTTATACGGCTACGTATTTATGTTTCAACCAATCCCTATAATTTATGCAATTTCTTTTCACGTGCATTGTTCGTTCCCTTGGCAACGTGCCAAACAGACCATAACAAGTAAATAATCGGCCCTATTGATTGTGGTACTCGTTCTATTTAAATTTTTTGAAGCGATATCTTGAAAGAAGGATCAGAATGCTTTGATATTGGCAAAATATGAGCGTATCGATCTAAACTGCAATATTTTGCATAGCAATGTAAATTAAAGTCGATGGCGAGTAGATCGCTGTCTTGTGACTTCATAGCCGCGAGATACATGCTGCTGAAATAGCTAAAACCGAGCGCACCGGTTTAAGCAAGAAAAAAATTCATAATTTAAAAGTACACAATTATGGCATATTTTCACATAAGCGATGGTTCCACTTTAACATCAATGCGTTACTAAACGCTCACATTTTAATTACCCAGGCCTAGAGTGCAACGACACATTAGTCATAATGGTTAAAAATTTATTGAGTAATTATTTTCGCGTTATTTGCTTCCACCGTTTCCGTCAATTTTATCGTGATTTCTGTAATAAATAAATAAATACATATTTGTTCTCTTACATCAACTATACAAATTTTTTTATGACGATGTTCTCTGAAATTCCTTTGTACAATTTTCTAGTATTTATTGTCTATTTTCAATTCTTATTTTGGAGTATTATTATTTGAATTCTTTGAATAATAATTTAACGCAAGATGTTAGTTTATGTTCTCTTTTTAAATTCACGGAAGTGTCTCCGCTCGTATAAATTCGCTCTCTTGTAATTCGCCCAGCAGACGACGGAATTTGCAAATTTCCTTCGCCGGAGACATCAACATCTCGCAGTCGTTTGCATCTGGGGTGGATATGTAAATTCTTCATGCGTTCGTTTAGGATTTTGCTCCTGAGTCAGCCTTGCTCGATAATCGTTTCTTTCGCGGCACTTTCCTTGCGCGTTTACAAGGAACGGAACCAAACGGAGGCTGTTTGGCGCTTGTTCTACTCGCGTCAAATGTCATCGACATGAGATCTGAATTCAGCAAGTTTAGATGCGTGTGAAGCTTTCTTCGTTTGACGGTGAACTCATCACATTGCGTCGTTTCTTCATTCATCTGTTTAAAGTGACTGCCGTGGCAACTCACACTGAACACATCACTTTCGTCGCTTTCGCTTTCATCATCTGACGACGAAGATTCGATGCTTGCAAGTATCAAGTAGTCTGCGTCCAGCTCCTTGTGTTTTTTCATAACTGATTCTTCCGTCAAAGGGAACATTTTCAACGAAATGAACTAATCCTGTCTCTGCCTACAGCTAGTGCGTTCGAGCTTCTGACGCCAAAGTGCCATGCAATCGCTATTTGTTGCTCTGTGTTGTCGAGCTGACGCGCTGAAAGTTCGCGCAAGCGAGAAAACGAGGTAAATATTTGACCTAGTCGTCATAGCAACTAATTAATTTCTGGGTAAATGCAAATTCCGAGTGAACTTTCTTTTATCCCGTGCGCACCGCTATTATTTTCATCGCTACTGTTAGGCGTAATAAATCGTAATACTAATAAATCTTGAGTTTGTAGCTTCAAAATTTCGAAAATTGGATTAGAAACTTTGCGTGAGAAATTTTTAATGACGTGATTTATTTCTTATGTTCGTGCGGAACGAAGTTATCATTTTAGTAGAAACTTTAATTTATGGCATAATTTGAGTAGCCCATTATAGAAATATCCCTTATCGTCTTTTGAAGCTAATCAAATATTGGTCAGGATATTAAACTTAACGAAGCAAAAAGCACGCAAAAATGTTAAAGTAAGGTTAAAAACGTCATCACTTGTGGCGACTAAAATTGGATGCGAGAAAGGGGACTGGAACTAGTTTTAAGAGTAATGATTTCTTAGGGGTAAAACGTCTCCAAATGGCGAGATTGAACTTTTTTAAACCATTCATATATTTTGCGTAAAATTTTCAAGGAATTGCGTGCATTAAAATTGGTCAGATCAAATACATTGTAGCTCGATAATCCAGTAAATCTACCCAGCCTACGTCACATGTGTGCATTATCGAGATGGGTCGGGTAGCGCAGCTCCTGCAAGATCTCACGTGAATGGCTCGCTACCCTTCGAGAGAACAATAGAACAAACAACAGGAACAATGCTCCTAGCCCCAAAACAATAGAAACTGCTACACTAGAGGACCAGTAGAATTACAAGCTTACGAAAGCTCACGGTAACACTTCTGATCGAGTTAAGCTGGCAGGTTGGGCTTATGTCACGAGTTTGAGCGCGCGGAATTCTTTGAACAAATAACAAACTTGTCTATCGTGCATTGCTGAGTTACGGTGTACATAAACACTTGAGACTATTTAGTAACCCTCTGTGAAGCGCGAGAAGCACTTTAGGCATGCTGTTTCTTTCGTGTTCTAAAAAAATCCTGCCTGCTTATATAACTCCACGATGCATTCAAGCGCGTTCACTATTTCCGTCATTATATTGCTCCAGTGGTGACAAATTGAAGTCGAGCGTGCTATTTCAGAGTTTAAATCATAGAAATAACGTCATTCTGCATGCGCGACCTGTATTAAAAGTTCCCAAATCACTTCATTTTCTGGCTTAATAAGGTGATCATTGACACTCATTAGTATTGCCGCCTGTCACGAGTTGTTCGCATGGTTCTTGATTGTGAACTTGGGGCCTAAAATAAACCTCTTCTTATTTATCTATATTTTCATTGGCATGTTTGCGCCGGAATGGCCTCGCGCAGTAAATTAGCACCTTTTCCCTTGGGACGCCTGCTATTTAGTACAGGATATCAATAAAACATTCCCAAGTATTTCGTTTGGCAACAGTCTTACAGGTCGACAAGAAGCACTGAAATTCAATATTAACGCAATTGCCTGCCTCGTCCCCAGTCACCTGCACTGACTTAGCACAGTAGGACAGGGATAATTAATATAGAATGGGGGCACACGAAAAGTTGGGAAGGAGACAAGTCCCCGCTCGCGCTTCGCGCTCGATCCCAAGCTCCGCTCGCCCTCTCGTTTGAACTCCTGAGAGGAGGAGTCTATGGAGGAGGCCGACGCTTTGCTGCGTTGCGCTCCCTTAAACAAAGTGCAAAAATGTAGAAATTTCTCCATTTTAGCGATCAGAAGTATTTCGAGTAGTACTGTAGTATAGAAATGCTCAGAAAGCCTTGTAACCAATGCAGTTATATATATATATAGATCGAGCGCAATATAAATAAATTATTTATTATTATTATTATTATTATTATTTTTTATGGAGTGAAATGTGGTGGTATTGCAGTTTAATTACAAGATGTTGAGGCGTTAAACAATGCAAAGGTTAGGCGCGCGTCCCACAGTTGCTGATGTGAAGCGTGGGTGGCGCGCAGAGGGCGGAATCATAACTTTCTGAATGTCATTTCATTTCGATGTTGAATTAAATAGTTGAAGCCGCAGGCGTTTCACTTATCCTGAGTAAATAGACGTTGTTTCGCGCGCCTATTACCCAACTCGGTAAAAAAAAAATTTCTGCGAGCTGCCAGAGTAGCGCAAAGGAACAGTGACCAAACTCAACGAGCGGTGGAAATAAAACCTAGATCTGGCTGAGGGACAATGATGGGGTACGGGAATCTTCGTTTCGTATCAAGAGGCCGGATACGATGCGCAAAAAAAAAAGTTTTACCGGATTGTACAACATTTCACAATCATCAAATTTTTGTCACGTTTTGATTCAGCAAGGCTCGACAAGCCACACTGACTTGTAATTAGTTTTGTCAATGTTAGCTTTAAGACTAGACCGCCCTGACAACCGCTGTGTGGGCAGATTTTTTTGTGAAGGTTTTGTCTCTAAGCGACATTGAAATCTCTGGCACCCACTTTCACGCACGTAAAGCGAACGCCTAATGAATTAAAACTGACTAAGAAAATTATTATTTTCCTTTACGCGATTAAACGAGTTTAACAATTTAATCAGTCGAAACTCGACTGCTAACAAAAGATTCACACGATTAACATGTACATTGTATCTTTTTTTAATGAAATACAAAATTATTGATAAAAGTGACAGGCTTTGTGTGCTATTAAAATGTTTCGTCTTTGTTTAGTTAGAATTAGGAACTAATTTTCACAAGGTTTTTCAATAGCTCGTCATTTTTTAACTTTTCTATGTTCTTTTGCTTAGTCAGCAGTTCGTCTTGCCTCTGAAGTTCTTGGATGTATTGCACAGCTGACTTAAGTACAAGTATTTTAGAAACTTTTTGTCTCTTCTCGATCTCTGGAATACATCTCCTTAGTTTGTCGTATTTAGAATTCATTTCGCTACGACGTTTTCTTTCGAGTTTATTTCTAAAACCTACAACAACGTTGCCATTTCCTTCGTTTTCATTTTGTTTTGCTCTTTTTCTTCTTCCTTTATTCTGTGTCAAATCAGACGTCTCGTCAAAGTCGTACTGTTCTCCGAAACCACTGTTATCGTTTATATCGACGAATACATCTTGAGCGTTTACATATACATTATCGTCCCCGCCATCATCGTCAATTTTCACCGCATCGGTAATTTTCCCCTCATCCTTTCCGCTTTTCAATTCTTCAACTTTACATTCATCCCGATTTCCAGGTTCCACACTAGGAAATTCAAACACTGTTGTGCTAACCGAGTTTTCCAGGCGCTCAAGTGTCGCCGCTGGTGTGAAATTCTCGGGCAAATACATAGAAAGGTCTTCTGAAGGTTTACGACCAAACGGGCTCAAGAGCATCATGGCCAAAGGACTTGCAGGTGTTGAAAAATGACCTGGGCTTTTTGTTAGCGGCGAGAATGGAAAAGTGGGAGTTCGAAGTGGTTCTGCGGAAGAGAATGTATCCAAAAACGGTGATTTGTGAAACCTTGGACTCCACGGAAAGTTTAAATTTCGCTGAATTCCAGCCTTGGGTTCCTTACGATTACAAGATGTGTTGTAAGATTCTTTCGCTGCGCTTTTTTCGCGGTAAACAGTCTCTTGCATTCCGAGAAAGGGGCTTGGAGAATCGTCTTTAAAAACGCAGTCGTTTTCTGGAACCACTTGCAAATTGTCATCTTCTTGCTTCTTGGACAGCGAACGTAAGACTTTTTCTTGTAACTGAGTCAGCGTATTCTGGCTGCATCCGTACACATCATTCGGTGGCCAATGTAGCTGGTACATGTCGTTCATTTGAAAAGAAAACACCGTTGAATCGTTTGCCATGAACCGAAGCAAAATACCTTGACACGCGAAGCTTTCCGTCGGCAAATTCTCAACAGCAAGTTTCACTTCTGGTCTTCGCGCGAGCCGGCGAAATAATCTAAAAATCGCGAGGATTTTATTATATTTATGAAGATAAGCTTGGAATATGTTTGCCTTACGATTCGCTTAAAACAATAGAACTACCTGCTATCGGTGAGCTATTCAGCATATGTTACGTCATACCTTTTTTAATCGCTTGTTTATCAACAAATCGATTTAAAATTCTATTACACTGCACAATGTATCTGGAGTAATTTTCGCGCCGATACCTTTTTTGGTGATTATTGTAAAAGAAATTAAACTTTGGCCGTGAATTTTCTGTCTTAGAATAGCTAACCATAGATTTGGTTGGTCACTTAATAATTCTAGAGGAATTCCCAATAATTTTGGTCAGTGACATAAGTGTCGGCTTGAATGCACCTGTTTAAACTGGAATATTCTGGAGTCGCGTTACCATGGAAACTCTCAAGCAACAAGAAGCAGCTACTCAGTAAAACGCGCATTAACTAAGTTCTCATATATTTTTTTCTTTTTACGAAATTTTGAATTATGACATTATATTAACCCGAGAAAAAAGCTTTCTCTCTTTCTTACGTTTTTTTGAAGTTCAAAAATAAGAATTTAATTTTTGAAGCGAAACGTCTCGTAGGTTTAATAATTAATGACCCAAAGAACCGCATAACCGCATATTCTTTACATGTGTAAAGCCGAGTCGAATATCTAATAGTTATTTACGTTACGCGAACCGCGAGAAAAATAGTATAACTCCAGGGTGCGAAATTTAAACATTAAGATGATTGCCTGAACGCATTAGGACCTCATTAGACATGCAAAATACAAACGGAACTAAACAAATAGCAAATAACAAAGATCAAGACTAGACGTAATCAGCTTGAATTCCTTTTCTTGTATGTTCTATGAGCAGCCTGGCGAATTAAAAGATGGTCTAAGGATATTACAGGAAAATTTTCCTTTCTGACTTTCTGTGTGTCAAGATCGTATCTCTTTAGATTTCCGCCCACAGTGCCGTATAGCAATAGAACCGTAATATATGGAGACTTGCATCATGTAAAAAGGAATGAACTTTGAGTTTGATGTTGTTTTTACCCATTTTCTTCCCTGGAAGCCCAAAAAAGGGTAATGAACTACATTTTGAGAATTAACTTCCGTACATTTTCGTTTTAGGTCGTTTGACTCTGCAAATGCTGGGTTATTTACTTGATCTCATACACAACAAAAGACGACACCACTTTGTTGAATGCTCGTAATTTAATTATCTCAATTTAAATAATCGCCTACAAAGTAAGCTAAAGTAGTTCAAGAATACAATAAATGTTATTGATGCTACCGTCTATTGTTATCACAAAAAATATCATTATTGGGCTTCAACGTTGCCTAATTGCGGTAACTCATCCGTATATTTCCAACTAAATCAAACTCTTCCCTTCTCTTTCCATTCCTTTCCTTTCCTTTGCCTGAAAAAATCAAAGAAGCAAAAAGGCGACATAGTACTGTCCGCTACAAGCGAAACAGAGCTAACTGGTATCAGGGAAACTGACTCCAATAATTCTCAAGTAAAGCTACGTCATAAATTTTATCAGTCAACTCAGTAAACTGTCCTGTTTATATGCGTAAACTGTGTTACATCCACATGAAGACTGCGAGGAGATTGTCCTACCGCTGTTCTCATAGACTCGGTTTCTATCCAGTCTAGATCTGTTCTGTATAACTCAAATTTTGGCTTTTTCACGAAGTCATTTGTTACGCTTCACTTGACCAGTGAAACCAATGTAGCAAACATTCCCTCCTTCGTCTCCGGCCAAAAGACTTGGGTACCCGGCCTTGTCATACAAGGGGCGGCTTTCAGCAGCATCTTTACAGCGAACGCTTTCCACTTGACTGTGGTGATAGCAGACAACAGTGTGAACACTTAACTTATTTCGACGCAATCTTCTTTGCTTCAGGAGAAGGATAATGATCGCCATAATAAGTCCGGTGGATAAGATGGAAATAATAACCCATTCAAACACATCTGCAAGTGAAGAATTGCCCAATAATGAGCTATATAAAGAAAAGTTTGAAATAACGAATTTAAACACTAGAAATAAAACCTACTTAGAACCCAACAGAAAATCGAATGGCTGAAAATGGAAAAGAAAAAATTGATTTCAAGTCCTTTAAGGTTATGCTTAAACAGCCCATATCAGAAAAAAAAAAAAAAAAGAACAACAAGACAAGCTTTATCACCCAATTGAAATGCAGATTTCTCTTAGACCTAATTTTGCAAAACTTCACATGAACTGAGACCAGAAAAGACAACAGCTAACGTAACAAAAAGGTTCATTTCTTACCAGCCCAGTCTCGTCCCCAGAGGGCGCGTTCCTTTTGGTCAGCACCAAGAGTCGAGACCTCTGGGCAAGACTAAAAGCCCGGCAAAACCACGGCTTAATTTGATTGGCTGTTAAAAACTTGTTCATTTGATCAAAATCTCCGGCGCGCGCACACAATTAAACGGAACCAGGAAATCGGTTTTTGAATCGCCCAGAACCGTTGGGCGTTCGGTCACCGCTGACCGAAAGAAGGGGAGGCACTGGGACGACATTGTAAGCACACAGCGGTCAAACGCCGCGCGTGTGCGCATTTACTGTGCAATTTCCGCCAAACCTCTCCATACCAAGTCTTAATTTTTTCGAAAGCTTTCGCTTAAAGCCAAAAGTTAACGCTGTCCGTGGAAAGTTAAGGTTTATACACAGCTTGTGGATGGGAAATTTGATTATTGATCACCATTGAGTTTCCCAGCTTGAAATGCTCTTTCACCGTACTATTTCTATAACATTTTCTTACCAAAGTTTGCACACTTTCGAGTTAAATTCTTAGAAAAGTTCGAGGCGGCGAAAACAAGAGGTGACGTCATTTTTGCTTTTGGCCGCTGTGAAGATTGTAAGCAACGTAGCAAAGAGGTTAAACCTACCTTTCAGTCTTCTGTCGCTCTTGTTCCCCACATGCGCACTGGTTTTCCAGCTTCGTCTGCACGCTGCCTCGCCACAAACACACTCATGAGACCTCTTTACGTCACGCCAACAGCTTTTCCACTTCACGCATTCTTCAACTGAGCAATGCGTGACAGTACTTGCCTCGACATTCTTTGTTTTCACCACGTGTGATGTTATTTTGTTCATTGCCGTTGTAGAAGCTTTGTTTGGTGATGAAGTTAAAGTTTTGTGGTCAAATGGACTGTTGTTTTTTCTCTTTGTGTTGTTATGGGTGTTTTTTCGTTTGTTTTTCACGGATTTATCTTTCTTACGTTTCTTGGCGGAAGAGGGTTTGGTGCTTTCGTTGTGGTTGTTTAGAGGAGTAGGTGCGGATATGGTAAGGTTACCGGCAGTGGTGGCCTGGGGCGAGGTGTTGTTTGGTGACATGGTGGTGTTGGTGGCATTGCGCATAGTTTCTGTCACATCTGCGGATTACAAGAAACGTAACTTAAGTAAGTAATGTAACGTAAATAATGTACTATTAACTAAGTGTTGTTTATTTTTTTATTTTTTATTTTTATTTTTTTTTTATTTTTATATCAACTTTATTGGTCTTAAAATTTTACAAATAAAAGAAAAAGAAAAGGACCAAAAAGGAATTGCGCAAACGGGAAAATAGTAACCATGCGGGGCGCAACCCTAAAAACTAAAAAGAATGGCGATAAAAATCTTAAATTAAAAAATATATATATATATGTATATACAATAAATCTAATGTTGTAATGTTGTAATTTTAATAAAAAAAAGAAAAAAGACAATAGCAATCATCAAAAGGAGATTATCGTTTAATTTTCCTCCTTGGAAATCAGCACTACACGGAATTGTGAATCAGATTTCATTTATTGAATAAACAAACAAACAAACGAAAATTAATAATAATAATAATAATAATAATAATAATAATAATTTAATAATTTGCATAGCACTATTTACATATACTGATCAAATGAATGAACGAAAGTGCGTAGAAACGATCGAACGATCGACCGTTTGATCACTGCAATAAAGAAATAAACAAACTAAAGAACGATCAAAGGAGCATACAGCGCAAAGGAATTAAAAAAATCTAAGTAGTTTCCATGGTTACTTACTGCAGTGAAGTTCGTCTGAGTAGTCATCGCAGTTCATTTGACCATCACATCGCAGAAGTATATTGATACATTTAATGGTATCACACTGGAACTCGCCTTTCGGACACAACCCGTAACCTGAAAAAGAAATACATAGATGCGGTCTGAATGAGGTTTCTGACAATGGAGAGCTATAGAGAACGGCCGACCGAAAATGTACACAATCGACAAATGAGAAATGCACTGATTGATGTAACAAACAATCGCAGTGAGCATTTGAAAGGGACAAATAAGTTTTATGACCATAATACGACTAGATATTCCGGCTCATTAACCAGAAGCAGGTACATTGAGATGCAGTTTGATTCGCGCTATTGAGCGCGCGGTGTAAGTAAACTTTGAACTAATACCGATTGCTTGAAGTTCAACTGCCGTAGAATTCTTAAAGATTCGAAACAACACCGAGCCACACCTTAAAATAGGCGTAGTCAAATTAAACTACTACACCTTGCCATAGTAACCAACCCAAATAAATTGCATTGATGAAATTTTGTAGTCTCTCGCTCCTTGCTCTGAATTTAAACAAATCGCAATGAATCGTGATTTAATTCGTACTTACCAGTGGAGAAGAATGATAGAAAAATCAAGGTCGTGAAAAGTGATTGAGGAATCATTCTGAGTATCTGTGATCCGGCAGTGAGATAACGGACGATGAAGTCGAGTGAAGTGTGTCGCAGGCTTCGAGGTGACGCCAATGCTAGTGAGCCGGTTGAAAAACAAGTTGTTTTTATCGACATCAAATAGTCCTTTGGGGTTTGGAAATTTATGTGCAGCTGAAAATCGCTTCTCACATGCTGAAATATTTCGATCAAAACAACATTGTTTTGTTGGGAGGTGTTGACATAAATATATGAATTACCATTACGGAATTTATTATATAAACAGAACAGAAGTGATCGTCTTGGAATGCAGACAATTTTGTTCACTAGAAAATGTAATAAAGTTTGGGTGTGGACATTTATAACTCATCCACCTCTCTCGCCTGGTAGACTGGGCGCGATATTTTAATGAGCATTGTATTTTGTAGATAACAAATTATCAATTCTTCCTTGTCTGATCTAAAGCTCTAGCGTAAAAATTAGCGCAATAAAACGGATGAACAACAACAACATTAACAACAATAACAACAACAAAAATACCAAACAAAATGTCTAACTCGCTAATTGAGCCAGGGAATTGCTCGGAAATAAGCGCGTCCACCATAGTTTCCAGTTAAAACGTCATCAAGTTGTAATTTTATGAAGTTACAACTTTGCCGTATAACAAATCTATAAATTAATTTCATTTTACTCCGCTGGTCAATCTTCAATAAATCACGGTCAAGAACGTGGCAAGTTTTTTCCACACACAATTAAGCTAGACCAAAACTGATATGGTAAGAAACATCTGCTAAAGGCCTGTATAACTAGGTTAGACCGTCCAGAGGGGTGCAGACTCCAGAGGTAAACTTTTCCCGCCAGAGACGAGGGAACGTCTTGTCACGTAACGCTTTATTTGTCACGTGGAAAATCACGCGTCACGATTACAATTTTTTATCCAGTCGCGCGAAGCCTGGATCGAGTTCGGTATCTTCAGACGCCAAAAAGTATGGCGGACGGTAATAGCGAAAATGATGCGTGGACAAATTTATCACCTCGCATTATTTTCGTTCGTTTACGCAAAGATAAATCAAAAGATGCCGTTGAAGATGAGCTGTTCAAGTACATTAATCAGGTGCTAGAGGAATCAAATGGCAATGGGGGCGTAGTGGAAAAAGTTAAAAATTGTATCAGCTTGCCAGATTTGGGCTCGAGTAGAATTATTCAAGTAGCAGTTGGACCGGAGTTTTTGGGATTGCTCTTTAATGATGGACGTGTTTGCAGGGTTAAATGTGTTACAAAAAACCTTGATTCTTCAAAGAAGCTGCCGAGTTCTCAAGAAAACTCAGATGAACCGCTCTTTCAAGTTCAAAGCGACGAAGCCTACGCAAGGCAACTTCAAAATGA
Organism: Oculina patagonica; assembly: GCF_052425735.1. Classification (NCBI taxonomy): domain Eukaryota; kingdom Metazoa; phylum Cnidaria; class Anthozoa; order Scleractinia; family Oculinidae; genus Oculina; species Oculina patagonica. Next base: position 484,133 of record NC_135769.1, read on the forward strand.
GTTGTTGAATAATGGAGGCACTACCAGAACTCTTCCCGGTCGATCAGAACTCTTCGACCGATATCTGGTGTCTAGAGCAGCGATGTCTTCGTCGCCAAGTCCTTCGCCATTTCGTGCTTTTGCCACTAATCGGACTCAGCAGCGAATGTCGAATACATATAGTGCGACTACTCAGACTTCAGTCACTCGAGAATCTCAGACCCAGACAGGACGTGAAGCACCAGAAAAGCCTAACAATACCAGCTCAACACTTGTGGAAGGAAGTGGATCAAACAGTCGTGAATCAAACACGGATTCTTCTATGCAAACTTCAAGTTCAGTAAAAACTGTTAATACGAATGAAGGTACGTCTAGTGGAAATGTACCATCAACTTCAAATCCGACAAAAGAAAGTAATGAAAGAAAAGCTGAAAATCAAAAACCAAAAGTACATGATATTGGAAATCAAAGGCAGGAAACAAATTCTTTAAACTCATCATCAGCAAGTTCCAACACCCGTCGCTCAGTCTCCTCGCCAACTCTCCTTCATCGGACGGTCTTTACCACAAATATTCCTGGAAATATGAGGCAATGGCCGTCTTATCTATTACCAATTACAGGCTCTGTGCCAATAATCCACACAAATAGACGTTACAATCTTCAGCCCAATGTTGTGAGGGCCCAGCTTGCTGAAATGGGAGCATTTCCCAGGGGACCTACAACTGCTAATGTTCAGCGATCTGATGACAGAGCTTCCAGTGAGAGTAAAACTGCAAGCTGCAGTGATGCAGATTTTTGTTATCCAGAAATTGGTGACCTGGAATGGTTGGAAGCAGAAAATGTGAGTGAAACTACTTTTTATATTTATTTATAAGGCAAAGGATATTGTCACTCAATCAGATCTGTCAGTGGTTCAGTCAGCCAGTCAGTCAGACATTCAGTCAGTTAACCAATAAATCAATTAATCAATCAATAAACAAACAATATTGATAAACAATCAATATTGATAAACAATCAATATCTGAATAGGGTTTTTGTGACATCCAATAAAAAACTTCTACTGACTGTTTTAGGTTACTCAAAAGGCTAAATCTACATGTAATATTAAATTATTATTTTATTGTGTACATTTGTAACAATCTCTCTAGGGAAGGAAACTGCCATTCCTTCTGCTCCGTTTCTTTAGGAATGTTATGGGCTTACCACTAACATTTTTAAGCGATGATGTATGTCATCGGCGTGTGGAGTGGATCTTTCGGTCTATTATGCTCATTTGATCGATAAGAAGGAACATTATGTCACCAAAAAATCAAATTTAAGTCAATAAGAAAATTGCAGCATAGAACACAAAAGCAAAATACTCTCATGCAGTTAGAAGGACTAATACAAAGTCTTAATGAAAAAGATTAATTATATTCGATGAGTTCTATAAGATTTAGTAGACAGAAATTTCTAAATTCTTTTCATATACAGGGCTGCAGTGTATGTGTGTATGTCGTTTATCAGATGTCACGCTACAATATATTGCAACCTTTGTTGAAACAACAATGGGAAATCAAAAGAAAAATATAAAACAAATAAATATTAAATATTATTATTGTTCAATTGAGCATGTCTATAAAGAACATGTATTAATTTGCATCTTTGTGACCCCATAACTACCGCATCACATTAATTTGAATTCCATCAGATACTCACATTGTTAATTTATGCAATCACTAACCTTGCTTCTTATGTCAAAAACGTAACCTGCAGTTGGATAAGTCATTTCACAGACAAGTTGTCAGCTACTTTTAATTTATGTTAATTTTTTGACAAATTTCCTGAAAATTATTTAAGACCCCCCTTGTTAAACGTCATTGTTCTGCATGCATTGCGTGCCATTTATTTTTAAATTTTTGTTAACAGGGTAAAGAAGTTGCTTTCTCACACATCACGGCAATGCATTCAGAATTTTTACTGGTTGAGAAAGGAACTGGAATCCTTTATCACTGGCCATATGAAAGTGATGTAGCATGTGATGTTGCCATGGAGATTTCTTCTTCTGAAGATCCCACATACCTTCCATTAGCAAAGCCACACCCTTTAGGAGAGGCTTTAGGTCTGGACTGTGAAGAAGTTTGCCTTCTGACATCATCCAATGTTCGCTGCTCACTGGTGACATCAAGTGGAAAGATTTGTACTTTTTATGACAAGCTTCTCAGAGGTGAGTGATGTACTGTTTGTACTCAGGATTGTCTGCGGGGGTCTTGCCCCCAGCAAGGTACAGGGGCAATGCCCGTGTTGGGGGACCAGGATACGAAGCCCTCGGAGCAAAATGGATTTGAGGTTTTTACACTAGTTAGCTGAAATTGCCTCTCCTCAAAGCAATTCTAACAATTATAAGTCCCACTTTCTCCAGTATCATGCTCAGAACTGCCCTACATGTACTAGCATTCGGAGTAGCTGGCACAGAATTCAGAATAGCCGGTGAAATGCGCCAGTTGCTGGCTTATTTTTGACAACCCTGTCAGGTTTTTCATTAAGAATTGTAATAGCAGGAGAATAGTGTTATTTAACCGGAGAATGATTTCTAAAGGTTCCACATCTTAATAAAAAATAGGCATAGGCCTTTGAAATTTAGTCGGAGAATTCTACGTAGTAGCGGGAGAATTCTCAGATCTCCGATGCCTAATGAACACCCTGCCCTGTGTACTGCACATAGAAGCATTAAGGATGTTTCTAAATTTGCCACTGGTATACCTGCAATGAAGTTGCTTGTTGGAACCGGCAACATTCAGGTGTTTTTCCCAAGGAAGTCCCTGGTGCATCTGCAATGTGTTGCCAACACACTCAAATAGGGGCGAATTGTGGCAAAGATTAAGACAAGCTGACTTGTACGGATTTGTTGTACTAAATTTGGAATGAAACATCATAAATTTTATTGTCAGTCACTACTGATGATGTTTTAGACAATATTTTTATCACCAACAACTGTTGGCATGCCTGCGAAATTAGGCTCAGCTCAGCTCAGCTCATGAAATATGATTTATTTTGCTTACAAGTCTGTTAATTTTATATTTTTTCTTGTAGAGTCTAACTGTGGAGATCCGCCAGCTCTTATCCAGGAACTCTCTCATCCTGCAATGACATTCAGTGACCTTCAGGGAGAGAATATTCTGTCAATCAGCTGCAGTGAATTCTTTTCAAGCTTAATGACACAGTCTGGTAAAATATTTTGGTGGTAAGTATTGTTCATGTGTTCTGTGCATTGCTCTCTCTATTCCTGAAATGTTTAATATTTTCAGGAATCTGAAAATTTATTGTACAATAAAGTCAGGACACTTCTTGGTTGAAATTAATTCTTTGCTGTTTAATGTTAAAATAGCGGCAATGAGCTTAGCATCTGTTTGTCAGTGGTTTACCATATTCATGGGTTCAGCATTCTTAAGAACATGTCATGCTTACATGTAACACATGTATTTGTAGTGTAGCATTGTTTTTCATCTCAAGCTGGTGGGGTTTTCTAGCAGTTTTGTGCAGTTTAGTGAGGTTGTAATAACAAAAAGAGTTTAACAGTTCAATCATTCAACTGCATCAACTCTTTATCTTCTTTAAACGGGCTAGGTCATGGTATTTTAGGTAATTTTATTTATTAATTTTTTGTTAATAATAACCTTTAATTTGGCAGAGCAAAAGTCATTATTTTTGGTAAAATCACGACCACATAACAAACAAGGATGATTTTTGAGCATCGTAATTGACACTTTCATACAAATTGAGAAATCTTGAAAAAAGCCGGGCTGACGTTTTTCAAGTTTACCCGAACGCAATCCATTTTAATCTTCCCGAATTTTGCCCACCCGTGCCCCTTTTTGGCCTTTCTGTGTTTCTTTTGAGATATTCTACAGTTTTAAACCGTTGTTGTGATATTTCAGTTCATTCTATGACCAGTTGGTCAGTGCCGAAATTGACTAAAATTGCATGACATAGCCCCTTTAATACTGTGCAGTAATCTGGCATTTGGACTCCAACTGCGACTAGGCTGCGACTTTTTCTTTCAGAGCTTTTCTGGTCCTTCTTGTCTTTATTCTTGTTTTCTTTTTTATAGGGGATTGTTACCAGCAGAGGAACGCCAAAATTTCAGACAGAAGTTAAACAAAGCAACCAGTGAAGCTAGTAACATTGGTGTCAATGAAAAAGTTCAGCTTCGTCAGCACTTTCCTGGATTTCCTGGTGCTTTAGTCTATAAGTGTTGTGAGATCAGGGGACCAGTGGTAGGGCGTCTCATCGGCCATGAGTCACCTGAAGGAACCAGCACTGCCGTAACAAAAATCAGAGTTGAACCACTTAATAAGAAGATTGACAGTGGTGCTAAATCTCTCAGTGGAGCAGAACAATCAACTACAGATATCCCAGCAGTGAACACTCCACGAGGCAGGACAATTGAAGAGGAATTAATCTCTAGTCACAAGGATGCGGTGAGGTCCTCAAGTCCACATACTAGTGTAAGAAGAAAAGCCCAAAGTTCCAATGTGCCAAGTTATGGTTCCGAAATCTGGGAAGTCAAAGATGTTGTTTTTCTTGAAAGTGAGAACAAACTTTTAGGCACTGTTGCAGCTATTGATGGTCCTCATGTTATTGTCAAAGTTGCGAACGTTGTGTCGCCATCAGAGTCGTCGTTACGTGTGTTCAAAGTCTCTGAGCTGGAGTCAGTACCAAGTGAAAATGCCGAGGGGAGTGCCATGACTCAGCAGTTACCAACAAGCTCATTATACAGAGGGTGTATTCAACATGCTCCAAAGTGTATTGCCAGCACTTCAACCAAATCAGGAAATAAAGAAGTCCTTGCTGGTCTTAAGCCTGTTGCCATGACAACCACATCAATAGGGATTTCTCTCATTGCTCAGCGCTCGACTGATGGTAAGGCATTTTTCTTGGGACCAGCAATGGAGCAAGCTATAGACAGCAGCAGAATTTACACTTGCAGTAGTGATGTAAATGTTTCCAGTAGCAACGATGATGGTTCCTGTACAGTGGATTCTGAAGCTATCAGCAGCAGAGAAGCAGCTCTGGCACCAACATCTTTGGAACCATCAGTTACACAGGAGAAACCAGTAACTGGGCAAAAGAGAAGAAGGTGTAACGAGGATGGCGATGATGATAATGATGATGATGTTTCAGATAATGTACAGGTGTCAACAAATCTTGAATCGTCGACGTCTGATGGCCTTCTCTCATGCAACTTTCGTTGTTCCAGCCACAGATTTCCATTACTTCACTCTACCAGTGATTGTGACGTGGTCTTGCTGACTGACGTCAACAGCTGCCTGTATCCAAGGCCATATGGCACAAAGTTGTCCAATCCAAATGTGGGAGAAATTCCTCCAGTCCAAAGTTTTGGTTTAGGGACAAGGCTAGGTCAAAGTTCAGAAGGGAGTTCTATACCTGAAAGAGTGTTAATAGCGTTCATAGGTAGGTATTGATTTAGCTTTGCTAATACAAGATTTTAACTTTTCATTAACTGAAGGTTTTCTGTTTATATTTTTATCCATCAGGCCCCAGTTGTTCAAAGGATGGATAATGCTATGGACAATTGATAATGCTATCCACCACGCTATCTAGTGGATAGCGTGGTTTGTTGAGTTAACACTTATCCACTGGATGGTGATTTAAATGTATCTGGCGAATGGTGTTATCCACCCTTTGAACAACCAGGTCTAATTCTCGATTTTGACTAGTGCCAAAGTGCACTATATTAGCAATAAAAAATGCTTTACATGTACATAAAAACTAACTAAAGTCTCAATTACATGTAGCTTTTATTCCTAGTTACCGGTAATCAAACAATCAGGCCCTGAGTAGTAAGATTTATTCATAATTTACTATTTCCTTGCTGTGCTTTCTATTAACTGCAGGGTTGGAAGGTGAAAAAATCACAACAAGGCACAATGATAATTAATTTTGTTTTGATCGGTTGACAACAATTCTTCCAGCAAATTAATATTTTATTCTTGGTAATCAGATCATTAATTTTTTTTATCATCTTACCTTTTTCACCAGCATTTCAGGAACAAAACCTTTTGCAAGCAGTGCAATCTGGAGTAGTACAAAGGATCGAGAAAGCATTAAACTGGCTTAAACAGCTGAATAACAGTAAAGATATTGGCAAAGGAAGTAAAAGTGTCATGAAGGGCTCCAAAAAGCTGGGCGTCGCAGACAGTCATGGAAACATTTCTGAGAAACCAACAGGGAATGTCACTGTGATCAGCAAGAGAGTTCTACAGCTTCTGCATCAGCATTCCACTTCTAATCAGAATGTGTTGCACATTTGCTGTAGCAATCCAGCATTTGTTGAAGAACAAGATGCAGTCCAGAATGTTCTACAGAGTCACCTTAAAGGTATGGTATGCTTGGAGTAAGAACTTTGCTTACTTGTTTACATTTTATTGTAACAGGTGTTATGGGTTACAGCCCTTAATGACAGCCCTGTGGGTTCTGCAAAAGGCCTGCTGTAAAAGTAATTTTTAATTAATAACTTTTGTAAAGACTTATTCCATACACTTCTGTTTCAGGGGCAGGTCCATCCACAGGTGTGAGTTCTGAGAGTGTTGATGGCCTCCCAATAGAGGTGGCAGGCTTACAGGTGCTGCTGAATGATGCTGTTTTTGCAAAAGAGTTTGTGCCAATGGTAAGACCTACATACATGTTCTACAAATGTTATCATCCTGTTAAAGGGTGTTATTAACTGGACCAGACATTAGTTGCACTTGACTGTACCTTGTTCTTAAAGCAGACATGTTTCAAACACATCCTTCAATCTCACATTTACCATAATGTTTCAATTTAGCACCTTGGGCCCTTATTTACCTTTGGCACCTTAAGGAGGGCGCTTATTCGAGACAGGGCGCTTATTCGGGACAGGGCTCTTATTCGGGACAGGGCGCTTATTCAATTTTTTGCGAAACAACCAATTATTTAAAACAAAACTTTAATATATTTTAAAATAACTAGCAATAAAATAAACTGTGACAGTAACAAATTGTTGAAAGTTAAGTTACTTTTACAAAAATTGTTCATTTTAGCAGTAAATATATACATGTACGGTACAGTGAATGTTCATGAGTTTATCTTTTCGACGTTAACGACTTCAGTAGGGTCAATAAGCCACAATAGGAGCGCTTTTTTGGGGGCGCGTATAAGAATGGGTGCGCTTTTTGGAATAGGGGCGTTTATTAACAAAAACACATTTGAAGGGGGGCGCTTATTCGGAAGAGGGTGCTTATTGGAAGGAGGGTGCTTAATTGAATCATTACGGTAGGTAAATTGTTTATTGGTTTATTGCCTTTATTGTCCTACAGCTTAAAGAACGTGATGCTCGTGGAAACACTCCCTTTATGACAGCTGTTCAGTGCCACAACTTTAAAGCCGCTAGTTATATTCTGGATTTCGTGGAGGATAACAAAGGTACCGTTCATTAGCAAAGTTTTAAAACTTCTTTAGAAATTACTGTAATGCATGCATGTTGGTAGTAATTCTGACGGTTTTTAATATGTTTGCTGTTTGCAGACAACATCTGCCCCAAGTTGCAGTGCTCACTGAAGGAGATGATCTACCCTGCATCATTTAACGGCATGACCCCGCTTCATGCTCTCGCTATTGCCTGCACAGAGAATCTTCCCCCGAGCGGACTAGGAAACAGTCTGACTGTGACAAACCTACCATCCAGTTACACTCCAAGGATTCTGCTGAAACTTTTTCAAGGAAGATATCCATCGGCTTACAGAGCCACAATACCACCGGCTACTATCGAAGGGAGAAAGGTAAATATAGTTTCCTGACAAATTCATCTTCGTTGCTTTCTCCTGGGGGAGCGCAGTTTTCTTCTACTAAGGCAAATTTACAAGCTGCGATTTGTCGGCCTCGATAGTTTGGTAAACAAATATGTATAGTGCAAGCACTGCAACTGTAAATTTTAAAATCCATTTTTTTTAGAAAACGTTTTCAAAAAGACAATGGAAGGTAATAGATTATTTAGTTTATTTTCATTTAAAGTACCGCAAATATAATGAATCTGTTTTTTGTCAAAGGTTAGGTGTGTTTTTGTTCGAAGAATCGTGCCCGAGACGCGAAAATCTGTGCACCTGCTAGAAGCGAACGACTTTGAGAAAGTCTGAGATCTTTCCGAATCGGCTGATTGTCGGATTAGAGTCGCCCGCGCATTGTATCACCATTCATATGCGATGATTCGCTATAAAACGATTTGTAGTAACCGTCAAATCGTAGCGTGTGAATTAGCCTTAAGAAAAGACACTTAGATTCACGGAACCATTTATTGGAGTTAATAATTCAAATAGTATTATTGCAAAGAGTTATCAAAGCCTTTTTATTTCAGTGCTATCGTATTAAAACACCAAAACAAAAATTACTGGAGAAACATCAAAAAGGCAAGGTGAAGAAAATGCCGAAGAAGCCAGCTGAGCCCAAAAGAGGAAACTTGTTAACACCGACCACATCAGGCGGTAATACCAATCCATGGTCAAGACGTTATGTGGAGGGTGGAGGACGAATACCTGTGGTTGGTAGTCGACGAGAATCCCTGTCAGGTGAGGAAATGTTTTTCAGAGAGCTGGTAGGTTTTTATCTCGTATAGAGCCATTTTTTGATTAAGTGTCGTAAAACCAAAACCAAAGTAATCACTCTGGCCAATCAAAATGAGACAGAAAAGTCACTGAGGCAATCATAACTGGAAGCAAATACATGTAGTTTGCGCAAAGCGCGGGAAAACATGTGTACATGTAAGCGAGTCATGTTTGGTTTCGTTTCTACTTCTGATTGGTCGAGAAAGTGGCACGAGTGTTCTAAACCAACCACAAAGCGTAGTAATATAAAACCAAAGCAAACGCGAATTACTTTCGACACTCAAGTGAAAATCGCTCCAAATGTAAAAACATTGTTACTTCTAAGTGGGTAGACAGTTAGCCTGCGTCGCAAGTGTTTCCGCATTTTAGGCGCCCGAAATTGAGGTGAAACTATTTTTTTGGACCTCCCTCCAATTTTCAAGCGGCCAAAATGCGGAAAACTCTTCGTACTGTAACGCTTTCTACGCAGGCTAGTGGGCAGTGGGTCTCGATGACACAGACTTAGGCTCAGACTCTATGTAGGAACGTACTGATTTTAAGTAACGCATTTGTTTTTGCTTTCAAGGGATGGTGACATTTTCTGATCCCAAAGAACTGAGGCAAGCTCTGGTAGAGATGGATCATCACATGGTGTCCAGTGAGATGACTGCACCTGAGGGAGGACTTGCCAGTTTAGTACAACATGTTCTACATGTTAAGCTAACTGAGGTTAGTTAAGGTGGCTCGACCCAGTTTTTTTTCTAGCGATACCTATCAACTTTGAAACCCTCATACTTAAAGGGATTAATGTCAATGACATATCTACTATATCACATGGATTACACATAGACTGAACTACATTATGATGTAACTTTTTGGGAGATCGGAATGAATATCACGTGACAAGGACGTCACACAGGTTTTTGCTCTGAATCGAATTTTAGCCCGAAACCGCATTTTCTCTCGAGATCCTCCACGCTACGTATACCTTGGGTGTTTGCCTTCAGCTCTGCGGAGTTTCATCGAAATCTACAAGAGGAATTTTGAAATATCTTGGAATTTGTTTTTAGATGGTACAATTTATGCGTAAAATTAAGACAAGACTTCATATACAGAAATTTGCTTCTTTTTTGATGTTTAATGAGAGACTTTAGCCTTCATTCCTTTTAAAAATGTCCCATATCCGATATCCAAACCGTAAGAAGTAGGTAGACTTGTGCGATTTCGAAAAATATAAAAAATATATGAATCATAGTGAAGCTCAATGTTTAGCTCTATTTACCAATTTTACGCCTACTTTAACAAAAAACACGATTATTTCAAAACTCGTCGATGAATTTTCCCCAAAATTTTTCAGGGTGGCAATTGATCAGTACACTACACAATTCCTGAATTTGTTACTCATTGAAAACTTCTAAGGTTGTCAAATATATACGCAAAATTGAGTAAATATTGAAGCAGTCTCGTAGTTTTGAATAATTTTGTGCTCTGGGATTTCCTATTGTTTCGAGTTGAGCACAACATCGAATTCCTGTGCACCACGCGTAAAATGACTACGCTTGGCTACCTTCCGAAAGCTTACCGAAATCTTTCCGAAATATGGTCCGTTTTAAATAAAACAATGGAAAAGTAATTGTCACGCCACAACTTTTCTTGTGTGGTCGACGTCTTGGCTGAGTTGAAAGCTAAAAATGTCAAGAACAAGAAATGCAGAACAAAAAAGGCCGCCGTACTGAATGCTACGCTAAAGAGATTTAAACGAGGTAAGTTTCTGACTACGCTGTCAAGTCATATGTAAATGACTGGAATGGCGTCATTGAGTTTCATTCATTAATTATTGTTTACTTGAACTCGAGAATATTACGTATTCCGAAAGCTTACCGAAATCTTTCGGAAGGTGGCCAAGCGTAGTTATTTCACGCGTGGTGCACAGGAATTCGATGTTGTGCTCAACTCGAAACAATAGGAAATCCCAGAGCACAAAATTATTGAAAACTACGAGATTGCTTTAATATTTACTCAATTTTGCGTTTATGTTAGACAACCTTAGAAGTTTTCAATGAGCATCAAATTTAGGAATTGTGTAGTGTACTGATCAATTGCCACCCTAAAAAATGTGGGGGAAAATTCATCGACGAGTTTTGAAATAATCGTGTTTTTTTTTTTTGCGAAAGTAGGCGTAAAATTGGTGAATAGAGCTAAACATTGAGCTTCACTATGATTCATATATTTCATATTTTTCGAAATCGCACAAGTCTACCTACTTCTTACGGTTTGGATATCGGATATGGGACATTTTTAAAAGGAGTGAGGGCTAAAGTCTCTCATTAAACATCAAAAAAGAAGCAAATTTCTTTATATGAAGTCTTGTCTTTATTTTACGCATAAATTATACCACCTAAAAACAAATTCCAAGATATTTTAAAATTCCTCTTGTAGATTTCGATGAAACTCCGCAGAGCTGAAGGCAAACACCCAAAGTATACGAACCGTGGAGGATCTCGAGAGAAAATGCGGTTTCGGGCTAAAATTCGATTCAGAGCAAAAACCTGTGTGACGTCATTGTCACGTGATATTCATTCCGATCTCCCAAAAATTTATATCATATTGTAGTTCAGTCTATGTGTAATCCATGTGATATAGTAGATATGTCATTGACATTAATCCCTTTAAGTATGAGGGTTTCAAAGTTGATAGGTATCGCTAGAAAAAAACTGGGTCGAGCCACCTTAACTGGAATATCAACATTTAGTATATACTAAAACAGTGGAAAGTGCTTTTGGCGCGCGCTGATTGGCTACTTAAACTCGGAATATCCTTTGCTATTCACCTCCGAGCAACGCGCGCGAGAAAATTGTTTAATTTGAAGGGGAAAAACTAGTCAAAAATTATTCTTTCGGGCTATATTATCTGCTGTTTTAGTATATACTAAAACAACGGCTCGGTTAATATCCACCACTAGCCACCTCCACTTTGGTGAATAGTTGTTTATTAGTTCTGAATGAAGTGAACAGTTTCCGCCTTCTTTGCTCTAGGTGTTGTGAGAGAGAAGTTAAAAGGAAATATGTTACAATGAATAATTTTTAGGTTGCACGCGATGACAAAATAGGCGAACGAGAGGTAACAAACTAAAAAGCAACAAGTATGGTACAACCACTATTATACAAAAGAATTTGTTACCAGGACTTTTGACCAGGATTGCAGGTCATACTGCAGTTTCTCGTAAACCTATTTAAGGAGCACGCGTATTATTTTAGATCACTTAACCCTATACGTGTACCCGTTTCGCGTACAAAGAGGCATTAGACTTCATTCATCGTAAGGGGAGCGAAACTTATAAATGTAGTTTTCTTAGTTTTCTATCATATTCTATCATATTTTCATATTTTTGTATATAACTTTTTTACTATTTTAAACTTTTTTTGTAATACTGTTGTGTTCTTTTTTGCCTAAAACAGTAATAAATAAAGTCTATTATTATTTTAAGCCGCGCAACACAGCCATGCTGTTAAATGTTTTTGGCCTCTTTTTGCAATGTTCACTGTGAGTATGCAAGATCCAAGGCCTAAGGCGTACATTGTAGGAATCTTGTATAAGGCTTATGGCTGGTGTTATTATTATCCAGGTGGAGAATGAGGAGACAGAGAGGACTGAGATGGAGGTTGGTGTCCGTGGAGGAGTGTACAATGTATCCAGTGTTGAGGGAATGGCCAAAATTACTCCCAAGACACTGTCACCATCTGATGCTACACAAGACAAAATGGTGGTGAGTCCAAGCAATTGCTGATTAAAGGGACTGCGTCACGGATGTTAGCCAAATTTAGACATGATAAATGGCCATCAAATTCGGTGAAATATAAAAATAACCTCTTAAAACAGTGAAGAAACATTTTAATAACACAGCAAATACAAATGAAGGTACGAATGGCCAAAGGTGACGAAAATTGAAACAGATTGCAATATGGGTTTTTGAAATATTGTCGGGCTGAACTGTTTTCAAAGTTAGTCTTGTTTGCTTGTAACTTTAAATTATAACGCCCCGGGACACATTTGATTGCAATTAAGCTACGGTTTTGTCATTTAGATTCATAGAAGTATTTTTTTTTTGCAAACGTTAAGTTTCATCTAGCGAGTATTTGGCAAAACTTAATACAATAAACTTAACTCAGCCGTGACACAGTCCCTTTAAATCAGCCTGAGAAATCAAAGCAGGATAATGAAAACACTTGATTACTTGACAAGGAGGTGATTTTTACAAACTTACAAATATAATTCTTTATTCTTTAGGATGCGGAAGACAAGCTCATTTGCCAGTTATTTTCTCGTCTTTTGTCCTATTCAGAGGTAAGTAGAATTTCATTTTCTGAAATTGAGAAATGTGCAATTTTTATTGACGATAACGTGAATATGAACTTTTATTAGCCCCTCAGGTCTTGGTTTAACGTCACTTGTAGGACGTCGCGAAAATTTAGCTGATGATTCCTTAAATTCCCACTACTTGTTCGCTTAACTGACTATCGATATTGTATGGAGAAACAAGACTTTGGTCCCATTATGTTTTCCAGATTGCTACTGCCACGAACAAGGAAGGTGAAACATCACTGGCATTCCTCGTGAACAACGCTCGGTGGATCAAACTGACCGCCAGCCAAAAGCTGCGACTCACCAAGTACGGGAACGTTTTGTTTGGACAAGACACAGCATTCACTGTCAAACGCGAGCTGGGCCTGCAACCAGCAGCCTCGCGATCTCCTGGAGATGGTGAAATAATGGCTGAAATCAACATAACAGGTGTAGCAGACGCCTCCATGCTGGAAAGTAACATTCTAGCTCAGCTCGACGACATCTCGAGCAGCTTCCGAAGCATTGTAGATTCACTGACAGCTTTAGAGAGACGATGCTCGCCAGAAGAAGAAGTACAGCAACAGAGCGCTCAAGCAGACACTAATGAGAAAGCAAAGCCAGTGGAAAGTAAAGCTACTGCCAGTGAGAATGAAGCTACAGCTTCTACGGCCACTGAGAGTTCAGCAGAGGCTCCTAATTTGATAAGTTTCTCACCTAGCGTAGCAGTTGTACCTGATGACTTTTCTAGCGAGAGTTTGCCTGTTTTGGTGCAGCTTACACAGAGCTGGCCCTCTGTAGCATCAACTGTTCTGGGGTACTATCCAACAGGCACTTCTTCTGACGGTGGCCCAGATGTGCACATGGCCGAGGAGCCAAGGAGCTCTAGTATGTTTCCTCAGAAAGGTTCTTCCCGCTCTGGTTCAATGGAATCTTGCTCCCTTGATTCGTTTGTCTTTGAATTGCTTTCATGCGCTGACGAGGCTGTCTTGGTGAGTTTTGTGGAGACTATTATCACTGAAATGAACAAGCATTCCCAGCACCTGACACTCGATGCTGTTCATCGGGTCAGTGAGTTACACGGCACTCCAAGCCCCAGAGATGTTGCTATGATGGTTGGGATAAAGTTTCTGAGGTCCGTCATCCGACAGTTAGCTGTGCATCTCAGCAGGTCTGGTTTATCTTATGTTGACCTTCGGACCCGCCTTGGGTCCAGTCCTTCGGCGTCCAATGTCAGAAACAGTCAGAGTGACAATGTCGAATTCAAGAGGAAAGTCAGGTGAGGAAAGAGTTGTTAACTTTTGAATGCATTATCCGTCTTGTTTCGAACTTTGCGCGATAAGAACATGTACATGTAAATTCTGATGCTGTGAACAGTGATGTCGGCAAGGATCGAAATCCCGATTTATCTAACCGTCGTTTTTTCAAACCTCCTGATAACTTGAACCAAAAGTCATTTCCCGTTTACTCAGTCGAATTTCCCTTGGAGGTTCGAGAAAACGGGATCCAAATAAATAAAGTGCAGTCAGAAAGCAAGTTACATGCAACAAAACACGGCAACAACAACATCGCTAAACTTAAGGTTTGGAAAATCAGCAGTGCAATGGCTTTGTCCATGCGTTCTACATCTTGTACATTTCTTAGTGATTCTGTCCCCAAAACAACAGCGTGAAATGACTAAATCCAGGGTTGTATGTACGGGCGAATTAGACGGTACGATTTTGCCTACGATTATCACATGCGACAGGCTTACGCTTTGACTACAACATCAATTGCGTAGTGTAAATCAACCAACCATGTCCTTACGACAGACGCGCGCAAGCCATGTCGTGGGCCTGTCATAAGCTTGTCGCATGAGAGAACGTCGTAACTTGTAAATCGTTCCTTAGGGAACGTGAACTAAGACTGTGATTTCCAAGTTTCCAAGGGTTTTTTAGTTATACTCTGTAACATTACCATTACCAAAGTAACAAGGTGTTTTATTTTTGTCGTTTTAGAATGATTCTGCGTTCGTTTTCATGGCTGGCTGTTCACGAGTTGATACAGGCTGCAGAGGCGTCCGTTGTGCCTGTAAGAGAGGGTGTGGCCAAACCTCAAGCCCGCTCCACAGGGTCCTCAGTGAGTAACAACATACCCAACCCTAATGGAGGATTTCCAGGAGCAAGGTTCCGATTAAGACCAGGTAAATCAGTAAGAAGACTGATGTAAAAGTGAAACCATACTTGAGCTGTTTTCAGCTGTAATTAAATTAAACCTGACGCGAAAGAGGGGTCCAATTTTCGAATTTCATCGCAATTGAGGTATCGCAGGCAATGACATGTAAACCACCCTGAATTAAAAAAAGCCAAGTTTGCTCTTTGTTTGCGATTTTTTGGAAAGTGTTGTTTAGAATGCAAACTACATGCATGTAATTATTTGTGATTTTATGATGTGCAGGAATTCGTGTGAGTGGTCCTCATGACTCCGCAGGCAGGGCACAGGATCCACCGCTCAGAACAGCTCAGAGGTAAGCTTAAATAACAATATGAATACTGCTAACTATTCTCCATTTTCCAGATGCAACGTTTCACAATTGATGTTAAATGGAATGGACGCATAAGATTTTTAAATGCGTTTATTTGCCTAACTGGTCTTTTGCAGCAAACGGTCACATGGCACAACACCTTGCTGGAGGGCAAGCTACGCGCTGGGACATTCAAACAAAGCGACTTCAACCAGTTGTGCTTGACTTTTCTTTGTTTTGAATGTCCCAGAGCGTAGCTTGCTCTCCAGCATGGCGGATTTTGTACCATGTGAGCGTAAGTTGCAAAGGGTCCATTCTCGTCTTCAATTGTTTGTCCTACTCAGAATGCTTAATAGACGGTTTTCTTTTTCTATTAGGATTCAACAAAACAGGTCAACAGAAAGTTCTTCATCCTGTCGTGGAATCAGATTAGCGAACATTGCTGAAGGTTCCTCTGGGACCTCCAACAAGAAACCTTCTCCAAGCCCCTTTAGATCCTTCTCCGTTTGAGGTCTCAAGGGGCCTTGGCAAAAAGAGCTCTCTTCTGGATAGCGACAGTGATTCCGATGACGAGACTGATCTTATAGGAGCCTTAGGTGGTGAGGGTGACAGCGATATGGAACTTGATGAGCCAGATCAGCGGCGATCCGTATCCATGGCGACAGGGATTACCCATGATCACCCGTACGCGTGGGCTTTGGATGGACGTGTTGCTAGTTTGAATGAGGGAAACAGCATGGCCGGGCATATTCATGTAAGGCTGAAAAATAGAAACACTTTTTTTAATATTCAATGTAGCTTCTGTATTTCAATTCAATTCTTATAACGCCGCTTGTAATTTTGGAGTTGTTGTCTAAAATTCTTAGATGCCGGAGATAAGACGCGAGTTTGTTATATGAGCCAGTCAATTGTAATATTCGGTTGGGGTCACATGTTCTTACACCAAGTCATAGTGCCAGTCTTACTTTCTTTATAAATTGCATGTTTTCTCGTGACGTCATGGTGGCCATGTTGGTGGACCAGAACAAAAGACTTTCTCTCCCTTGGGAACTAAATTCTATTTTTATGCAAATTCTGCGCAAACATTTCGTATTTTTTGGTCCACCAATAATTTGAATATGGCCGCCTTGACACGTCAGTGAATCATAGTATTTGGAGATGGTACCCGACCTCCCCTCCCCCAACTCCAGAACTCACCTCCCCTGGGTACTTCCGGTGCGTTTGCTAGTATTGTATTACATACTTATAACCTCAATGTTTTGTAATCCACACAGCTTCCACAGTTGGCGACAAGCGTGATTTCCCCGCCCAGCGTTCACACGGGAAACTGCTACTTGACCCGCATGTTCTCACGCCTGGTCAAGGAAACCTTGGACTTGATGACCACCCTCACTCAGGACACTGCCGCCTCGCCCCAGCAGGGTGCAGTCAATGAAGGTATCCTGCCTGCCCTGTCAATAGCACAGGATGAGTGTCAGTCGATCCAGACCTCCTCTATGTCTATCTTGGAGAAGTCATGGGCTTGGTTGTCAGGAGTGTTGGATGTGGTGGAGGGGCAGCTGAGGATGGGGAAACATTTTGACACCAAGGTAGGTTCTTAGGTAGGACAATACAATGTTTACCCTTTAAGGATTCCAAGCTGGGAATAATAATTTTCCTTACTTAATTCATTCCTTTCTTTTAATGTTTGTTCTGAGAAATTGTCGATAGATCAACACAGTTTTCCTAATGGATGATTTTCACCTGTCTTCTTTACAATGTTAATTTGAAAGGCCTTTCGAAATACAGAAGAATGGTGTTTTTCTTTTCGAAATATCTTTTTTCGTTTCAGAGATATTGACGTTTTTGTATTATGCAAATTAGATCAGTGATGACGTCACAAGATTTGACTCTAAAAATGGTAAAATACTGAATAAACAATATCTCTAAAACTATTAAAGCAGTGTTCTTGGAACTTGGCACCACAAATTTGCATCACAAAAGAAACAAAATGTTACTCTTAGGGCTGTTGCCATGACAACAGTTTTGCCGCTGGTGCTGTCTCAATAAAAACTGAAATTCCCAGTTTTTGTCTTAAACCAAGAACCATCTAGCGCAGCCAAACCAATGGTGGGAATTAAGGCAATATGGGAACTATGTCTGTTCTAAGCAGGACCCTTTGTCTCACTTTAGAGGCCAGATATGGGGATATTTGTCTTTTTGACAGAGAGAGACTGGAGCTGAAAGAGTTGCTATGGCAACAATACTAAGGGTGTCATTTTGTTCCTTTTTTGATGCACATTTGTGGTGCCAAGTTGCAAGAACACTGCTTCAATAGTTTTAGAGATATTGTTTATTCAGTATTTTACCATTTTTAGAGTCAAATCTTGTGACGTCATCACTGATCTAATTTGCATAATACAAAAACGTCAATATCTCTGAAACGAAAAAAGATATTTCGAAAAGAAAAGCGCCATTCTTCTGTATTTCGAAAGGCCTTTCAAATAATCAGAAAATATTTTTCATGTCATATACACTTTAAGGAGAGTGTTTTTCCGTTTTGTTAGTCATCCCCACTTCCTAATTGGATCCATTATTGTTGGGTGTCCCACGATCTATACATTTTAGCTAATCACACTTATCACGTTTAAATTGTACTAATCGTGTTAATTATGCTAATCATATTATCGCGTTAAAAATACTAATCATGCTAATAATTCTAATTATGCTAATCTATGTACATTCCTGCAATATTAATGCCACATCTGTTTTCTGTCCTTTTCAGCGGTACCTTGCCTCACTTCAGCGCCCTGAAGACACGGAATTAGCCATGCTGACAAGAACTGTGTCCACTATCCCCGGGGCCTCCCCCGAGGAGTACCTTATGTTCCTTCTGAGAGCACATAGCAACGAACATAAGGATTCCCTTCCTGTTGTTGACATGTTGTGGTGAGTGTTTTGTTGAACAGTTTTTTTGCTCGAATATTGCCATCAGTTTGTGTAATCAGATTTACTGCATGTCCAGAAAATTGCAAAACTTGCTGACAAATGTCACGTCAGTATGGCGTCATACGGACACGTCATGTTACTTAGCAACGCGTCATAAACACCTCAGGCTCAATCGACTAAGACTTGGATGATCTGGTTTCCCCTTCTTTTTCTACTTTACTAAAGAACTTCTCTTAACTCTTGTTACTCGAATTATATTCCTTCTACAGTTATGAACATGCTGTGTATGTTCTGGACGCCTTTATTTACTCCTTAACGCACTGGCCTCGCGCTGGGACAAGCCTCGGCCGAAGCATGTCTGTATCAAGCCACGACGGAGAAGATTCTGGACCCAGTTCCTCTCAGCCTTCGCAGCACGAAGATACCTCAGGCCTAGAAACTAGGCCCTCCCCCAAAACGGAGGCCAAGAGGCGACGGCGTCACAGCCACGAGCGAGAGGCGGTTATGAAGTTCTTTGGAATGGACGTGATACATGTAGACAGAGAGAAGTTTTTAAGCAGTCTGCAGGATACACTACAGCAGAAATTCCCCAAGGTTCCTAAAGCGTCATGGGAAGTGTTTACACATAACGTGACGATGGCTCGTCAAAAATCAGTTGACGACACAAATATGGCGTCACAAAGGGAAAATGACGAGGAGAGCGGACTACCGACCACCTTTAGTACGATGGGCACGTAAGTAGTGATTGTACTTACTCGCTCTTATACAAGCTTATTTCGTACCTAGAGTTGATACTAGTTTTAATTTTTTTTTTCGTTGCAGGCATACCCACACAACTCCCCTGGTGCTAAATTGGTCACCTGATCAAGTGATTGGCAGATGGAAGATCTCTGTAGATCTGTTTTCCCGCCTTTTTCTAGCAGACGGGCCTGGGGCCGAGAGAGACAGTTTCCTGGCGGCGCGTGCTGGCGTGGCGGGAAGATTGGCCAGGTACGCATGCGCGTTTGGTTTAGCTGGCCCTAGTAAAAAATGTGCTTTTCTTTGTATTGAGTAGGCAAAGAAAAATGCCATTGTTTTTTTTTTCTGTTCAGGTTCCGTCGTGCTGCTTCTTATCTTCGTGACTCCATCACAAGTGAATCTCAACAGCTTGTTTATGGAGGACTGGGCGGGAGAGTCGGTACCACTCTCTCCCTGTCAATCAAGAGGCAGAAGATCCAGGAGAACACCCTCAGAATACTTGGAGAGGTAATGTGCACTGCAGTTTCTCCAGTGGTATACATAAAAACGTTAACACTGTGACATTCTTGGCCCTTTTGGCTAATTCAATAATTCTATAGAGAAAGTATTCCTAATCATCTCATATCACGTAAGATGTGTTAAGTGTAAGTTATTCTAGGGTTATTCATTTATGAAAGACTGTACATGTAACTTCTTAGTTTACGCTGCTACGATGAACATGGTCCTTCTCGTTGTAGAGTAGATTTGATTGGAGGAAACTACATGTATTTTTTGTGACAGCACGCCTTTGTAGCGTACGTTACAATAGTCTTAATCTGACTCTTATTTGTTTTGTTTGAACTTGTTTTGCAGATGTCCACATTTCACTACAGCAACCTGCGAGTTAAATTCGAGGGCGAAGAAGGATCTGGACCGGGTGTTAACCGAGGATTTTTCGCTGCAGTGGCGAATGCTCTGAAAACGGACGAAAAGGTAAAATATACTTTAACTATTTTACGACTTCATTTTGTAGGGAATTAAGTAAGCATTGTCATTTCATTGTTTAAATTGACTTCCATTTCTAGCTTCCAGTGGAAACCACAACTTTACTGCACGAACCTGGCAAGTTGCCAGAGCAGAGCGGTTTTTATGCACCAAAACCATTTGCCTACTCAGAGAAGTCAAAGGAGGAAAACCACACAAAGGTAACAAAGCTGTCAGGGGGGCGCTCTCAGAGAGAAGAAATGTTTTTGTGTTTTTTTAGTTGACTTTACAATTTCAATTAATTGCAAAAATATCGTCCAATTTCGCGTTGTTTTCTATTTTGTTTCAGACTAGTCGCCATAAGATGTTTACCGCCATTGGAAGATTCATTGGTTTGAGTCTCTGGTTTAGCAACACTGTTCCACTTAACTTCAGTCGTCACGTGGTCAAATTCCTTTTGGAAAGGTATTATAGCCCTGGAGAACTTAATTTTCGCATTGCTTATTAACTGTACGACTTGAAACGTTTTAGTTCAGTGACGCTCCTGTGATTACGTTTTTTCTCCCTTCGCCACCCTAGAAGGGTATTGGCCTCCCCGTTACGCGTAGACAAAGAAGACTTCAGTAAAGGAATCACTTGATTGTTTAGTTCGTATTTAGTCCTGTGAATGCTAGTACGTTGTTTTTTCAACACCTGGCGACATGTTGAAATTCACTTAAGTTTCTTCCAGATCTGTTGTGATTTTGTTTGTTGTTGTCTGTCGTCAAGGTGATTGTTGTTGTTTTTGTTGTTGTCTAGGGATGTCACGTGGGAGGACCTTGCGTTTTTCAATGCTGACCTGTTTGAGGGTCTCAGTCGTATGATTCTTGATAGCAACCATCCAATGATGACGTCAGAGCGATTTCAAGCCACTTACTGCTGTCATTTTGAGGTATAGCTTTAAATAACCACGTGATTGTGTTAAATTATGATTGTGATTGTGTTTTGTATTTATGGATCACACGCATGGCTAATAAGTTTCAATGTTTATTGCCCAAACTTGAAAGCAACTTTTGATTAAATCTGAAAAAAAAAAAATCAGTAAAAGTTGTAAATTAGAATTTTAAAGATTTGTTTCTTTGACAGGATTTAGAGGTATATCAAGAAAATTCCCGCTAGCTTGTTGATGAGTTTTCTTTATTCTTGGGCAGGTTTTCAGGGAAATAACATTTAATTCTATCGACAAAATGATTTGGCCGATTATAAAATTCTTTTGTTTGTCGATTAAAGGACGTTATTTTCACCATTCCAGAGACGTACGAGACATCTCGTCTAAAAGTGTAGATAATAATTCACCTTTCCATTTTTGCTATCACAGACATCAGTTGGTGGTACAACAGAAGAGCTCGTTCCAGGAGGTTCACATATTCCAGTGACGCCCGAAAACATCTACAAATACGTCAGGTAATACTATGATGTTATTGACTTACTGGGAGGACCGGAAGGGACAATACTTAAAATCAGCGATCTGTCGACATAACAGTGAAATACCCCATTTGTATGTACACGGGTAGCGAAAGAATTTCTAGAACAACATGGCAGAAATGCTGCGGATAACCAGCAGTTAATTAACCCGAGAAAATCCGTGGAAGGTTATGCGGAATGAGCACGATACAGGATGTTACCCTGTATAGGCAGCGTGTCACATATCAACCTAGTAAAATGGCCCAGTTCACAACGAGTCTCTCGTAGCTCAGTTGGTTAGAGCGCCCAACCGGTATCTGGGAGGCCATGGGTTCGATTCCCGTCGGGGACTCAGAATTTTTCTTTGTCCCATGCTCGTGTCATTGTTGAAAAATTCAGTTTCATTATTTATCACCAAGCTTAAAATTTATCATCTTTATTATTTACAACACACTTGATGATTTCGACATTGCTGATCCTAGCAGTATGCAGGACGCGTGTCACATATCAACCTTACTAGTAAATGGCCCAGCTCACAACGAGTCTCTCGTAGCTCAGTTGGTTAGAGCGCCCAACCGGTATCTGGGAGGCCATGGGTTCGATTCCCGTCGGGGACTCAGAATTTTTCTTTGTCCCATGCTCGTGTTTTTGTTGAAAAATTCATTTTCAAAAAACATCTGTGAAAAAATGTTAATGTGAATGTTTTTATGATAGGTTATATGCCACCAAAGTGATGATTGGTTGCGTAGAAAGTGAACTGAAAGCGATGAAAAGCGGACTACATGACGTCATCCCTGCAGAACTCTTGTCTTCTCTTACACCAGAGGTGAGTCGCCTATCTTATGACCAGCAGTAGGAACACAACTCAATATGATGTCATGTCGACTACATGAAATTTAGCTTTTATTTTAACATAGAAGATAATTGGCCATATAAATTCGACTGGGTTGATTTTTGTACTTAGAACGAAGACTGTTCTGTGTGAACTAAGCAAATTAATTTTCACTTTTTTCACATTCTGTGTAGGATTTTCAGTTATTGCTGTCAGGAGGCACAACAGATGTAGACATCAACAGACTTCGTTCCGTCATGACGTTCAGCAACAGCAATGGCTGTTCAACGGATATACTCGACAGATTCAAACGGTACATAAGAACTTCATTTTAAGCTGGAGAATTTCTTGACTTTTGGATTAGTGAGAAATTACTAAGTATTTTAAGGGTTGTAATGTGGTTATTCTTCTGGCACATGTAACGACCCCTCCCCCATTTCCCGCGCAGACCCATATAGCGGCTATGACTTAGTTGTAATTATAGGTTTAAGTGTTTTTAAGTTTTTTCTTAGTCAGGTGTCCACCATTAGTAGAGGGGACTTTTCCCCTCAGCTAAACATTTTAGACACAGTAATAAAGTTATTCATTCATTCATTCGCCATTGCCGTAGTCTAAGTCGGTTAGAACCGACAGTGGTCCTTTTTCTTTCATAGCAAACTAGGATATTTAGTGAGAACTTGAATACAACCCTTCTCGCCACCAGTTTCCCCCTGTTAAACTTATTCATCCCAACAGTGATTAATTCTTAAAATTTCGTCACTATCTCATAACAAATTCAAGAAGGCAGATAATATAAATGAAGAACCTGGCATCTCGGGGAACAAGTCATAAATATAAGCCAAATTCTCCCAAGAAGAAGTACACAAATTACGCGAAAATAAGTAAGGAGAATTTCTCATTTGACATTCGTCCTCGTTCTGTCATCAGGTGGTTTTGGTCCATTGTACAGAAGATGACTCCCCTTCAAAGACAGCAGTTGTTGTATTTTTGTACAGGAAGCGCGGTTCTTCCAGCATTGTCTGACAGAAGGGATCCTGACCAAGGTATGGTGTTCCTCATGCCTATCGTGTGTCCACCACTTCTTCTTTTTTTTATTTCAGTGGAAACGTTGGAGAAATGGTACCTTTCCTTATAAAATTTCCATGGCCGAGTCTACAGTTATCGTCAGCGGCTGCTAAGTAACGTGGTGTATGCTTGCTGTCGTATGCTCGCCAGTTCTCACAAGCTGTCGCATCGTGAAGTCCGTGAAGAATGTCGTCATCAGCAAACGTCATGTTGCTAGGAGACTTCGTCGAAAATCGTGTGCTCAGATTCCGATCGAAACAGGACTGTAAATAGTGGCTGTACGAGTCTGTAACATTTGATAGATTTGGCCAAGTAAAAAAAAGAACTAGTTTGCTCTTATCTGTATAATTTAAGCGATTCTTACGGTATATCAAATACGCTAAAGGGGCAATAAACACGATTCCTTTTCCCTTTGTGTTTTCCAGACCTCAGTATCACCGTGGACGTCATCAGTGGCAACACCAAGGCGTTACCCATGGCAACTACTTGTGGTCAGCGGATGAGCATTCCGTTGTACCCATCGAAGAAAATTCTTAAGAGGAAGCTTCTCCAGGCCATTCAGTGTCAGGGGTACGGCTTAGGCTGAAGGACTACCGCGTCTGATCCACATGGGTCCTTAAAGACTTCTGGCTTGATTAACGAGCTAGTCGCAATTCATTTTAGAAGTGATTTGTAAAGACACTTACGATCTTGTTACGAGATTCACACCTTGCACACTGATGCTTACCTTTTTGGAAGCCAATTAAAAGCCGAAAAACAGCCTCGTCATTGGACGAAACCACGTTTGATTGGCGCGTGACTTATTTGACGCGTTCGTATTGCATCTACGAAAAAGGAACGGATATTTTGTATTTCCATTAAGATGCTTTTCTGTTTTTTTTTTTTTTTTTTTTTTCACGAGTAACTAATATGTCGAAAAGATAATTTGATGTAATTTGCACTGGATTTTTAAATGGATTGTTCAGTGTTAGTTTAGTGACAGAAATTCTTAAGTAGCCTTGACGTAGTCGACTTTTAAAAACAAAGTCAAAATAA
Source organism: Oculina patagonica (assembly GCF_052425735.1). Taxonomy (NCBI): domain Eukaryota; kingdom Metazoa; phylum Cnidaria; class Anthozoa; order Scleractinia; family Oculinidae; genus Oculina; species Oculina patagonica. The sequence continues at coordinate 508,560 of NC_135769.1, forward strand.
ACGGTCAAATAACTGGCTGCTATTTTTAATCAAGAAATAATAAGTATTTTGCCTGAGTTATACGTGAACGTCACATTTTAGAAAAGTTGATAAATTACAGGCGTTTTAGTGTGTTGGATGGTAAAGACCATCCAGAAATGTTCTAAAGGACCAAATTAGTGAAATGGTTTGTTATTTTCTGGTAAATCAAATGTTTCGATGTTGAAAATAGTTGATTGTTGTGAAAAAATGTTAAAGAAGATAAGTAGTTTTAGTAATAAACATGATAAAGTGTTATTTTGCCTCAGCAAATGCATACATCCTGTACCCAATGTCTTCGTTCTCTTTGACCAGCGGTCAGGAAGCGCGCGCAGTAAGGAACGAAGGCTCGAGGTAAGAGAATGCCAATGCATAGAAAAGTGTCCAACTTGATTGTCAGCAAGCTCAACTACTGTATTTGGGTGTCTCTGGGAATGGGAATGGGGAAATCGTAAATTGCCAGAACAATTCAGCCAAAACTGGCAGTAGTTTTCTAAATAAAAAAGCAGCTCAGTAACCAGCCATTTCATTCATCTTCGAAATACAAAATTTTATTTTACAAAGCCATTTGACAGAATTGATCAGACGGCAATACTTCAGCAACTGTTGTACATTTCATAGCTTTTTCATAGAAGAATCCATAAACTGTTCTTCGAAACTAGAGGGCCGATTATTTGAAAGAAGTTGAAGTTAGTCCTCAGAGTTTATGGCTGAATTGAGGTATAGACCACGACATTTATGTTAAAGGTTAAATTGCTTTATTGCAACATGGATTACTCGCAGTCCATTTTGGCCCATTTTGTGAGAAGTCTGGCAATTTGTATAATTCCTGTTTAAACAAAGGATTTAAAGGTTCTAGATAAAGTAATTTTGGAGTTTCTCACTAAAACGGCAACATCGCTGAGGCTCGCCTCCGTAACCGTTGCATACACTAGTGACAATAATCCGCTCATGCAGTTAAAAAGTTATTGAATGTCATAATTTCTTTTCTTAGTATCATAACTAGTGATTGTCAACTAATCTTAATGCGACCCACTTTAATAAAGCAGTCTGTTATAGGAAAGTGGCCTTAATCCATCATTACAAACGCAAACCGATAACGCAGCGGCCGGTCGACGCTATAAAGCGCGGGAAAACCGCGCGTACAACAAGTTGCTTTGATAGTATAGAGCATCCTTCGTACAAGTAACCAAACGGGAACCTAAGCCTGTAACACAAAAAGGTAGACATTGAAAACAGCTCTACTAAACCTTTGCCGTAATTTAAACCGCCCGGTTTTTCCTTTTGGACACTGTTTTACTCTAAAAATTTCTCTAAAATGCCACAAAAGCGCAAGATAAAGAAAAGAAGTGTTTCGTGTGAAAGCTTCGTGATTCAATTTACATCGCAACCTTTTTCTCGTCGGGTTTATCGTATCAAGCAGAGAAGCTAAGGTTAACGTTTTTTTTCCTAATGAAAGCCTCTGATTCAGGCTTAAAAATTACTAAATCGACAGCTGTTTTAACGAGCACATTACTCTGGTTAATATCAACATTAAATTGCATAAACGATTGCTTCTATGCTGTATTTTTAACAGCCATTGAATCTTACGCACGCCTGTACCACTCAATATTACATCACGTGAATGGAACGTGATCCCGAGGTGATCACGGTGGTTTACATCACGTGAATGACGCGTGATCTCGAGGTGATCGACTTGCATGATGAAAAGTAAACCATACTAAATAAATACAAAAGGTGCAACTTGAAGAAATTCTTGTCTACTGTACAGTTCTTCAAATTCAAACAAAGCCATATTATTGGTAAATAAATTGTTAGCTATCAAATGTCAATTTAATGTTAAAATTCAAAGTGATTCATTGTGTCACTACCATTGTCCATCCGCAGTATAATTCACTGATGGTACCCGTCTCTTCCATAATAGTTACTGGAATCATCGTACCATTCTTGCTGTTGTTGATAACGATTCTCCGTATCATGATTGTAGTGTTGCTGCTGGTATCCCATGTTTGGATCTCTATCGTAGTAAGGGTCGGGATACTGGTTCTCATTCGCGTACCCGTGGGAGTACCCCTGGTTGGGGTCTTGCCCATATTGTCCATAGCCATACTGGCTATCTTGACCATACTGTTGGGTGTACCCCTGGTGATAGGGCTCAGATGTGTAACCCTGCTGATGCCTATACATTTCCGACCCGTAATTTTGCTCCTGCTCATAATGTTCCTCCTGAGGATAATACTGCTGCTGATGCTGCTGATGCTGCTGTTGCTGATGTTGTTGCTGCTGATGCTGTTGCTGCTTTTGCTGGTATTGCTGTGGTTGATGTTGATTATGCTGATGATGGTCGTACTGTGCTTCAGGACTGTAACCTGTCTGATGATATTCAGGCTCGGCTTGGTAAGACGGCTGAGAACTCTGGAAAGCTTCATGAAGTTTCTTTCCGAAGTCAGGCGCGTTCCCAGTCACAGCCATTTTTCTTTGACTGTTGCCTTGCGCCGATCTTTGTCCAGCTTGTTTTACTGGAGAACCTTGCTGACCGGGAGCCTGCAATGTATATTTAATGAAATTTCATCAGAAGCTATTAGGGACGGACCATTATTTTCTTGGAGGGGGGGAAGGGGTGGAGGGGAAAGAAAAATTTTCCTCTGCAAACTTTTTTTTTTTAGTTTATGCACCTCTGCAAACATTTTTTTTTTTCAAAATTCTTACTATTTTTTGTTATACATATCGTGTTTGCAAACAATTTATTTTGTCTTTCCAGGCCCTGCAAACAATTTTTTCCAATATTTTTTATCCCCCCCCCCCCTCCAAAAAAATAATGGTCCGTCCCTTAGGGGATGGTCACTTTGTGACACTCGTTCTCTATTCTTATTTGCCTCTTTTTTTCTTTTCTTTCTTTTTTCATAAAAGTAGTCTTTTTCGTCCGTGTAAAAATAAAGATTACCTCGCACGTTTCCTGAGTTTCTGTGTAAGACAAATTAGCCGAGGCGACGAATTTTGGAGAGCTGACGTTTTGAGCGTTGGTACTGCCACGGTCATTAATTTACCTTCAGTTTGTTTTAACTCCAAGCCAGTCGACGTTATATTCTTAGCTCTGCAGCTTTCTTCTCATGTATGTGTAAACTGTTTTTGTTGCATTTTACAAAGTTCATATGTATTTCTCTGAGCTGTGACTATAAAAAGACTTATTACAAATCTGGTAACGTTGCCTGTTAGAATACGTTCTATATAAAGATGTCAATACCTTTAGGGCAGGGACTCTGGAGGGTCCCTGGAGCAGAGGCATCTTCTCAGATAAGGGTCCAGCCCCATCTTCACAGTCGTTGGGATGAAGGTCCCTCCAGTACTGATCTAAAAACTCACCCAAGTGTTCACAGGCGTCTTCAAAGATGGCTTCATCAAGAACCAAATCAAACATTTCCTATGTTTAAGAGTTAAAATAAAATGTTAATGATGTCTCCTCGGTTACAATACGACAAAAATCAAGTTAACACTTCATGTAATCCACCAGTCGCTTTTGCGTTGGTATTTACACAGCTAAGTGACTAATCAAGGTACGTCATACTAGTTAACAGAAAACAAACGTGGCAAAAAAAAGTTCGTTACAACAAATTCAGGTTGAAGATTATGGTCTGTAGAGATCACGAAGTTAGGAAGAAAAAGTAGAAGAGAAGAAGCAAGAACAACAACGAAGCAAGAAAGAGGAAAGGGGCAAGTTGTAATCCAATGTACAAATACGAATTCAAACCTTATCAATCCTACGTATCTAAGTTTGACTATTCATACTATTTGCGCGTGCTCGTGGAATAATTGTTAAGTATACCACGAGAAAGTGTTGTGTAACTATTTTATACCAGGCCATAGAAAATACGCTTACTAAATTTCGTCGAGAATACAATCGCAGCGCAAGATAGAAAGGTTGGGTTGAATACCGTCGAATATACAACGGCTTTCCTGAATTCTGATTGGCTGTATTTTCTATGGCATGGTATTAACTGAGTTATACAACTACTTTGTATGCACAATGCACCACAATCGCCTAAAAATTGTGTCATCTGGCTTCTTCATTTTCAAGTATCCTTCTCACCTCGTTGCACTGTGCAAGTTTCTGTGCAGCCACGACTTGAGCTCCTAAATTTTTTCGTTTGGATCCACGCAGCTTGACAAGTTTTTCCAGGATTGCCGGCTCCATTTTGATGTACACAGCGATGGGAGCTAGCGAGCAGTCCATAAGCTGGGACGGATGGTTGATGACGTCACAGTCGATAACTACCATGTTCAGACCTTTGGTCAGTTCGTAGATTCGCTCCACCTCTTTTTGTACTTCAGCTGTTGAGAATTTGTAAAGAGGATAGTGACTTCAATTAACTACAACAGTTCACATATATACACAGTAAACTGTTTACCACGTTAACTATACTAAAAGCAATACAGTCGGACCTCTTTAATACGAACACCAAAGGAGTGTCCGTATCAGGAGGGGGGGGGGGGGGTGTCCGTATTACAGCGATAAAGTCTATATGAATTTTGGTCTCATTTAAACCAAGTAAACTGTTTGTAATAGGGAGGTGTCCGTTTTATAGAGGTGTCCGTGCGGAGAGGTTCGACTGTATTGTTAGACCTTCTAGACCCGGTACGTTATTGAAAAGGTGGATAATGATATCCACCGGATAAATGGCTATCCAGTGGATAAGTGTTGAGAGAACATACTACGTACGCTATTCACTGTATAGTGATTTATCCGGTTGTCAGCTTTATCCATTCTTTAAACAAAGGGGCCTGGCTACATTATCTGTATACAGTCAAATCTCTAAAACGGCCACCTTCGGAACCGGATTCAACTGTCCGTTTTAGAGAGGTGTTCGTCTAAGCGGGAGTTTAGCGGGGACGGGACAAACACCGAGTGTCCGTTTTATGGAGGTGTCCGTCTTATAGAGGTGTCCACTAAGAGAGAGTTAACTGTACACTAAATGGAATGAGGAGTACAATAAGGATGTCAGATAAAGTGAATTTCTCTCACAGATCGCCTTGCTGCAGTCTGGGGTGTCACGGTAGCTCAAGCTCACCTTTCGCCATGTGTTATTCGTCTTACCTGTCATGCGCGGTCCGCCGGTCTTAGTAATATTAAATCTTTCTTTCTCTGACGGATTGTTCTTTGATCGCTTGGACAGGCCAATGTCTGCATGCGTTCTGTATACATGTATCCTATAAGACAGGGAACACTAGGTGTTTAGGAAGCTCAACATGGTATACCTACAAGCAAAATCTGTTTATAGTCCGGCGATCACTGCTCTGTGCTTAACTCTGGTTTTCGTAGCAATAAGCTACCAGAAGTTCTAGCTATTAGCTGGGACTTAAAACCATCGAAAGGTGTCATCCAGCATTTTGCATTGTCCGATTGCCATAACGATTCGTTCAGTTGAGAGGAAGACACTTTGGATGTAAAGTGCTTTGCTCATAAATACAACAAAATGATAAAGACCAGGTAAAAACTCTCGATACATGTGCAGGATAGCACTTGGTGTACCATGTTGCAGAGACCATTACAGGGCCGACCTAGGGAGGAGGCAGGGGGCAGTGCCCCCCGCCAGGAAACGTTTAATTTCTAACATAGTGTTTGGTTTGCTGGGCATCTGTAGCATATCGGAGTTTGCCCCCGCAGCGGAGTTAGCGGAGTGCCCCCGCAGACAAAAAATCGTAGGTACAGCCCTGCATTGTCGATAGGCAGTTGTCCTCTGTAGCGGGTTACCTTGTGTTGTATCTTTTGAATCGTTTGTTTTACGTCACTGGTCATGGCAAAACAATATCAAATTGCCCCTATGTCTGACCCTATGCGTATCTTAATCACGACGCATTAAAGACTACGCTAATTTAAACTGACCGTGTGAGACTATTGATTTATAGCGTCTTCCTGCATTTTTATCAATAGTTAATGGGACTTACTTTCCACTAAATCTCTTCTTTAAAAAGTTGTACAAAGCTCTGTGCATAAGATCAGTAACCTGACAAGTTAACAGAGAAACTTTGTTAAAAATCAGTTATTACAGCCGTCAACGACAGAATAATCACATATTTGTGTCCAAAACGTCTTTGTGAACAAATTGAAATCATTTTTTGCTACTATTACGATGTAAAGCTACACCTGCACAGAAAAAACCTTAAAGGGACATGGTCAGCGTTCTTACCACGCTGACCTGACACGCACGTTTTGAAAAAAGACCACTGTGGACTTTCAAAACGAGCCACAGAATCGCCAATCTTCTCAGTGTTTCACTAAATGGGAAAATTAGAAGAAAAAAAAACACTGAGAAGATTGAAGCAGATCGAAGGCCACGCGTATTTGATTTCGGGTTAAGGTGGACTTTTTCGAAACGTGAACGCTGACCATGTCCCTTTAAGGAAGGAATGTCACCCTGAATCAAATGCAATTTCCTCCATTTTTTAATGTTTGATATGTAATCCTCGGCACTTTCCGTCAATTTCCGTCTTTGCTCGAGTCACATACCTCGTATCCTCGGAGCGAAGGACCCATGACGATAATGGGTCGAGTAGCAGGGACGACTTCATAAGGCGGGAACGAGATCTCGCTCGATGAACTCATCGAGCCCTAAACAGGAACGAAGAAAAGAACAAAGATCAAGACATAAATGGTAAAATAGAAACAAGTAGAAACCAGGCAAGGGTGGCTTCCACCGTTCTACAGAAAAAATTAAAGTGAGTTATTATTTTTAAACTGTAGCATGCTTCTTGACCGCTATATGTGAGCGCAATGGCGTTCAACCCCTTTGCAAAATAATAAAAAAGCCACACTTTTTGATACTTTCCTCTTCAGGAGTATAAGAGTGCTTAACTCCAATTCAATTTCAACTGAGAGCTTTTTCGAGTGTGCAATCTTACATAGTCTAGCGGATCGAGCAGAGTGATTATATCAATTACACTCTGTGGAGATAAAATGGTTAACCGGTGCTAATTAATCAAACCACACAACAACAAAAATCAATTAAAACTTTCATTCGATTGAAACGCTTCTGTGGTTCAACTTCACGTAGGCGTTCTCACTAGTGAATATGAATTAAAATAATAATCTCACCACACCATTGAAATATGAATGCGAGTAATTCCTGATTTTTGTTTTGGACGGGCAAAAAAATTTACTAATCGAACAATCAAGGTGTTGCCATGTTTTTTTTTAGTTACTGAAAGAAAAAATAGAGATCGCTCACATGCACTCTTTATTTATGTTAAATTTGGCAAATGATAATAATGAAGGTTCTCAATAGGATGAAAATCTGTCAAACAGCCTTTATTACCGAGATATGCCAACAATTGCATTTATTATTTATAACTTTCCACAGTTTTTGAGTTGATAACATAAACTGCTTGAAATAATCCTCAAATTTGTTCTACCAGTTACAACCCTAGGATTATCTTAGTTTGTGTATTTTGCAAATGAAAGATAATCTTCATATTGAAGAGAATTTTGAACAAAAGTTTCCCAAGGTTAAAACAAAAACCAAAGTGCTAAGGTCAATGTTGAACATGGTTTTCACTACGACGCCAAATAAGGGTACATCTAAACACTGAGAGAGACAACAGGCCGCGATATAGTGCAAGCATACCGATTTTAAAAAAGTTTTAGTTCCTGTGCTTGCTCTTGCGTTTCTCTCTACCTTTGTGCTTGCGTTTATAGTTGGTCGCTGGTGGAAGCCAGGTTTTAACCATAAATGAACACAATATATGTATTAATGGAGAAGAATGAGAAGATGTACGCCGTCCTTGGCCAACGAACTAAAAAATACCGGCTAGTCTTGCATCATCCCTGAACAAGCTTAAAAATTGTGGCACTATGAATAAATTAGAGGAAATCTCCAAAGATGGATCAAAACATTATAATAATAACAATACATCTCGAGAGAAAACAATTAAGAAACACAAGTCATAAAACTTTCATAACTGACAAATCGCCTCATATCGTTTCGCAGTGATTCACAAAGCATTGTCAGTTCTTAAAAATCAAATTCAACTACAAGACGGAATATAAATACCGATTCAAGCTGGGAACGGAATATTTTTCACGTGCAAAATCACTGACGCACTTGTCTGTTTTAAATGGAAAATATTCTATCGATCTTAGAGTGTTGAAACTTTGTATTTTAGTACATGACATGAAATGAAAGAAAAAGGAGTTTACGTACCGGCTCCGTTTTTCCCGCCGATTTTCCTAAAGCTAATGACGGGTCTGAAGAGCTCTTGCCTAAATGTTGAAGGGTAACACTGCTTTCGCTTCCGTCGTTTTCAAGTAACGTGAAAACACGGTTGGTCGAAAAGTTAAAAGCTCCTTTTTTCAACGGAAGACAAGAGGCACGTGTCATTTTTAAGAAGCGAAGTTTGGCCAATGCTTAATTCATGCATGTTTTTCCTTTTTGTCGAGAAAACATCAACGCAGAGAGAGCCGTTTAAGTCGAGTAAGTACACTACGCATTTAATTGAATTAATTCTGTGAAGAAGTCAAGAGCAATTTAAACCAACTTGCGGCCAATGGAATTTTACAGCTTTGACTAATGGCTTCTTGTAGAAAAGTGTTAAGGTATAATTACTAGAATGTATAAAGTCGGGCATGAGCCATTGGACCTCATGAAACTAATTGTAAAACAACCAAATCCTGCCATTATCTAGTGAATAAAAACGATGAAAGTTTTGATCTTTCCCTGTCAAATTTCAAGTTCGGTCTAACAAATTATTTTAACTTTTGGTATAACAAAGGTCATGTCAGGGGAACTTCTTAAATTGACTCGGATTTATTTTAAACATATGTTTAAATTATTTAAGAACTGTAACTTTAAAGTGTTCCTTGACATAAATTGTAAAATTTGAAATTAGACCTGCATTGCAGGTTTGGTGTGAACTTTTCTTTTTTCAAAATATTACAAAACGTCAGCGAGTTGGTGACTTTTTTGTTTAATTTATAAACATAGTTGCATGAAACTTCTAAACTACGAGTTTTTGGCAATTTCAATGTCATATTGCTATTAGTATTTTCTAGAACATGGGATATTATGATTTTTTTATATCACTGACAATATAACTGATAATTTTTTCAATTTGTGATAAGCCTGGATAACCACAGTATATATCAATTTTTGAAATTGTTGTGATTTTAGGAAGCTTATAATCTCTGAGATATTCTGTACCGGCTTTTCTCGGTAAGAATTCAGCAGTCAAGCTGAATTGATCTCACATGTTGAATGGTTTTCTTAGTACCAAATGAAACTCGACTTTTTAAGTCGCAACTTCATGACTATCTAAAAAAAATAAAATATAGCGCTTATGGCTCAACGGTAAATGAAAAAATAAACTCAGCAAGAGTCGAGTATTCAAAGTCGGGCGGGTGTCTGAGATAAGAAGCTTCAAGACAACACAACATTGTTTCTCTAATTTGATTTTCTGATTCAGGCTTAGAATTTCATCATAGAAAATACACGAATCTGCTTCAAAATGAAAGATTAATGTTATTTCACGCTTTTACCTACAATTGGCTCACTAAAATCTACAATATAAATAAAGTTTAATTTGCGTTGAACTTGAACTTCAGCAATACGAAGAAAATTGCATCAAGGACTGAATACTATCTAGATCTTAGCATCTCTTGTCTCAAACAATCTCTTGTCTGCCGGCTTATCTTGCAGAATCGATAATGGCATAAAATTTCTTTTGTTCTGGGAGATATTTGGCTTGCTGAATGATTTGCGCATGCGCACTTCTCTCGATTGTTTTATAGAAAGATGCCAGCAGTTAACGAAAAAGAAACTGGTTCTCATTTCCAGGACTCTCGCAATTTTCACAATCTTGTTTAGCATGCATTTTAAAACTGTTTCACCTTAATGCTTTTACACGAATATATCATCCTTCAAAGTCATATGCAATTAAGAAATGTCGAGACCATATGCATGTAACTTACTAATTAGGTCGCTATTGAAAATTAACAGTTTGTCTCTATAGGTAGCTAATTACAATGAGCTGAACACAGCATATATTTGTATGATATATGAAACTAAAATAATAAAATAAAATATTTTTAAAGTCGTTGGACAACACATTCTAGAATTCTTTCACAAAACTACAAGATGAGTTTCAATGGAATGCCGGGGTTTGTTCACATTAAACTAAATATTTTTTTTGTTAAGGATTTACATCTCTTTTACCAGACGTTGCGATAAAAATGGAATATTTTAAATCAATTAACTTAGCACTTGCTTTTGTCAAAATCTACCTAGCCTAGTCAGTAATTTTAAAATGCCTCGATACCTGCATGGTTCGAGTTTCATATATTTCTTACGGTAAAAAATAAGCATGGAAAATAAAGCCGGATTCTTGTAAGCTTATTTTAAACATTGGTTAATTAACCGTGAAAATTGAATGTGTTTGTTTCTAAACCCTTGTAGAAAATAAACAAAATACCGACTAATCTGTAATTGTGTGGTTTTGTATTTTAAGACAATGAACGTTGTACTTAAGGTGTGAGATTGCTTTAAAAGAAGTGAATTACATAAATAAAGTCGATTATTTAATTAAGCTCGAAAATGCTGGAAGTTTTTCAAGAGAAATATATATATTCCTTTTTCACTACAAATGAATTAGAGAAAATCTTACAATTTGTATATTTGAGAAGCCGTCTGCAATTGTGTATCTGGGGCAAGAATATTTTATTTGATTGACATTATATGAACAAAAATTAGCTGGCAACTTGCAAACGAAACACTGAGGTTTTTTTTAAAGACTATACAGTAAAGATGATAAAATTATCTCCCTGTTATCTCAAAAACATATTAGAAACTGAGAGATAACGTTTTTGTTAATTTTTTCAAGCAATTTTTCGATCATTTTTCCTTCTTTCTTTCTTATATAAATTGAAAATAAGTCTTTTTTATTCGGTCACCTTCCAGTTGCTTTTGTGATTCCCTAAGAAGCTGTTAATCAAATTATCACTATGCAGACAATTCACAGCGCTAACAACGAAGATAAAATATATTTTTGAATTGATAATTACTTTCAGGTGTAGACTTGTTTTAAATGAGTCTATTCTTTTTTCTTTTTTTTAAAAAAAAGTTTAAAAATTGGAAAGGACCTAACCTTTAGTAAAGCTCGACCAATTTGTGGAAAAAAAGAAAAACATTTTGATTCTAAAATGTTCAGAATTAAGCTCACACGCTCAGCTCTTCGCGTGTCGCAAATAATTAGACCAGGTTTTCGGTAAACAAAACGTGTCGCAGATATCAACTCATTAATCATCGAAAAGAAACGCTAGCAAATACCTTTGAAGAAATGCTCGACCGAAAAGCAGCCTGAGTCGTATAGGTGGCGTTGCCGATGAATTTGTGTATTCCTGCAACTACGTCCACATCCATAGTAAGAGTTTGTCGTAACAGCGAGATAGAAAAGTCTCATGTGTTGAAAAGAATTACAGTAACCCACGCTTACACAAACAAATAAGTCGCATTTCATTCGCTACTCTCCAGCCGTCGTTTATGATACTACAAAAAAATCGGGTTTCTTCGGGTTTCTTCGGAGGATTTCGTTTTCACGGATGAATTATGTATACTTCCAAGTCAATTAAATTCTAGAAAAGTTCCAAGCAGAGTTTGGTGTACTGACATTAGTAATAGTTCCAGAGCCTATAAACGACTTTAGCTTTGTAGGCATGTGTTTTATCTGAACGGATTAATTGAAATTCACTTTTAATGAAATATTTGTAGCTTTCTGAGTTTGTATTTGTGCCATAAAAAGTGAAGGGGTAGTATATTCAAGTTATGACAGTACTTGTTTAATACAGGCGGGAAAATATTAGTTTTATGCAGCTATGATGGAGTCTCAAAACTAACATTATGTCAAAGATAATTTCTAAGCCATCCAAAAAGCGTAAACTCACTTATAATGCTGCTTCGTAACCAGGCAAATTTGAAGCTTTGTAACCAGGCTTATATCGTGGTGAAACGCGTGAATGTAAGTGAAATAAACTCCTTCCTTAAAAATATCCAGCAACGGTCTTCAGAACGAAGTCAACAAATTTGCTTAACACTTTTTTCTTAGAAATTATCAACCCTTTGTGATTGACTTATAAACCAATCTGGATGCTAAGGCACGAGTATGATAAATTGATATGGGCAACAAAGCATAGATGCTTTGCTGGTTAAACCAGCGGGCATTCTTTTAACAATGTCGAAGCCGTACAATGCCTTAATATACTATATAGACGATGGGGTCGTTGGCCGATCGAGTTGGGTTACTGAAGATCAGACGATATCCCGCAAGTTTGAGTGGGAAGATTACTCCTATATTCAACCTGAATTGTCAGTGAATCCTGGTTTGCAGCGCTCTGCAAGATACGGGTGAGTCTTTCTGACAGCGACTTCAAATATGGTCAACTTTAGATATCACAGGATATCTACCATGTACGGTCAGAACTTGTCAGACTTTTAACAAGGAATTCTTTTCTGGTATATATACGGGTATTGAGTCAGATTTTTGAGAGAAAGAAATAAATTTTTAGTAGATAGCACAGCGTGCAGCTTTTCTATATTATATAACTGACTGTGTGCGGAATTTTGACTCACTTAATTTGGGCTTGTCAAAATTTGCAGGAGTCGAAAATAAACAGCGATGGCACAGAGTTAACTAAATATAAATAAACAAAATAAAATAAAAGTACTTCTCCTTAACACTAGAAAATATCCTCTTTGGAGATTTAAATGTCATAAAAGACTTCTTTTTTTAAATTATCTTATATCATTAGCTAAAGTCTACATCTATAGGTGTAAATAACACATCATACATCCATCGCTAAATGCCTTCATAACGAAAATTAGGGCAACATTCCAGATAGAGCAAAACATTGCTTCTAAAAATAATAAACTTGACAAAAATGGAACAAAGTCACGTCCTACCCTGTTTCACTTAGTTGATATGCTTAAGCAAGAGAATTTGAAATCCTCTTGGTTTAAGTTTTTGTAATCGAGTATGTTATTTACCTTATTTGTCTTCTCCCTGTTTGTTAGCACAATCAGATCTTGGAGCGCTAGTGATGTACACAGATCATCTATTTCCCAGTATTTTTAAGACTTTTAACATGAGCAATCTTACATGAAAAGAAATGAGTACGGGTCGTTGTATTTGTACTTGTACTCAGTAATGCTAACTACTTAAGAAGGCTTATCAATGTTGGCGCTTTCTGTACTTGTAGAACCTAGAAATCTTGTCAATCATTCTGCTTGTAAATTACGAATGAGTTGTTTGTGCAAGGGCTTGAGGTGTTATCTTTTTATGCGCAAGAACAATTGATTTTTGTTGTTAACTCGCTATGACGTTGAATTAGTTCGACTGAGTCTAGAGTTAAGTCAATCTTAGTAGTTTTTAGAATTTTATAACTCTGGCTATATTTCCCAAATAAAGTGTGTCTGGGACGATCACTCTTTACACAATGAGAACGGGCACACTTGCAACCGCCGGGGCGGCGCTGGCTCGCAGTCCGCCCGCAGAGGGTCACAGAGTGGGGGGGCGCAAGCAAATGTGTGTGGGGGAGGACCGGGGGGGGGCGGGGAAAAGAACAAAGGAAACACGAAGGGCGAGAAGAGGAGCAGGAGAAACCCGTGAAGAAACCCCAAAGAACGGTCTTTCGTTGACAATGTCGTTAATAGAATGTTTCATCGAAAACGCTGTACGCAATAACTGCATTGCTCGAGCTAAAGCCCCAGATAAAGTAAAATAAACACCTTTATAACAAAACACGGTCGATTTTGCTTGTTTTAATAAGTTGTTATGTAAAATATTCCGCGTTGTTTTAAATTGTTAAGTAGAATAACGCAGAATAACTCGCCACAACTTGTTGCATACAGTTCTGATAAAATAGGCACTTCAAGACGAGGTCTTATGAACAAGTTCGTTCAACATTAAAATAATAACGATATTGACGTATCGCACTTCAAAACACACTGAAAACGACGTAAAATGAAATGGAGAACGTGGGTTCACAAGGCATAAAAAGATTACAGTCAAAAACATAGTTACATTGGCGGCTATTTTAGAAATAACTGAAAAATTGTCAAAGTTGTAAAATATATAAGAAGAAAAATCAACGGCAACTAAATTAAGAGGCACTCGATTAACACGCCAAAAAACTGTGCAAATGAGAAAATCTCGAATAAGTCACATGTTAATTACTTCGAGGTTGTTAGTGATTTCATAGTGGACTAAGTATTTATAGAATTAAAAAAGCGACGATTTTCTCATTTGCAGTTTATCAGCTTAAATTAAATGTAACTCTGAGCTGCAATTTTTTAATTGTGAGAATAGAGCCTCGAGGTAACTGAATTAAATGAAATAAAGTTGTGGTTACGCACAACTGAAGCTGAAAAAGGAAAATTAAAACACCTCCCACGAAATTTCTTCAGCTAGACGTCATTTCGGTAAATATGAAGCCGATATTGAACGTCAATCTTGGGAAATAAGTTCTTCCAGCGAGGAAATATCAAAATTCATATCTCTGAAACAATATGTCTGTAAAACTCATGTATGTACGAGTGATAATTTCAACGCGCGATTACAAAGACCGACATGTCTTCTAAAACCACTGGGCGCCAATGGCTTTGTTTTGGAGCTGACAGAAAACAAAATCTCAATAAGCTACGTTTAACGAAGCATTGTAATACAGCGTCTGTCTTTTACGGAATCGACTCCCAAACATACCTGAATTCTGTGCCTGGCGAGGGCTCTAAATTCTTCGTCGCTCATGCCCTAACTGTAACACACGCGTCAGTTTTTGTCGATTTCTTGTGTGGTTTTCATGAAAATGCATTAGCAGGCACAGCAGCACGCTTTAACTTCCCTAATTTGATCTTCTGTTTTTATGACGTAGGCAATCAGTATGGATGACATAGCTATAACATAAAAGAAATAGATTCGACGAAAAAACCTTCAACATTAAATTCAACTGAGAGCTGACAGAGCAGAAAACCATAAAATGTCAATCCTTCACAGGAAACGAATTTAAATCAGAGTCCAAGCATTTTATTTTTTACCCGTAGAAATCTGAAACTGCTTTTAAAATTCAACATCTAAAGCTCGAATCGATTTTTATTACTTCTCACACTGTCGCCCTAAAATACGTTTACTCGCGATCGATTGCCCGACCCCCCTGTGGCTAGGCCAAAAGCTAACGAATATGATGCATCTGTTGCTAAGGCAAACATTCCAGTAAGATCTTAAAACATGTTAGTCTGTGTGCCATCTTTATTGACTAGACGTACGCGCTTTTCAGAAAGAAGCGATTGTCGAAGTCGGCGGCAAAGAAACGCATGTCACCGCTATTGACTAAAAACACCTGCTTGACTCAAATTGAACCAAAACTGCTTGCGTTTCTTTTTCGACCTTAACTTATTTACCTCTTATTTGGCTCAAAAATGCAAATACGGCCAAATTGTTTTCTTCTTTGGTTAGTAATTGGGAACATTCGCAGCTGGAAGCAGGCGGCTTATAATGAAAAATTTAAGATGGTGAGTCGAGAGAATAGCTTCCCTTTTGTGGTTTCCGGCTTACTAATTCAACGTGACCGTAACCTTTGCGCCTATTTAAGAACGTGACCAATACATGGTCGCTTTCTCCTAGCTTTGCTAAACACGAAAGTCTCTTCCTTCTCAAATTGCGATTCAGATTGCGAAATTTTATTTGATCTTCAATTTGCGCTCCCAGCCGACCTCGAATTACTTCATTTCCCTAAGGCATCTTTAAATCAAACATAAAATTTTGTACCGACCATTTTTATTAAAACTTCTATCTCTCTAAAATGTAGCTTTTCAACTGCACAATTTACAAACTAGATTAACTGAACCGCAAAGCATATCTCATGCCAAACGTTGTAAACTACATTCGCGCCAAATTTCACGGTCTATTTTGAATTTTAGTCCGTCCGCAGTGAGTTTTAACGGCGACCATAGAAACATAATTGCCAAATTTTAAAATATCGTAAATATAACACTGTACGCAAGTCAATAAATGAATTAGGTAGAGAAACAGAAATACACATTTCCGTACAAGAGAATTGAAGTTTTATTTATAAGTTGTTATTTTGCTTTGATAAATACGGAAACAGGTCGACCACATTCGGACCGAAAACAATGCTTAATCTGGCAACGCTCATTTATTTTTCGTGACGAGTAGAAAAGAAGAAGGATTTTTAAATATTTTGCTCTTGAATTAATCTCGTTTATGCGTTTTTGCCAAGTTTGCTGCGATAAATTTGCTGAAAAACGTTGCAGCTACGGTATGACATCATTCGATGGCGCATACGAATTTCTGCTTACGAAAAACATTTTTTATTTCAATTTTTTTTTGCCGACTCAACAATATAAACTGAAGTGTTGTAACAATTTCTCGATAATGTACTTGTTCAGTTAAAGTTGTGAGCACGCTAGACGAGTTCTTGCCAGGAAACAAATTAGAAGTAAATCTTCTCAAGCTACAAGTCGACTTGCATATATTTAAGTATATATATCTCATTAGTTTATTTGCGGACCAGCTCCCGGTTTCATTTGAAATCATAAAATAACGCGCTTATTTCCCGGACCTTCAACAAGCCATAGTTTACACGATATTTTTTCCTTTCCATATTCACGAAACTGATACCGTCTCCAAGACAGATTTATTTGCCCACCGAGAGTTCCGGTTCATGAGTTGAATTGTTTCTATGTACAAGCCATGTATTTTTTATTTTCTGTGCAGCATTTTGTCGCAGTAGGTGATATGTGAATGAACTCTGTTTAGCGGCTTTTTTATTCGAAGTCAATATGTCGAAATCGTTTTAAAACGCGGCCACATTTTAATTCTTAAGTGTTTTGGCGAAAAAAAATCGAATCGTTCTGCCGTTGTTTATCATCAGTGACTACTTTCGTTTTTGAAAACCAAACTATAAATAAAGCGAGATCTCTTCAAAAACTTACCCGTGCGATCAAACTGCGTTTTTGTGTCGTTTGGTCGAAGCCTTCGAAGGCATTAGCTGCCATCGAAATCATGTTTATCCCAAATTGAAGCGCAGATACCTCTACAAAAATATATGTTTCATTCCAGGCTTGTCCTTCGCTTGTGTTATCATCAAATCGAGCTAAACAGCACCACAATAATACAGCTATAGAAAATTCATTGATCACTAGCGAGGCAGTGTAGACATCTGCTACGGCGAAAATTAAATATTCATGACGCTATACAGTGTGGGGGATTTTTTTGTCATTTATTATGACTCCTAGAAGCTTCATGACCCGATTTTAATTGCCAAACCGATCGACTCTTCGGTTTCTATTCATTTGTTTCTGCTCGTAGAAAACCATCGATTTCCCTAGTTAGCACTTGGCTAGATTTCGTGTTACATTCTGTACCAAATAAATAAACTCTTTCATTTGCTTGAGTATTGTTGACTATTTTATGAGGTAAATTCACTCTCCACAAATTCATCATTGAGTAGTTTATGCGGCAAATTACGTTTGATAAATATCTGTTCCGCCGAGCGTTTTCTCCGACTCAGGGTCGACTGTGTTTACAATGTTCAATGTTTCCTGTGAATTTCTTTTGAAGATACATAGGTTCTTTCAAATTCCTTCTAATTATTGATTTCTCGGTTTGGAAATTGTTTCTTATGTTTTTTTTTTTCAAGTAATGCAAAACTCTATCCCACTCATAACCTTAAGATACGCGTGACAGCCAACTTATTTTACTAAAGAATTAATTTACAGCCAATCTCCGAGTTTTACTCTTTTTATTAAATCGATTACGAGCTTTCTTTATCCGTCTTGTTTTCTACTAAATTATTTAAAAGTTAAAATAAAAAAGCAAATCAGTTATAGAAATGTGTGAGTTGAGTTTTTGTTTATCGACCAAGGTATTCTCAATTAATGCGCATCTTGCGACAGATTTTCCCTGTATTCAGATTGCGATTAATAATCCGATTACTTTAGTTTGTGCTTTGTGAGTTTATTTTGCTGACGAAAACGGTGCGTTTGTTTACATTTCTGAGGCCAGAAAGTAATTAACAGAATTGGAAGTGCTTCGGGTTGTTTCGTCTCCAGACGAAATTGTTTTCAATAGACAAGGTCCAATTACTGTTTTGTAAATACTTTTATTTGTAAATACTTAGAAAATTGCGTTTGCGATCTTCCAAGTCCGGCGACGAACTCTACAGATTTATATTCTTGTGGTCAAAACTGCCGCAAACTAAAACAACGACGTGATAAGGTTGAGCGCAGTGAAATAAAATAAATAAAATAAAATAAATATATGGCAAGGAAGTACTCACACACATGCCAGTATTAATAATCTTTTAATGCATTCCCCAATATAATCCCGTTTTTTCGAACCTCCAGGGGAAGCAAAAACTGCTTCGAGAAATCGGGGGCAAAACTACAGAGTACTATCCAGGGGGGCCGAAAATTGGTTAAAGACTGAATCGGGAGTTTCGAGTAACCGAGGGTCCGAGAAATCGGATTCTACTGTACTGCCACTTTTAACTGTTGATAAATTATAGAATATTGAAGGATAGTTTTCTAATTGGCAAGCCAGACAGCGGGTTTTAGCTTAATATCGTGTAATTTGATGTTATTGCAATTGTTTGTCTATACAATACAACTCAGACAGCCACCAACCTCATTCTAATTAACTTGTACATGTTTCTTAGCTAGCTTCGTCTGCTCATTTATAATGTAAGGCCCTAAAATACTTTCATATAACTTCTCAAATCAAGAATAACGTAATCTTTTGATGTAAAAAAATTGTTGCTGAAGAGTTTTCTGCGGTTTTTGACGTTTTCCTGCAGGAATTTGTTTGACGTTTTCCTGCAGGAATTTGTATCGGATTGTGAGAAAAATCGCAAAAAAAAAAACGCAAAAATAAACTTCCTCAATTTTCATACACGGCATATAACTGAAGCAAAATATTGCTGACAATAGATATTAAGCAGGTCCCTGGAAAATTTTAAACGATCTGTTGATGAGCGTAACAGAAAAGACTATACCAATCAGAGTTGAATAATGTATCTATTACATAAGTATTAATACGGTTTGCTTGCGTCAGGAATAAAGAATTCAGCTAGCTACCTGATTATCTGGTTTTGGGGAAGGAGAAGCAGACAGCTTGGGAGGGCCCTGAAGAGTGAGGGCTTTCCAAACCAACTCCAAAAGTATCCCCCCCCCCCCACCCCCAGTATTTTTTCCTCTTCCCCAACAGTCAAAGGACCCAGGCCACTCCCGACCTTTCAAATTCTTTGATTTGAGTTATCTACGATTTTTAGCCCCTGCGGCTGCTGGCGATGTAAAATTTGCCCCTGATCTATACATGAACAAACAGGAAGTGTTTATTACATAATTTAAATTTTTCTTCAACCTTCTTAACAGCTTGTCTCCTGTCAACAGTTCATTCATATTTTGTACGATGATGATTTGTAAATTCTATTAAATAGTTGTCTTGAAAAACGTTCACGCTGTGATTTTTTCTTCCAGTAAAATTTGTTCAAAACTCCTCATTAAAACTCACAAATAGTGATGACGAAACAACAGATTGAAAAAAAAAACACTTCTTACAATGCAATTAAAAATGAGTTTGTTTTCAAGGAACACATGATATGGCTTTACTGACACTGCCGGAAAACCACAATACAACATGAAAGCACTTAAATTAGCATGAACACCACATGACAGCAGATCACATAAGGGAGATTATCAAGCTAATTAAAATAAGTGTGTCTTAAAAGGGAAAGTCAATTTTCAACTGGTACAATGCCAATGTAAAATCGAGCCAAAGGCCGTGGGAGAATTTTAAAGAATCTTCATCCTTCATTTGTTTATCAGTAAACTATTTTTGTCGGTGTACACAATATTTAGTCAGCAATCAAAGTTTACGGAAATTTCGTTTAATTTGGCATCACATCTCCACAAAACGCCCGAAACACCATATTCCACTGTACCTGTTTTCAAAATGACGGTAGTGGCATTCCTCAAATAAAATGGACTATAAGAAATATTACAAATTGAAGGACGAAAATGAAGTCAACTGACAATATGGACAAATTTGAAAATGTTAGCATCATAGCATGTACTCGCATTTTTGCAAAAATGTCGTTTCAGAGTTCATTACGAGTTCATTCCTACTTCAGTTACAGTCTAAAAAAATAAATAGTGACGACAATGCTCCTTTGAAACTATTACAAAAGTGGAAAACCATTCCAATCAATTCCTCTATTGCTTCGATAATTATCAGCTTGCCTCTTTTCCGGATTATACTTTTGTTCGCAGTTTCTGTAATACCTTCAAACTGTTTTGTTTGATCAATGTATCTTGTATATTAGTTTGATTGCCCGAGGCTGTTTTAGTCTGATTCCCTTATTGCTGTAACATCACGACAAACATTTAAGCCCTCACGAAAAAATATGGTGCTCATTAAAAGAACATTAATTTAAACTGTTTCGCATTCCAGCTCTCGTTATATTTCAGAGTAACTTCACACAACCAAAAAACCGTGACAGAATTTAACAGTCAGTATCTTAGTTTGTTAAAAATAAACATAAGAAGATCATCTTTTGTTGAGCTTTCCGACGCCAAAGTGTCCAGTGTCCTAAAAGGAAATTACCCACAGATGATAAACGCTTGGCTCTTTGCCCTTTTCGAAGTCCCAAAATCAAAATAGTCACTCTTCCTAGCGATTGCCGTACTTTTTTTAATTTAAAAAATATAACTTATTTTTTAACAGACTAAAGTTACAATTACCCAGTGACGCTTCTACTACTACGTACACACTACGTTACTTGTACAATGCTACATAACAAAACTGAGAAGGCCAGAAATAAGCAAATAAACAAAAAAAAAATAGAATGAAATAGAAGCGAAAAAATAAACCAAACAAACAAAAAGAGGCTCAAAAACGATTGCCGTACATTGCTGTCAGTTATTTCTGAGAATTGTTTGATTATTGTTTTAGTCTTCCCGGTCCTTATGTTAGACCCGGATGTAAGACAATACCTACATATTGTAAACTTAGAAAAAATAATTCCTTACGTATCATTGGTCTTATATTTTATAACAAATTCAGTTCAAGTCAAGTAAGTCAAGTAAGGAGAGAGTTAAGGAAAAATTCCCCTAATAAAGAAAGAACAGCGTTCTTGATCCAGATTCAATTTTATTGACGTTCTGAGCAAAAACAAAATAAAGAAAGCCAAATTAAATGGAATTTTTAGAAACACGTGATCACTATGTCAAAGTTCTGTAAACGTGCATCTTGCGTACCTCCCGTCAGCTCAAAGACTTGGAAATTCCACTCTTAGCTCTAAGGTCGCTGCTTGAGTTTCCTGTCCCACGGAGCAATGAGTTCCTCATTTCATATTTCATTCATTGCCTTCTATTGAACAATGCCACGGGACGTCTGTTTACTTAACTCCTGTAGATGAGCATTTAAACGAGTTGCAAATTGTTCTCATAGCATATTAGCGTTTAAGTGCGTCGTTAAGTTAAGTTGGTGCTAAAACTACCTTCACTGTAAAAATGCGGTATTGGGCGGCTCTTTTCGTTTGTCTTACGGTGGCGTCTGGGCGAAGATATTGGCACAGATCAAGAAACGCAGGTAATAGTAATCGTTGGGAGTTTTATGCCTGTGTTGTTCTGTTTTTGTCCGTAAAGCAGATAGCCGACAATCGTGAACTAACTGTATTAAATGAAGAAAATGTAAGAAATATTGCTGCTTTTTTAGTAAGCACTGTGTAAATTGTGTTACGATGCTGTAGTTTGGCCTACTTTTATTTCTTTTTTAAAATGGGCAAAACAAACAAGTGATCCATATTAGTGTGGTGTAAACAAACTTAAGCTTGTTATTGTAACTTGTGCACAACAAAACACTTTTGTCGAAAAAACACATGCCTTTTAAATGGGAACTTTTTCCGTTGGCGGAGATTTAAACATCAAAACAGTTCCATACTGTCAAATCAATGACTTTAAAAACGCTCACATTGAACTTATTTCATTCAGGTGATCATATGTTAGGTCATTTTGATAAACCGATTTTAAAACACAGCTCACGTAACACACTGACTAATTCGACATAAATTTGCAACAATATAGCAAACTCTTCCCAACCCGAGCTTAGCGAAAAGATACAATTTTTAATACTAGGCAAGAACAATGTTAGCAATACTGGCAGGGGCTTGCCGTTTAGTTATTCATAGATAAACAAACAACCAGTCCCTTTTTGGGGTTATTTCAATTGTGTTAGTTTTGTAAGGCGACCAAATGTAGTAGAACAGTAAAGTAAAAAAAAAAAAAAGAATAGAACAGTACAACCGAAGAATTACATTGCTGTATTGATATTGTCAGATAGCCTATAGTATTTAAAATAAGTTCTACAAGTTTGTTAATCACTGACACTGATAAAAAATTTTTGATCAAACTTGAGAGATACTTATTTATATTAAGAGCAAGTCTAATCCCGCTGGAACATTTATAGACTGTCTGATCTATTAGGAAGGGAACTTGTCCCCCAGAAATTGCTGGAGAGATCTAAAATGAGTTTAACAACAGTAAATTGGTGGTACATACTGGGAAAAACTACTATTGGAATGTTACGTTAACTAGTATGGATTACTCGAGAAGCTTCGATGACAGCAAGGGCCGTAACAGCATTTTTTCTGCGTTGTGAGGGCACGTTACTGGAGACAGTGTTAGGTCTAGCCACTGGTGAGCCGTACTAACTTAGTCTCACAGGGTTTAATTTGATTGGTGATATAATTCTATTTGAGGTGGATGGAGGGAGCATTGTTACACTACCTGTGGCTAAATCGTCTGTGTTGAAAAGCGAATGATGGCTAAGATTCACCAGGATGTTTTATCTTGCCATTAATAACAGGGACATCAGTAGAGTGATTTTATTTAACCCGTGAAACAACATCAAATAATTAGTGCTAAATAGTGAAAACTAAACAAAAGAAAACAATGGAATAAGTGTCTAATAGTATCTATTTGAGTAGTAACTATTTCACGGTTGAAGTAAAATCACTCTAATTGTGCTTTTTTGCCCTAGGAAGTTATTAATTATTGTATTTATTTGTCGATTTTTTTAATGTCCTTCAAGAATATACTTTAAATTGATCAATTTATTACTGTTTTTCTTTAGATCCTATGGCTCCTGAATGGGATGAATTATCAGGTAAGACATTGCCAGACCGTTAAGTTAGAATGCATTTCTCCCAAAAAGGATGCCTTGCCTTCGAGCGCCGAGCCAGCGTAGGGCCAATTCCAATTCTAATTTCGTCTCACGTCATGTCATTTTTAATTCGGAAATTAATAGTAATAAAATTATCGTGTTGTAACTAACATCATTCCACAAAATAAAAGGTATATGTACCTGTCTAGCAAGCAAAAAAAGGTATATAGCTGATGACGTCATTATGTCTACTGTGCCTTCTCCAAATACTACTAATAAGCATTTCAAAGCCGGAGACAGATATAGCTCTTACCATTAGACTTCAATGTCTTTTAGTCACTTGGCTCAAATGGGAGGCGATTCCGCTGACTGTAAGTGATGCTGTAGACAAGGGTTGGATTCTACGGGACGAGTGCCGAGGTGAGCTTAAAATGCAACACAAACTTAGCTCAAAAGCAACAGACGTTGCATACCACATATATAAAAAAATGCCGCGGTGTACTTCCGGTTTCTCTTATTTTTCTTCTTTGAAAAAATAAGTCTAACGATTTGCTCACACCTCAAGCGGCCTATAGGGGATAAGGATAACACCAAGTGCTTGCTATATTATGTTAGTGTTTTGTAGCATAAGGCAAATAGTTTAACTTAGTACTACTACCCTCCTTCTTCCCTCCGGCTCTAATCCCAACTTCTCTCTTCCCTCCCTTCACTTCGCCCTACTCTTTTACTCCTCACTCACACAATTAGGCCTAATTAAATTCATGGATCTGGTTAGTATTCATACTGCCCTTTTTATGTTTCAGTATCATCATAACTTACTACCTAAAGCCTTCGACAATTTCTTCTTAAGTATATCATCTAAACACAGCTATAATACTAGGCTAGCATCAAAATCAACCTACTATATCAATCGTGTTAGAACTAATTATGGCAAATTTAATTTACACTTTTCTGGTCCCTCCATCTGGAATAACTTGGATGAAGAACTAAAAAGTCTATCTCTTCACTCATTTAAGGTGGCTCAACTGGATTTTCAAGGGGTAACACCGCTCAAGTTTGAGAATTAACTACGTCGCCAATAACAATGCTATCGAAAAACGATCACCACAGTTGTATTAGATAAAGATGAATTTTTTTTATGACCAGTGTTATATTGACGTCGGAGTTGCCATAGCGACGAAATGACGTCATTGCGTTTTTTACTTTCGCTCGTATTACTCGGCATCAGGAGATTTTTTCGAAAATCTCTCAAAGGAGCTTGTACCAAACATGGCCGCCTCGATGTTGGCAAAGTTTGAACAAATTCTATGAGAGCGTTTTCGAAATATTTTCGGATGAAGTTTTCGGGCCTATAAATACAGTCAAAAATATACTAACGAGAAAATGGGGTAATATCTAAAGAAAACGACGCGCCTGTGAATTGCAATTTCATCTTATAGTAGTTTGATTCCATTTAAAATCGTGTGTGAAACAGTGGTGGGGATTGCTTTGGTCGATTGCGAGAAAAAAGAATTTGATAAGCGTGCGTTCAGGTGCTCTTGTTGCCATTTTTGTTTATAATTTGTTCTATGCCTACAAAAGTGATAATAAATTTAAAACCACTCGATGAATTTTTTTAAAAATTTGACAACCTTGAGGTTTGTCATCAATTGATATAGCTTGCAAGTTTCAAGCTCATTGAAAACATTTAAGGCAGTAAAATTGGGCCTCCAATGTACTGTTTTTTTCTCGCAGATTTCGTGTTTACAAGCGAGTGTCCTCATTATTCACGGGTATTGTTTTCAAGTTTCATATCCACGTGCACGACTTCAGCAAAAAAATTCATGTGCATTAAATAGGACGCTCGACTGCTTTCCGAACAATTTTCCGAAACATGCTTATATTGCTTAAAAAATTGTAACAGCATTTGTCCGGCTATTGATGTCAAGGACCTCTGTCCAGAAAACGAAAGCTATTATTCTGCATATATTGTCATTGCTATTCTCACCCCAAGGCAGATTAGCATGCTTCGGAAAAATTTTCGGAAAGCAATCGAGCGTCCTGTTTAATGCAAATACTTTTTTTTGCTGGAGTGGTGCACGTAGATATGACAATTGAAAACAATACCCGTGAATAATGAGGACACTCGCTTGTAAACAGGAAATCTTCGAGAAAAAATCAGTACATTGGAGGCCCAATTTTACTTCCTTAAATGTTTTCAATGAGCTTGAAACTTGCAAGCTATATCAATTGATGACAAACCTCAAGTTTGTCAAATTTTTAAAAAAATTCATCGAGTGTTTTTTAATTTATTGTCTTTTTTGTAGGCAGAGACCAAATTATATACAAAAATGGCAACAAGAGCACCTGGACGCAGGCTCTTAAAATTCTTTTTTTCTTGCAATCGACCAAAGCAATCCCCACCACTGTTTCACACACGATTTTAAATGGAATCAAACTACTATAAGATGAAATTTCAATCCACAGGCGCGTCGTTTTCTTTAGATATTACCCCTTTTTCTCGTTAGTATGTTTTTGACTGTATTTATAGGCCCGAAAAACTTCATCCGAAAATATTTCGAAAACGCTCTCATAGAATTTGTTCAAACTTTGCCAACATCGAGGCAGCTATGTGTGGTACAAGCTCCTTTGAGCGATTTTCGAAAAAATCTCCTGGTGCCGAGCAATACGAGCGAAAGTAAAAAATGTAATGACGTCATTTCGTCGCTATGGCAACTCCGATGTCAATATAACACTGGTCATAAAAAAATTTCATCTTTATCTAATACAACTGTGGTGATCGTTTTTCGATAGCATTGTTAATGGCGACGTAGTCAATTCTCAAACTTGAGCGGTGTTACCCCTTGAAAATCCAGTTGAGCCACCTTAAGCAAACTATGAAAAAGCGTTATTTAAGTACTTATGGTTAATGCTGGCTTAGTATTTTAATTTTCTTTTCGCTCGTATTAAACTAATATTAACAAATTTTAGTTCAAACATTAACTGGTACTGTTTTTCTTTTTTTTTTTCCCATGTTCCCTTTTTTTCCTACTTTTCTAAATTAAATAATCACTTATACATACTTAGTTACATTGTACTTATTTATTTTTATTTCATTTTATATTTTTTTTTCTTTTCTGCATGGTACTTAATTACTTAGTACTTGTCTTATTTTACTTTTGTCTTCTTTTATGTACAACCTTGTCAAAGCAATTAAATTTTTTTTTAACTACTCAGCTCGTTTAGTTTATTTCTATTCTGAGTAGTTTTTTTGCCTATTCTAGTTAATTTATATTATGCTGTAATTTATCTTCTATTTAATTTGCCCAAATAAAATGGTTGTTGTTGTTGTTACTCACACCTTCATTCACTGCTTCCCAGGAAAGTCCTTGACAAGTCCTTCTCTTGCATATCTATTTGCCAGGGGCAAATCCCCCTTATCCTTGTTTGTTTCTCTTCAAGGCAGTGCATATTTTCACGGAAAACGCTACGTTCGTGACGCAGACATAACACTCATGCTGTTGTTTGATGCAAATGATAAAATAGCAGGAATTCAAACTGGAGTAAGTATGTTCACTAATGAGGTTTAGCAAGGATTGTTTTAAGTTAAACATGAACGCTAACCATCGTCGGAGGCCTAGGGAAAGAAAAATCGCCAGATCAAGATGAAGGCAAAACTGGTGAAGACGGCACTACAAAAATATTCTATTAAGCCCAATTCCCCCCAAATTCTACCATATTGATTCTGCAAGCATAGAAGGTAACCCGAGTTATTTCATAATGAGTTAAAAACCTGGAAAATACAAGGTCCAGTAAAATCATATTTTTTGTACTCTGCACTTTGGATTGAGTCATTCAATGTGTCATGCTCGACGCAGCAAAAGAAATGTTCAGTTTTCCAGTCACACTGTTGGACTTATAATTTCCTATAAACAAAAGGCACCCAATAGACGTATCATCGATTGTATCATCGGGTACTTTTCGCGGATTGTTATTCTCCTAGAACTCTTTTTAACCAGAAGTTCTTATCTATATTTTCTTTTTGTCACATTTACAATCTAAAGATTTCCAAATCAGCTTTTCCACCCAAGGCATTGCCGTGGAGAGAGGAAGACGACTCTTATGTCATAACTGCTTATTTTAAAGATCCAAGTCTCATTTGTTCCAAAAAACATTCGCAAGCCAGATCTATCGGCGACAGACTCTTGATCCAAAACGTATCAAAGAACTATGGATTTGTCCAGGTCCCTTTGTTGGAAGACGGCCTGTTTGAAACCGCGTGGACTGAGGGAGAGTGCTTCTGGTCCATGGGTAAGTTACTAATGTACTGCACCTCAGTTATAAAATATTATTGCTTTTTGGCTATCGCAAATATACATTTTTCACTCTATAAAAAAGCTTTAACTCTATCTGGAATAGCCCGTAACGAGGTTGGAAGAAATAAAGCAAACACATGGAGACAGTGTTTCATCGGGATATCTAAGCACCGAGAAGAGAGTTGAAAATACGACGCGCAGGGAAGTTTTTTTGACGAACATTGTCTCGAGTGTTTAATATATCGTCTCAAATGAAACAAAAAGTAAGGAGTAAACAGAGAAATAAAATCGTAAATATATATACTAATTAAGACCGGGTATCCAAACCTCCTTCACGGTTATGACTTTCTTTTTTTAACTTGAATTATTAACGAGTTTGAGAAATAATCTTGAACATGAAAGAACCATAGAAAGTCTCAAGTTAATGTATTATGTTTTCAAGTTTAGCCTAGCTCACACAAGCGACCTAACAACATACCGACAACGTCACGAAAAATGCATAAAACACCTCACGTTTACATTGAAAGTTTACTTCACAGTTTCAACAACACAACAGAACAACATAGCAGGAAAACAATGACATAAGCATAACGACATAAGGAGAAAACTGATCGTTTCACACGCGATGATGAATTTATGGTGAACATAGCTGAAAATACTCCTTTTTTCTTGTGTTATTAGGAAAGTTGTACTGGTATGACCTGCTTAACGTGACTGACTGCAGCTCGTTGTTTCCTGTTTTTCTCATGTACACGAATGGAGTGCTGAACGGCTTTGGCTGGGTTCTTCCGCACAAACTCGATAGTCCACGCTTTGTACATCCAACAAATGTGTCCTACCCGGTATGTTTGACTCCATTGATATTTACTTTTGTCTCAGTTTTTTTAATTGTGTAGAAAGAAAATGCAGCTAATTCTATTGTCGAATTTTTGGCGGGAAAACTTGAAGCTTTCACGTCGTTGTATGCAACACTTGGAATACTACCAAACAACAACGACGTTCCTGCTTTCTGGTTGGCTTCGTCTTTTGAGACATGGGATAAAGTGGGATTCGAATACGTACTTATACACATTTGTGTGAAATTATTTCAATATCAAAGTAATTTTTAAACATATACACCTAATCGAAGAAACGTTGACCGTGAAAAAAGCGTAACCAATGAACTACGTGGCCCATCCCTTGGTAAGCTCAGTTATACCGTAAAATTCCGGTTATAAGCCCTAGGTTTATATAACTTCGTAACAGGTTTTGAGTGGTCTTATAAACGGAGGGGCTTATATCTGGGAGGGCTTATAAGCGGAATGAAAAAAAAAAAGGTTTCGAAACAAGCCACAGCAGTGTTGATCGAAATACGATTTTAAGTTAAAAAGTCATAATAAAGCAACATGTAGCCCTGTTTAGTACTGTCATCCAGCATAAAACCAGACGTATTTTTCTGTTTCCAGTTAGATGGGCCTATAACCAGAGGGGTTTTAAGCGGAGGGGCTTATAACCGGAATTTTATGGCATTTCTTATTGATTATCAAGATATTTTCTTTCTTTGAGGGCCTTAAGATCATGATTTATACAACCTGTCTTATTATCCTATTATTATGTCAAAAAGACGATTATTTTTTTCCGATTTCCCAGTAAACATTTGATTCGCATCATTCATGTTTACCAATTCTTCAATCAGGTGTATATGCCATAAATACATAGGAGTGAATTTTTAACAGAAACTGTGGTATTAAACCGCAAAATAGTAAATAACAAATATTCGATTTCACCTTGCTTTACTCTGAACATCATAACAAGGCTAGATGATGTTTCTCCTGAAGACTACTGAATAAAACAATTGCAAGTTTATCGATGTTGTTATTTGTTCCTACTTCTGTTTAATTTCGTGTTCTTTCTCCAGTATCTGTTTAAGAACGGAACCGTGCCGCCATGTTTTTGGACCGCTGACCACCTGTCTCTCATGCACGTCTACTTGGACTCCAATCCGTTTCTGAACATTTGCTAGAAGGACGATTCATTCATCATCGAACTTCGAGGACATTATTAAGTTGCGCGGGTTAAAGTAGCCTCATAGAGTTAAAATTTGCACCCTGTATTCAAAAGAACAAATACTGTAACACGAGCCTCTAGTCATGGTAGCGTTTGTTTGCCCGAGGAGCTGCAAAGTAGCGAGAAGTACTCTATATTATTTTTTCATGTAAATA
Source organism: Oculina patagonica (assembly GCF_052425735.1). Taxonomy (NCBI): domain Eukaryota; kingdom Metazoa; phylum Cnidaria; class Anthozoa; order Scleractinia; family Oculinidae; genus Oculina; species Oculina patagonica. The sequence continues at coordinate 538,291 of NC_135769.1, forward strand.
ATTACAAAATAATTTCTGTTAAGTGCTGCGCAAAAATAGCCTGCGAACAGGCTTCCGAGTGCGGCAGGGCGAATAAACGAAATACGCGAGCGAAGCGAGGCCTGAGGGGACTGTCCACAGGCTCCCGCGCCCCGTTCTCCCCCTCAGGCTCCGCTGGGCTGGCTTTGCTCGCGTATTTCTTTTTATCGCCCTGCCCCACTCGAGAGCCTGTTCGCAGGCTATCCGGGAATGTTTGTTTGTCTGTTTGTATTTAAAATTTTATATATTTTAGTCGAAAAAGAACTAGTTGTTTCTCACACTGGGCTAGGGTAAACAAAAGTAAGCAAAACAATAATCAGGACGTGACTTTTTATTGCAGACAAAACATAAAACGCTTATAATAACTACAATGGCTGATAATAAAATGTCAATCAAGGACACACTAGCGTGTGCACTGTGATTCTACAATCTTCTGGTTATCGAATTATTATATTAGAGCTCAATGTGCGTTTTACTAACCCCTTTATACCCCATCAGTTTAAAATAGCAATTCTCCCTACCGTTTCCCGTACATTTTCATTCATGTCAGTAATGAGAACGTGAATAACTCCCTAGCTAGTTGAAGGCCTACTCTGGGACCCAAAGTCGCCGTAACTTTGGGCGAATTAAGGCGACTTTAGGCGATTTTAGCTTATTTTTTTCCAAAATTACGGGCGATTTTGGGAGATTTTAAGCGACTTTAGGCAATTTTAGGTGACCGACCTAAGTACAGTTGTGGTATACATGTACATGGGAATCATCATGGTACACCATAAAGCATTGCTACAGAAATTAGCTATACTTAGAGCGACTTTAGGCGATTTTGGGCGAGTTTGGGCGAGTTTGGGTCCCAGAGTAGGCCTTAGTTGATGATTTTCTTATTCTCCGCACCTTGTTGTTTGACAGTGCATTGACATTGTTGGTTGAATTTGAATGTCGATCAATTCGGAAATGGAAATTAAAACCGAAACATTAAGCATCAAACAGCGAAACTAAATATTCAGTACAGAGCAGTTATTACGTAATTACTGTTTGCTTTATGTTATTACCCAAGCTACAAAAATTAACACAGATTAAAAGTAAGCAGAAAAAACTACCATAAGGAAAATCTCTCTTTTAAAATATTCCCACATTCTAAAGGTGCATGTTCGTCTGCCCGAAGGTTTATTCAGATTACGCAAAAGTTGAGATATGGCCGCTTGTCAAGGTAGATGTGCTGAGTGGTTAAGCTCGGGATGTCAGGGAGACATTTGGGTTTTGTGCCTTCCAGGAAGAAACCAAGCTGGAAAATAGAAATATAAAAATAGCAAATGATTAAAAGATAAAGTCTAAATGGAAAAAACGTACTACTGAGCCCTATCAGGGATTAGCGCCATCCCGTTAAGATACGTTTATTGTTGCTTATTTCATCTCACAGTTTTTTATTACTTTTGCGCTTGCGTTGAGCAAGTGTACATGTGTTTTTCTTTGCATTTGCGTTCACTTTGCATTCCTCGTGTAAACCAGCTTATAGAGTAATCAGTCTTGGTAACAAGTACTCAAGGAACTAAATTCAAATTTCACGCACAACATTTCACGTGCACTGCGCACATATAGGATATAGACAGACTGGTCTGCGTGTATCACTTACCCCCAGATACTTAGCGTCAGGGTGCTCATATCTTGTACTGTTAGCATAGCCTTGAGCGACCCAACCAAATCCCGTCAGACGATCCCTGTTGTACAGCAGAAACATCGGGAAATAGTCATCACAGTTCATATCTGGTGAGATGTTGTACCAGTAATGACGACCTAGTGAAGGAGCAGAATATAAACGTGTTTAACATGTGATTAAGAAAGGAAGTTTATGTGCTAGACAAATAACAGAGAATTTCATCAGGTTGATACAAGCAGTTATTGTGTGCTCTCGCCAATGGCTTAGGGTGTATTTGCTTGTAACATACGCGTATAGCCGTCGCATTTGCCCGTTGGAATTTTTTATTGTTATCGAGCCAGATAAATCCACCCTTAATAAGCGTTATTAAAAATCACTCAATAAACCAAAGAGATACCTTAAGGTAAAAGGGTATGGCCAAAACGCACGGAATTTGTAATTTGCATACGTCTGTACTTGTGATGTTTTTTTTTTTTAAAAAAAGGTTTATGTCAATTTTTCAGCTAATGCTTTCTATATTTCCACAGATATGATTCAAAATTTCACAGCTTATTGATTTTCTTTTATACATCGGGCTTCGTTTTGAATTTAACAGGTAACTCGGAAATGGTTTACATTTAAACCTCTTAAAAGCAGACACCAAAGGGACAGGCTTGAGAGTCCAAATTATGGAGATGTCCGTATTGCAAAGGTAGAGGTGTATACACGTGGCAGCGTGGCCGAGTGGTTAGAGCGTCGGACTTGAAATCCGGAGGTTCTGGGTTCAAGTCCCGTTCTGACCACTATCTGGATTTGTTCTCGGTCGTCCCGAGTTCAAATCCTCGGTCATGCCTGTAAATAGCCAACTGGTCTGCCTCCTACCAGTTGGGATTTTTAATCATGTTATGTTTATTTAATATATTATATTTGTTCAGTATTTGTTTCATATACACGGCCCCACAAGCTTCTAGCTTTAAACACAAACCGTGTATAAATAAAGTTGCTTTACCTTTTTACCTTTTTTACTTGAACCTCTGTGATACGGATACCAGAGTTACATGTAAGAGCGTCAGTATTATGGAGATGTCCGTATTACAGAGGTAAAGTGTGTATATATGAGGTTTGGTTTTTTTTTTTTTTCAAACAAAGCGAACTGTCCGTAAGAAGAGGTTCGACTGTATTTCTTTACAAATTCTCACTACACAGAATACAGATCGTGAAATACCGAGAAAAAAAATACAAATTGATCTTTGGTATGTGTTAGTTTCCTGTTCTTACCACTTACCCATGCTAGGAAAGCATCCTCCGCGCACCCATTTGGTTCCCGCCAAGTCTTCTTGCTTGAAAGGAATCGACACAGTGCTGGTATACTGGGTTCCAGTCTGCATAAGGAGTTGGTCCCCTATGTAGTCCGAGGAGGGCCTGGATCCTCCACAGATGTTTTGAGGATCGGTGAAGTAAGCAGTGATGACGTACATGTCGCCTTCTGAGACCCACGGCGCCCTGAGAGTCCCTACCCCTGGCGCTGATTTTGGGAGCTAAAATTAAATTAATATAGATTTTTTTAATTCTGACTAAAAACGGTATTATTGGCAAAGACAGTGGAAAACAATATTATAAGGAAGGAAGTTATTACAGCGGTAGTGCTAAACAAAAGATTTTAAGAGGAATTGCAAAAGCTCTGTTCGTGCGGTATAAATATTGGTACATTTCTTAGCCATCTTCTGCAAAGCAACAACGCGAAATGACCAAATTCAATATATGATATGCGAGAACGTGGGCCACATCGACGAATTTTCTATTTTGAATTGAACGCCGTCTTAAGGTGGCTCCATAGGGTTTCTTGACCGCGCGAAGACTGGGTACGAAAGGGCGAGCTTGAAATGCCGGCAAATCAAAACAAACATGGCGGCTTCACGCGAGCGTGAAATTTTCGGCGAGAAAACGCGAGACTTGCTTCCTGCCAATGAAATAACACCTGTACTTTCCTGTGTTGAGCAGATTAAAGAGTTTACAACACCCTAAAAAGGTTTTTACAACATCCGCGATGCTTCTGGCCGCTTTTGCGAAGTTCGTACGATCGAAAGCAAAAGACAAAATAAAAAATAGTCTCCGCGATTGTGGGATACTTTGAGCAGAATTTCAGAGATTCTGCTACATAAAGGATTAGGGTATGTCTCTAACTAACCTTGGAGTTAACAGATATTCGCACAAAAACCGACAACAACGGGAAACGCTCGTCTTTACACATCAACCCGTATGGTTCGAAAGTTCGCGCATGCTCAAATAGCGATCTTGGACAATTTCTATTCTGATGACGTAATTATTTCGGGGCGAAAATAGAAAATTTCGCCTGGGATTTACTAGAGTTTCCTTCGGTGAAAATCCTTAAAATTTGGCAGAGATGTGATACCTTTTTAACTGCCCATTTTGCCGTTTTTTTTAAAAAATTTGTAAGCCAGTTTTTTTGCTTGGTCAAAAAAACACAAAATAACCAAAAACGAAAAAACGACCTGGACAACCCCCACTTTTTTTGTTTTTAAAAGTTACTTCTCATCAGATTCAATTAGTTGGGAGATTTTCAAAACTTTTCACCGAAGAAAATTAAAGAAAATTAAGATCAAAGCCACAAAAACACCAAAAAATAGGACTTTTTAGGAAGATGTAGCTCAAAAGCAAAGGCTGTTATTTTAAAAAAGAATAATGCACAACATATTTTAGTCCTTGTTTTTAATATTTCATCAGCTTTTATTAAGCTAGTTTAAAAAATAACGCGAAAATGATCTCTTGATGGGTATCACTTGTGCGCGCGCCGTAATATCTCAAAACCCTACGGAGCCACCTTAACATCAGCTGAGTATATATTTCTTACACCGAAAGACTACTGTGACGACAATTTACTTTCGCTAGACAGCAAAATAAAAAGAACTAGAGTTGTATCTCACCCCATTTTGAATTCCCGCTATTTTGCCGTTGGAGTCAAACAGAAGCATCACAGCAGTGTCTCCTTCAAGCACATAACGATTCCCCGCAAAATAATTAGAAGCTGCAATAAGAAAAAAAATACATAAACATTAGCCGCTTTAAGTCATATGCTTGAACAAGTATTCAAAAAATTCGCGCCACTTTCTCAACCAATAAAGCCATAGCCAATCATGGCACACGTTTTCGCGCGCTTCGCGCCGGCTTCATGTATTTACCTCGTGTTTGATTGTTTTGGTTTTCGCTTTGGCTTTATCATACTCAAATGAAAACGGCTACAAAGTTTTGTGATTTCGTCTTTCTTTCTGGTGCATTATGAACTTATGGCATTAATAGTTAACCCGTGTGTTCTCTTCCAACTTAACCCTATTCAGACCGGGCTTTTGTTGGACTTCCCCCCCCCCCCCCCCCATGTAACTTCCAGAATATTTAAACAATCACAATGAAACTTATAGGATATTTAGTATGTCCAAACATCTTTCTTTTGGTATACATCACGTGGGACGATGACGTAACATCACGTGACAATTACATCATGATGTCGAAACAGCCGCCATATTGGATCCACCATCTTGGATTTCGAAATTTTTCCAAAATGCCAAAAAACCACCCAAAATTACTGCAAAGTACCTCTCTCCTCCGCATAGGTCTCTTTCGTGTTTCGTACGGGCTGGGAAATTGGGAGAGGAACGGGGAGAGGTGAAAAGTAAGCGCGCGGAGCCTGGAGAGAATCAAAACCAAAGCGCGCGGGGCACACTGGGAAGGGGAAAGTAAAGGAGCGATTCGCCCTTCCCGTCGTCCCCCGCGTTCCCCCTATTTTTCATTTTTCGTGTTTTCGCCATCCTCCCCCCATGTTTTTTCGCCTTCCCCCACGAAAGAGGCCGCTGCGGAGGAGAGAGGCAAAGTACTCAAAATTAATAAAACTGCGCATTATGCATTATGGTTATTTAGAGTAGCTGGGCGTCATTAAATTAAACACGGCTGCCTTTGTACCCGATTGCAGCTTGTTTCTAACCTTAACGCGTGAATGACAGCCTGAAAATCATTTCTTACCGTCGCATGTCTTGTTCAATGTCCAGCCTTCAGCCTTGGAGCTGTTCACATCCATTGGTAGTTTGTTGAATTCACTCCACGTCACTATCAAGAAATCCAAAGACGTCCATGGTTAGCTAACTTCATTACACCAAAAATTGACTCAAGAAGAAAATGCTTGAGTGCCCGATACCCGCGGTCCTCAGGTCAAAGAAATTCCTATCAGCGCAAAGGATTCTGCTATGGCCACACGCTCACGTGACGCTTGCTCTATTTTTTGATTCGACAATCATAGAATTGTAAGTCCTTTACGATCTACGATCTTCTTTTTCGGCTGTTGAAAATGGCCACGTTGTAAGTAAATTTTTTGAATGAAACAGTAAACGTTGCTTATTGAATTGAACCAAAGAAATATTAAATATAAACAATTTTTGGGGTCGAGGTCGTTAACATTTTATCTTTTATTTGATAAATTCCCTTTGTGGTACTAGTTATTTACCTGAGAGTTGTTTCCACTCCGGCGCTGAAAAAACAAGATATCAAACATGATCAATTATAAAGATATCGACTTTCGTTTCATAATCTACAATCTTTCAGATTTGTATAATACTGTATAAGAAAGTGTAATAAAAATTATTTTCCAAAATAAATAGTGATTGGACAAATGAGAACAATTCTTGAGGTTAAGAAGTTTACTTAATAAGAAGCTTTTAAAAAAGCGGTAAATCAAAGAAATACCATATCGAAAAAAAAAACAACAGGAAAATAAGGAGGTGCCAAGGAGTCTCTCGTAAGAACTCGACGCTTTTCATTCTTATACTGCTTTTATACTTCTACCACATTCACGGCTACTTCGACTACTACCCGGCACACAGCTCGAAGGTTTGACAACTGTGGACATTTTTGGGTCTATCGACCTCAAGAACTTTGAACGACCTCCATGTTATACTTCACGACAGGCCAACGGGGCTAATAATCACGTAATAATGACGTACGAACAGGACGAACAACACACTTCATAGCCGAAAATTACCGTAACTTAAATTTCGACGAGTCATGGATGATGAATCATGACTACCGTGGGAGCGAATCAATTTAGGTTTCTGGGAAACTGCTCACCTACCCCCTCCCCAAACCTAACATTTTGTCCAAAGCGATAAGTAAGGGTTAATGTTAGGTTTGGGGAGGGGTAGGTGAGCAGTTTCCCAGAAACCTTAATTGATCCGTGGGAGCTATATATTCTAAAGCTAAAGCGGCATTTATTAATGAGAGACAAAACGAACAACAGTGACAAGAACTAAAAAGACTGGCCGATTCGCGTGGGCTGACCCGCGGGACAGCCATGGATGATCACGAGATGAGCACAAGGAAAGTTGGCTTCTCAATACTTATTTTCCTGTCTGTCAACAAAAGAGTCTTACGTTTCTTTAAACCCCTGTACCAGCTGAACCTTTTATTTATTCTAAAGCTTCACCCATCATCTGTCACGGAACCCATTTTTTAACTCTTTATTTAAAACACTGCTCTTTCCAGAAAATCTGCATGTTGGTTCTGTATTCTCAGTTATTCGTTTAAACTTAGGTCATTTCTCAGATAACAGGAAACATTCGAGCTATTTCTATTATCTATCAGTTAATTTTAACAGATCTCAGCCAACTTCCACTTCTTTAATATTTGCTTTTGCTGTATTGTAACTTAACGACGTCGTGCATCTCATTAGTCGGACAGTGTCAAGACTGTCAAGTAGCATCCGATGATTTCCGTTCACTTTCCAGTGCAGTGACTCCATAATCGAAATAACAACCGCGCAAAATCTGACCAAATCTGGCTTTTTGACATGTTGCAAAATGTAGAAACGTATAAAAATTGGAGAAATGATTTTGATGTTTTGATTAAGAATAAGTGTATCCAAATACCACTATTTGATATTTCCTTTGTTTTGCTGTAGAAGCTTTAGCTAGCTTTTATGTTTTGTCTCCTTGGTTGGTGGCCAGACTAAGCCTTTTTTCCCCGGGGAGGGGGGGGGGGTACTCCCTATAATGGCCTATACGGGGAGGCTCCGCCCGAAAGGGGTACCTTTTTCAGGCTTCAGGTATATAAAAGGGTAGGGATTTCAAAAGTTTAGGTACCATACGAAAGGGTACGGAAATCTGTCATTTCGGATTTTGAACGGGCCTTTATTTCGAACAGATGCAATATATGGCTGTATTATTCAGTATTAAGCGCTACTTGAAAATAACAAGAAAACTTCATGTTTTAAGTCTATATCATGACTTTAAGGTATATAAAAGGGGTGCCTTTTTTCATTAAAAGGTATACGAAAGGGGTACAATTTCTGGCAAAATGGTATATAAAAGGGTAAGGGGTGAGAGCTCGGGGCGGAGCCTCCCCGTACAAAACCTTTTTAGGTACCCCCCCCCGGGCCTTTTTCATGGTCGTGTAATGTGGTATTTTCTATCTTTTTCCCTCGGATACACGCAATTGTTGTAAAAAAGTCTCCTTCGACAGCCTTTAGTTCAATCAATATTACAGACCTGTTTTGCCGTAAAAAGGCGATGTATGGTTTGATCGATCGAACGATCGCTATCTAGCTGAAAAAATCCTCTAATCTTACATACCATCACGTACGCATTTCTAACCATTTCGTGCCAAATGCCCTATCATCCCATGAACCAGGGAGCTAGTTAAGACAGTTAATGCATTATATTGAAAGCAACTTACAGTCTGGCCTTTCCCAAGGCCATCGCCAAGCTTGCGCCAAAGTTCCAAAGAGAGCAATAAACAGAAAGAAATTCATTTCTTTGGAGTCAGTCAGCGACGAGTGTGCTGGAGTTTGTGACTCACGCTCTTATACTGATGAATGTTTGCAGCGTCATGCCGAAGATTTTAACCAATGACAATTCTCGTACCCAGCCTTTGTTTTGAGGAACCGAGGAAAGCTAAATGCAAAATACAACAAAGTAGCCATCATTGATAACCAAGGTCAGCAAATAAAATTGGAAATGGGGTTCAGTGCAGTAACATAAATTTTATTAAACAAGGGGGCTTCAGGATAACTGAACGCCTTCTCTCAAAAGATGAAAATGAATTACTGTACTCATTCGATTCTGATTGAGCACTACTGATGTGACAAATTTTTCTTGAGACTCATTGAGACCTCTTTGACTTCAGACTTCAGACTTTAGACTTTACACCTCACGCGACGCACGTACGTAGAAGGATTTGCTTTTTTAGTTACTATTTACTGTCTGAGGATAAACAATGGGAGATAACTTGAGCTCGGTAAAATAATTTGATGGTTTTGTGCATATGACCCTGTGGTTTCATATGGCTCGGCTCGGAAGAGTGTCTAATCCGTTATCAAGATGCATCCGGCACACGATCACAAAAAAATTGTCTTCTTTTAGAAAACCATGAAAATATTAATGCGTACATGAAAGCTTTCATAAAAAAATATTGAATCTCTGATTTGTAAGATTCAATTAGAGTGACTATGTATGGTAGTTTGAGGCTTTATGCTGGGGGCAGGCACAGGGTGCAGAGGAGCCAAATTTGACCTTTCGACTTGTCTCTTTGTCCAATCAGTGTAGAATTTCATGGTGTAGCAAGCTGTGACTGACAATAGATAGCTGCTTAGATAACCAAAGTAGTCACTTGGATAGTTAGCTAGTGCTAACCGGATTTCTTCCCTCTCCTGCTTAATAGCAGAAGAACTTTTAACTCAGGAAAAGCAGAATATAACTGTTGTGGTACGGTTTAACTTTGTCTTTGGTTTAAATTTTTTTTTGTTTTGTTTTTCCCTTTGTTTCACATTATGATAATGAATGTAAGACAATGAAAATTAAAAATCAAACTGGTTTTTAAAAAATTTAAATCAAGGATAAACTTAAACCACAACATAACCATGCCAAATTTTGACCTCATTTTGATAAATCCAGACATATTTGCTTCTCATTATGTGACGTCATCTATTGTTTTAACTGAATTAGCATGGTTCCTGGTAGTCCTGTGGCCAGGAAGCGGGAGACTGGCGCTAAATGGACCAGGTTGGGGGTTGAAAATGAAAAATTTGTTTTTGTGGTCGTTGCGTTAAATGGCCGACTGCACGTAAACACTACTCCCAGAGGTTGCATGATATGTCATGTTGTTTGTTCCATTGTTCTCTCGAAGGGTAGCAAGCCATTCGTGTGAAAGCTGTTTGTTTCGTATATTTTTGGCGAAAAGAAGAAGCTCTTTATCACAGGTTAAACACAAGTAAGCAAAACAATAGTCAATACGTGACTTTTTATTGCAGACAGAACAGACAACGCTTATAACAACTACAATGGCAGATAATAAAATGTCAATCAATGGCACACTGGCGTACACTGCGATTCTACGATCTTCTGGTTGACGCATTACTGCATCACTGACTAATCCCTTTATTCCCCAGTTTATAATACCAATTCCCCCTACTAGTTCCCGTACATTTTCCTTGTTCATGATTTTCTTATTCTCATCACTTTTTTGTTTGACAATATATTGACATTGTTAGGTGAATTTAGATATCGATCACTTTGAAAATGGAATGTGGTTACTAAACATCAAACAGCGAAATCGAATATAATCTACAGAGCAGTAATTGTGTGATTACTGTTTGCTTTATGTTATTTCCCCAGCTACAAAAATAAACAAAGGTTAAACGGAAAGCAGCAAACAGAAAAAACTTCCATATAGAAAGTAGAAAGTCTCTCTTTAAAATATTCCCACATACTAAAGGTGCATATTCGTCTGCCTGTAGATTTTTTTAACTTTGTTTAGACTAGCATAAGTTGTTATATGGCCAGTCAAAGTAGATGTGCTGAGTGGACAAGCTCGGGATGTTAGGGAGGCATTTGGGTTTTGTGCCTTTCAGGAAGAAACCAAACTGAAAAGAAGAAATGAAAAAATAGCAAATGATTAAAAGATAAAGTCTAAATGGAAAAAACACGCTACTGAAACGGTCTATTTGCCTAAGCCCTAATCAGAAATTAGCGTCATTCCGATAACTGTACGTTTATTGTTGCTAAATTCATTTCACAGTTTGTTATTGGTCTAAGTAACAAAAAGATAAGCCTGTTTACATGTGTGACACTAATGTAAACGCAAATGCGAGCGACGTTCACCAGTAGAACGCAAACGCAAGGAACGTAAAATACGCAGACTGCAGTCTTTTTCCAAGATAGCAGACAAGTAATGCCTTGCTTGCGTTTCAGCTTGCATTTGCTTTAGCAGTGTTCACACGTGAATATATGTAAGCGCAAGCTCTGTTCAAAAAATGCACAATTCTCCATTCATTGCGCTTGAGTTTGTGTTGTGCTAGTTTACACCTGTTTTCCCTTGCATTTGCGCTAGCATTTGTGTTAACATCGCTCGTGTAAACCAGGTCATAGAGTAATCATTTTTGGTATCTAGTATTCATAGAACTAAATTCGAACGCGCTACTACATTTTACATGCAGACGCGCACATAGAGAACACAGACAGGGTAGTCTTCGTGTCTTACTTACATCCAGCTTCTTAGGGGGAGGGTGCTCGTATCGTTTGCTGCCGGCATTGCCTTGTGCGACCCAACCAAATCCATTCAGGCGATCCTTATTGTACAGCAGAAACATCGGAAAATAGTCATCACAATTCATATCTGGTGAGATGTTGTACCAGTAATGACGACCTGATAACAAAATATAAACAGGTGTTTAACCTGTGATGAAGAAAGGCGGTATAAGTATTAATCAAGTAACAATCAGTTTGATTCAATCAATGAAAGAGATACCATAGGGTAAAAGGCCGAGAGTATGCATGGACAAAACTTTGGAAGAAAAAGCACGGAATTTGTCTTTTGATGTTCTTAAGGCCGTTCGCGCCAAAAATTTTTTGCTGCGGTCAGATAATGAGTTACTTGTGTCAGAAATGCAAAAAAAAGTTGGGGTCACCGACTTCGTTTAAGAGAAAAAGCGTGTGGAAAATACCCTGATTTTGAAACATTGGCGCACGTAATTCAGCATGGTTTACAGGGTTTATAGTTAAACATATCGAAGATGAGTAAACGGAGGCTAACGATCTTAGTCACATTTTGTAGAAGTGCGTCTGTTGCGTAAATAACTCCTAGTTTTGCAATCTTTTTTGTAAAACTTAACCCTGGAAAAACGCATTTGAAACTGTCGTACGGCAAAAAGGAAAGCTCAAAAAGTGGAATTCAAACCGTCAGTGTGACAAAAAAATCAAACTTCCACTCGATAGATTTTTTTCATTTTCTCGCAAAACGTAGATATTAGTTAAAAAAGTGATCCGTTAAGAAAAAAAGTAGGAGTCACCGACCATTTAAGAGAGCAAATTGCAAGCGAAGCTAGTGGAAAGGCAACTCGCACTATATGTTCTTAAAAGTTTTGTGGCATGGCGTTGCGACATGAATTACGTGCGCAGTAGGAATGCGCATAAACAATTAGTGCGAACGTCCTTAAACAGGAAGTTTGTTGTCAAATATCCAACTACTAATGCTTTCTACATTTCCGCAGATATCATTCTACTTTTCATAGCTTATTGATTTTCTTTTATACATAGGGCTTCGTTATGAAGATAGTGAGAGACCGAAAATAAACAAAATGATCCGTGATTTTACAACCCCGCAATATTAAAACAATGAAGCTATGTGTTAGTTTCCTGTTCTTACTACTCACCCATGGTAGGAAGGCATCCTCCTCGCACCCATTTGGTTCCCGCCAAGTCTTCTTGCTTGAAAGGAATCGACATAGTACTGGTATACTGGGTTCCAGTCTGCATAAGGAGTTGGTCGCCTATGTAGTCCGAGGAGGGCCTGGATCCTCCACAGATGTTTCGAGGGTCGGTGAAGTAAGCAGTGATGACGTACATGTCTCCTTCTGAGATCCACGGCGCCTTGAGATTCAATACCCCTGGAGCAGATTTTGGGAGCTAAAAGTAAATTAATAAAGGTTTTTAATTTCTGACTAAAAACGGTATTATAAGCAAAGACAGTGGAAAACAATATTATTAGGATGGAAATTATTACAGCGGTAACGGTGACAAAAAGGTCAGGCGGCTAAACAAAAGATTTTAAAAGGAATAAAATAGCTTTACACGTGCGTTATAAATGTACACTCCTTAGCCGTCCTCTGCAAAGCAATAATAACGCGAAATGACCAAATTCTCAGTACGTTATGCGAGAACGTAAAACACATCGGCGAATTTTGAGGGGAACAGGGATCAAGAAGAGCCACCTAGTGGAAGATCCCACTGTAAATTCCCATTTATTATTATTATTTATTATTATTATTTTAATTTTAAAGTTTCTATTTGGAATTGAGCGCTGTCTTAATATATTCAGCTGAGTCTATATATATTTTTGACACCGAAAGACAGACTAACGATAACGACAATTTGCTGGAGTTGTATCTCACCCCATTTTGAATTCCAGCTATTTTGCCGTTGGAGTCGAACAGAAGCATCACAGCAGAGTCTCCTTTCAGCACATAACGATTCCCAGCAAAATAATTAGAAGCTGCAATAAAAATGAACAGAAATATCAGCCGCGTGAATTCAGTTTGAACAATTATCCAAGTTACATGCTGTTTAGGGCTTTATGTACAGTTTTAGAGTTTACACAGTCAAACATAGATTGACAAAAAATAAACTATAACTTAATTCTATTATTTATAGCTTGTCATGTGAATTCGAAATAAGTACCCATTCTGGCTGCTCAAAGTAAGTGGGCAGTCTGAAATTAAACAGGGTTTCCTGTGTTGCTGTTTACAGCTTATTTCTAACCTTTACATGTGAATGACAGGCTATCAATCATTTCTTACCGTCACATGACTTGGTCAATGTCCACCCATCAGCCTTGGCGCTATTTTCATCCTTTGGTAGTTTGTTGAATTTCATCCACGTCACTATCAAGGCATCCATAAAGGTTCAAGGTTAGTTGACTTCGTAACACGAAAGAGTGACTTAAAAATAGAAACCCGAGTTTGCCGAACCTACTGTTTCCACGTCAAATAAGTTGCTTGTCAGCATGACAGATTCTGCAATGACTGGCTACTCTTACGCGAAGCTCGCCCTAGTTTTAGATTCGACAATCATAGAATTGTCAAAAAATGGGGCTAAAATAGGGAAGATAAAGGTTATTCGTTTGTCTCACGATAGAATCGCTTTGGGGTAGAATTGTAAGCCCTTTAAGGTGGCTTATAACTGTTTTCAATAATTTACAGACCTTTTACTTTGATCGGTCAGTCAAACACTTTATCAACTCCTATTACAGAAATAAGGCAAAAGGTTAAGTCTGTGTCCGAGACTAAGTGGCCCATACAGCCGGAGCTTATCCGACTAGGAGTATTGCTACTCCCCCCTGGATGGGATGCTAGTCCATCGCAGGGTTACCCCCCAGCAGTAAATTCACCAGTACCCATTTATACACTTGGGTGGAGAGAGGCACTGTAAGAGTAAAGTTCTTGCCCAAGAACACAACGCAGCGTCTCGGCCAGGTCTCGAATCCGGGCCGTTCGACTTAGAGCCGAGCGCGCCAACCATTAGGTCACTGCGCCTCCCACTATTACAGAAATGATATAAAGCAAATGCCCTATCATTGTTCGACAAGTTTTGATCATTTTCTTGACATTATTGATTTCCATAGCAACGGTATAACCTGTTAAAACACCCTTAGTTTTAGCTTTCAGTGCTAATAACTCGAAAATGAGGTCGGTGACCCCCATTTTTATTGTTGAATTATGATCAACATGTCATAATACAACTTTTGGCAATTTCTTTAAACTTTGCCAAAGATTCTATCGCTTGGGGCGACGATATTATAAATATTATCTTTTGTTACATGTATCTATTTATATTACCTCTTAGGTCATGCCACTCCGGCGCTAAAAAAAATAGAAAAAATATAATCAAAGATATAATCAAATGAGATAATTGCATTCATTTTATAATCTACAATCTCAGGTCAGATTATTTAAGATGGTTAGAAATAAAGTATAAGAAGAAAGTGAAATAAAAATCAAGATGCACGTTGATTCGACCAATCAGAACAAACCTTGTCAACCTTGAGGTTTAGACGCTCGCTAATAGGAGTAGCTAAAGAGTGGTTAATCAAAGAAAACCCAATGGCGGAGAAATATCTAAACGTAACCAGGAAGATTTAAATGACAGCACAGAAAAGAACATCAAGAAGATACGATGGGTTATTAAAACTTATTAAAAGTAAATAATATAATATTAAATGTATAATATTCTTTGTAGGTAAGTTTTAGAACTCCAGAACTTTTATTTAGCTTTTGAGTACGGAGCCGAAGACTGTTCTCTTTTTGGAACAAGGATAAAATTAAAATTTTTATTTCGTTCTTTGGAGCTCTGAGACAATGTGAACCCTGGTATCCTTTGGTTGAGCTGAGACTACAAACTTATATGCGAGGAGGTACCAAGAATTCTCTCGTAGGAAGTCGACGGCGTTTATTCTCCTACTGCTACTTTTAATTTTACTACATGCTCACATGTACAGCTACTAAGGCTATTACTAGACAAGCTCGAAGGTTTGTCAATTGTAGAAATGTTTGGGTCTATCGACCGCGAGAACTTTGGACGACCTCCATGCAGCGCTTCACAACAGGCCAACGGGGTTAGTAGTAGTAGAAGTCTTTATTAAGAAATCAGTAACAAAACACGTGTGGCTTTACAATCAAAAACAAACTAAATTTAGCTCAACTAGAAAAAGCTGAGCACGACATGAGTATAGAAAAAAAGCACAATTTTAAAAGCTCGCAACAGTTATTTCCCTCTCTGACAGCCACGGAGCCCTAAGTTCCTTTGAGACCCTGTACCAGTCGAACTTTTTTATACAAGGCAAAATAAGCTCTACATTTGTCACCCAACATTTCTTTTTGTAACGCTTTATATTGTAACACTTCTCTTTAGAATCTTTTCAATTTTTTCATCGGTCAACATAGCCTTATTTGTGCCATGTGCAATCAAGCATTTATAACGGTCATCCCATTGTGAGTAACAGCCGCGCAAAATCTGACCAAATCTGGCTTTTGACATGTTGCAAAATGTTACAAGGATATAAATGTTGGAGAAATGATTTGGATGCTTTGATTTAGATTAAGTGTATCCATATATCACTACTCGATACAAATGATTTTTGATTTGTTTGGTTGTCGTTGTTGTGGCTATGGTTGTTTTTAAGAAAAGTGGAAAGTGTTCAGTGCAGTGACAGCCATTTTAGATAAAGAGGCGGTCAGGATTACTTCAGTGCGATTGAGGACTATACTTTTGTGACAAATATTTCGATTAACGAGGGGACTGAAAGCCAAAGAATCAAAGGACTTTGGACTTTTAAAAGGAATTTGACTTCAGACTTTATATTGTAATTCGCACTTCACGACTCCCGTGGAGGGTTTTTTCTTAAGCGAGTTTACTGTTTGAGGTTAAAAATTGGGATAAAATTTGAGGTAAAGTCATTTAACTGGCCGTTTTGTCATGACCCTAAGATAAGTAACACCGCAATTAGTCTTGTATGCTGTTAGGGTGGCACGGCGTTAGGCGATCGGTTGCGAGGGTTTGAAATCAGTTTCGTCGTACTACATTATTTTGTGAATTCTGAGTTCGTTCTGGGAGATTGTTTACCCAATCAGCGCCAGCACCGTTAAAGAATTCATGATTCACTCGGCGTGGGAGAGTTTCGCCCAAGTGCGTACATATCTAATCCGTGATCGACATGCACCCTAAACGACCCAAGCGCACGATCGCAGAAAATTCTTTTAGAGAGCCATTGAATTGTGTATATTTGAATGCTTTCAATAATTTCTGAAGTTCAAATGGTCTCTATTTGCCGCTTTGGACGATACACAAGATGATATTTAGGTCTATTTAGGGGCTTTTTCTTGGGCAGAAAGCTATCAGGTTATCAGAGAAAATTCGTGCTAAATGACTCAGCTTTAATAAAATTGTTTTTAGGCACTTGTGTGTCACATCTTGAATAACTTGAAAAAAGAATCATTCCCCGAATACACCACACATTGGGTCGCTCAAGTTGATTCGCACATGCGCTGACACGCCTTGATTGTTTTGTCGTGAATCGTAGTTCTTTTTAAACACTGTTTTGAAAAAAATGTTCCTGTGAGCCTGTTAACCCAAACACGCTTGGAAGAAATCTGCACGAAAAGCGCGACAGTTTTAACAGACGCCCACTTCTTAAAAAATTGGCATAGTAAAACAACTACTTTCCTTTGCAGTGAAATGCTGATTCGCAAGGGAAGTGGCGGATTGGTTAAATCGGAAACAAAAGTTTGAGGCAATTTTCAAGAAATAAAATTTGATTGATTTTGTAAAATCTTGTGGTTACCGCAAATTAGATAGCAAGCTTAATGGGAGTAATTGACTTCAAAATGAAAAATTCTTTGAATACACTTACAATCTGGTTTCTCCCAGGGCCATCTCCATGCTTGCGCACATGTTCCCAGAATAAGGACAAAAATGATAGATTTCATGTTGTTTTCAAATCCGTGTATCTCCTGTTCCTCTGTAGTTACCTGTGATGCATAAACCCGTTTCTGATAATTCTTGTGGCTTGTGCTAGGTTTAAGCAATGATTGAACCAAAGGTGTTAATGTAAATGACGGCTGAAATAACAATTAGAGAATACAGCCTTTGAAATTATTGCAATGATTTTTAGGTTTTGCATTTGTTTAGCTGCTGTGGCTCTGTTTTAATTTACAAACAATAAAATGAAAAAATACGAAAACAATCAATACATTTTTTCTAAGGTCTCTCGAAATACCTCACGAATACGCCGGGATCTTATCCAGTTGAGTCATTTTCTTAAATTACGCATTCCAACTTTCGATGTAAAGAAGAAAACTTCATTTACGGCATGCCTAGTTAGTACGTAACAAAACCTTACAATATAATTTTCTGGTCCGGCCCACAATGGTGAACATATTTTCTTTGTTATTGTTGAATGACACAACATGAATCAGCTGTTCGATTAATATTTTTTAAAACACAATTCCTGTTTTGTCCTTTTTTCGATGTTTCTTAATTAAATTTGTTCTGTAGTGATTAAATGCCCGTGTTTCACGACGTAAAAAGAAATCCTTTGTCAATACCAAAACATCAAAGAACGACCGCATCTTTGTTTTTCGTTTTTTATTTGTTATCTATATCGAATGGGAACCAACCCAAAAGATTTATACAGTAGTGGTTGTTACCCAGTTAGAAAAACTGTCCATGGAATGTTGGCTAAGAAATCAATTCTCCGCAGTTATAATTTTTAATACGAAAAAAAAAACTTTCAAAGGTAAAAGTGTTGGTTTGTCTTTGGTTTGGTTCAGCGAAAAATAACTGTCAACGTAAAAGCAAAACACACTGAAACAACCCAAAAAAGTGTTCCAAATATTAATTTAATGTGGATAGAAAAACTACAGGGAAGATATGATTGTCGCTCGTATAGGCTTCCCATAAAGGATCATTGAGCAGAAACCTATCATTGCATTTTAAGCTTTCTGGCAAAGTCACATTTTACTTATGCAACTAAGGTTAATTAATAAATATTCCAAGGGCCGTAACTAACAAGAGACAAGACGAGGAAATTGCCTCATCTAGATTTTTGCCCAAAACTAAAAACAGGATATGTTTAGTTGGGAAAATAATCCCCAGTTGAACAAGATTGGGTTTTCCCAAGAAATACGCCATCACGAATGTCTCTGGAAGAGTTTTAGTGCTTCTAGATTTCAAAAATGTTTTGGAGGGATGTCCCAAAATCCCCTTGCAAGATCTTGCCTCGTCTATGGCAAAGGACTGGTTACGGCCTTGATTGCAGTTTTAAATACTTGTTACTTTGAGAAAATGACGTCTCATGGAAGTGTCTTGTATCCAGTGAATGCTGTAAGCCTTGTAACAAGTCGGCCTTCCTAATTTCGTCAAGCTACGACCGGTTAGGTGTAAAGATCGTTAAGTGGCGAAGAAAATTCACGGAAATCCCTAGAAGTAAAAAAATAATCCTTGAATCAATATCAGCTTGAGGAAATCGTTTTTCTTTCTCGTTCCAATTAGTAAATGGCCATACACTTGCAGAAAACTCAGTAAAAGCAAATTTTAACTTAGGTTTCTCTTCCAGACTTGGTGCCGCACTTTGTATATATACCTCTGCAAGTTTTCAACAAAAATATTGCACGCAACGTAAAAACAAACAGTGTTATGAGACAAATTATTTGACACGCTGCATGTGCTAACCTAGCAAAGCCGTGTTATCGCGCTTTGTCTTGTCTCGCTTATTGAAGGTTAATCGCGCATTCAGCTGCCCTTTAATTTGTAAGCTATAAGGAACTCTGTAGCCTAGCAAACGACTCGCGATCCCACTTGATTCTCACATGTACGCATGTGCGCACCTATTTATATTCTTGAACATATATCAAATGGCTTCCTGGCTGTGACCCAGTGGGGGCCCGTTTCTCGAAGGTCCCGAAACGTTTTCGCACTCGGAAAGCCATAGCAAAATCTCAAACCTTACAGAGCTGTTTTATTCCGTGTTATTCTTAATATGAACAGAGGTTCCCTTCATACAAAGTTTCAGGCCTATACACTTCTCTGTTTTAACTAAGAATGACTTGAAGGGCCCAAAAGGTTTCCAGGGCTTTCGAAGAAACGGGCCCAAGGACACATTTTTCCCTTTCACAACAACAAGAAGTATTGACACAAGAGACGAATTTTAAGTGTTATGCAAATTATACTAATGGCCAGTAGGACCTTCCGAAACGGTTTTTGCTAGGTTTCATATTAAATTCGCGTCCAAATTACTATGACAAGAAATGAAAAAATAGTTCTGTTTAATAGTGATTTGCTACGGATTGATAAATAAGGCTTCTTACTCCGAAAGCGGACGGAAGCCATTTGTTCGCTAGCCTCCTACGCATACAAAACGTTCTCGTGGGGGGGAGGGGGGAGAAACGCCCAAAGAACGTCTGCGCATAAAGTTATTTGATTGCCACTTAGAAGAGATCATGAAACAAGGTTAAATAAATTGGTATTTTCTGTGTATTAATTTTCGCTAAAGTGCAAAATTTCGGAAGCCTGAAAAAAGGATGGTACTGAGGATTTGGCAGTACATTAATTAAGTAAACGACATTATTTATAGCGGAATCAGGTAATATAGTGCATGAGAAAACATGTGTTGATAACTCTGGAAATTAAGGTTCAAGAAAGTAAAACCTGCCTTACTTGCGGCAGGGCAGTCAGCTGTGTGTACGTGACTAACTGTGGACCCAGATCTCGCTCTAAGATTATACTTGCCTGACCTCTTGCCTTGAAGTTTGTGGTTCACCTGCTCTGTTCAGTTGAAAACAACACAACAAAGAAACGTACTTGGCTCAGTGTTTTGAACTTCTTCTTTTATCTTATTCTCCTCTTCTCTATAATTTTCCCTTCCGAAAAAGATAGAAAACGTCCTAAATAATCTAAAATAAAAACTACCAAAACCTCGCAACTTTTGAAAAATATCCATTTGGGCGCAAAAAAATGACCACGAAGAACTCATCCATCTATTCTTTAAGCCACTCCATTTTTGTCGTTTTGGGTTTAATTTCTTTTGTAAAGTTCAGCTGTAGTTTTTCCCTTTCCGTTGACGTCCGAAACCAAGGAAATGTTCACCTTACTATTGTAGTGAAGAGTAAGCCTTGTTTTATTCTTTGATTGAAGCATATTGTCATTGTGATAAGCCTACAGTATACCGCTAAATTCGCCAGCGATTGAAGTTCGTGGTCGCACGCAAATTTGTTAAGATTTTCTCTTCGCCAACAATGTCGACCGTACTTGTGGACTTCGTGGCCATATTAAAGCTGTTTACAGCAGGATTGATGTGTGTAGGAGGCATTTTCTTAGCCATTTTCTACTGCTGTATCTTGCGGGACATGGATGACATCAAACTAGGGCCCGAGTACGGCGAGAAAAAACTCGGCGAATACATTGAAGAAACTCAAACTAGCTGTGACGAAACTGCACAAGAAGATGCTTTGCCGCAGAAGAAGTCATTTGAAAACGAAAGCTGTTCTGTCGAAGATGAGACCAAAAGCACAAATGAAAAACCCAAGGTTTGAAGACCTTTCACTGCTCGTTGAGGGGTTTTGTTTGGTTTGACTTTTCTGTTATTATTGAACTTTGCCTTCGGAAAACATCAAGAGTGGAACTTTTAATCAAAACCAAAACCGAGTCCAACCAACACAAAGACTGTGTCTGAAGGGCACTTCTTTTTTAGAGACTATAAACTCATGATGTTTTGAGATATACTGACAATTTTACCTCTAAAAAGAAGCGGTTTTATGTTTCCTCCGGTGTTTATGGAATATACAGTAGAACCCCGGTAACTCGAACTCGGATAACTCGAAAAACCCCGCTAACTCGAACAAACTACCATTTCCCTTGGATTTGACCTCATTTTTCAGTCATTTTTACTCGATTGACTCAAACTCGGATAACTCGAAAACCCCGCTAACTCGAACTAAATTTCGTTTCCCTTGATCAAAAGTTGGGTCAAATTTACCCCGATAACTCGAATTTCGGTTCTTGCAACTCGCCACTTATGCCCATTGATTAGTGCAAAGAACAGATCATGTAATTGACAGCCATTTTCCTCTCGTATCACAAGAATTTATGATCGTGTTAGAGTTTCTGACGAGATAAGTTTATTTTGCACTGTACTGTATACTGAAGTGCTGAAAAATCAGTAAACTATCAATTATTAACTTGGCAAATTAAAAATTAAATCGACCCCGATAACTCGAAGCCCCGCTAACTCGAACTGTTTTTCGTTTCCCTTCAGAGTTCGAGTTACCGGGGTTCTACTGTATATATGTTACGCCGTATGCACGGTTATATTAAGCGACTTTTTTCTAATTATTGCCTGTACAAACGGCGATGAACAGTGTATTTTGTAAAATTGTTTTCATTAATTTTCTTTTGCAAATATAATAATAAAACATTCTCTCTTGAGTAGTCTCAAGAAAATTTGAATTTGTATTTGATCGTCATGACTGATGAGGGTTTTGGTATTAAGCAGATATCAAACAAAACATTTACAACTCTTGTGCATCGCCATGGTTATACAGAAATTGTTTTAATGGAAATCGTCTGTTCATTTGATTTATCTGTGGGTCTTGCGTAACGAAAGGGGTTCCTTCACAAAATCCATTGCTTTTTGTGATTTTCTGGTTTTATACCATTCTATACCCCATAATACATTATATCATGTCATAGACCCCTGACAACATACATCCCTCGAAAACCCTCATTTTTATAGGAGCCCAAGATGTTTTTTAACCTTGTAAACTTCAGGGAAAAATAAAATGTTATTAGGTTTAAGCTATGACCGCCTCTATTCATTATTTTTTAAGGGTTCTGGCAATTCACTTAAATTCTGTCAGCAGGTGTTTACGTGTTTTTAAACCATTATCCTTGATATTTTAATCAATATACAGTTACTAATACGCTCATTACTGAGTTTACTTTTTTAAATTTTCAAATCAAACGTCTCAGCTTGTTCTCGGTTCGTATAGACCGAGTCCCCAAGTGATGTTATAGACTTCTGGCCAAGTCCGATTAGGTATGAGCGAGTTAACGGAACTGGTCAATCAGAATATCTTTTGTGTTATCAAATGTCTCTTTACGTGGGTAGGACGTTCGATTCAATATTTTTACTGACTGATTTGTGTCGACCGTAGCTATCTTGATTCCTTATAATGATGCTAAAACGTTTATAATATTTTTTTAATGATCGTATCCTTCTTACTGCAAGAGTAAATTGCAAAACTATCACGAGAAAAAACATTCACATCTTTAAAGCTGTTATTGTCTCCGTTTGTTTTGGAAAATAAGATTTATATTATAATACCAATTAGTTTTCTTATTGCACTCACGAGGAATGTTACAACTGTTAAAACTGTCTTCAAATGAAACGAAACGCCGTCGACATATTACTTACTGAAAAGAGACACTCGTTGATCTTAGTACGGTTTTTTTATGCTTACAAGCGCATGCATTAAAAAGTTTATAAAAAACCGAACAATTATGGTTTAATTATGTACAAAATCACAAGACAAATGGCAGGAAGCCATTAAGGCGAGACGCCATTTATACCTAACGATAGCAAGTCCATGACCACAGGATACTAGTTTTTCTCGATTCGACTCGATTAAACACCGCCGGCGTTTATTTTGGCCTTTCTGTAATTCTTTTGAGTTTTAAACCGTTATTGTAATATTTCAGTTAATTCAATGAACAGGTTGTCAGTGCCGAAATTACCTAAAATTGCGTGACATAGCCTTCAACTGTTTATTTGAGCTAATACCCGGAGAGCTCCAAAAGTGAGCTCGAAAAAAAGATACGCCATCTTAAACGCAGTTGATCATCTATGAACTGAACCTCACGGCTGGTACTGCCGCGCCTCCCCCGCCTTACCCCCCCCCCCCCCCACAGATAGAATGCTTGTTCTTCACATATAACTTCCACCACCCCAGCCTCAGGTCCTTTTGTACAACCCAACAAACGGAACAATTGTTTTCTAAAGCGTTTGTAGTCAGAACAAAGATTCTGGATTCCAAAGCAAGGATTGCTGATTGCGTCGATTAATAGCAATGCAACTGAGTTTCTGGTTTGGGGCAGGACAAATAGACGTCCGATTTAGTGACGGTAGCGTTCGAGAGGATGGGTTATTAAAAAAAAATGTACGTTTGAGCTAGGTAAGATAAGAAGTAAATGAAAATGACGGACAACTCGATATAATTTACTTGTTCCTAGTCTACATTTTTCACGGTGATAAAAATACCTTAAACATCGGTTTTACACAGAAACGATCCTGATCGTTGGCATGACTGTAAACAATACTAACTAACAATAATAAGTACAATACAGTTTCTATGGTATGAGTTGGCCAATGTCTCATATAATCAAACGCCCAGCAAGTGGCCAGGACACACTCAGAAATAGCATAACTAATTTTAACAGTTTTACAAGCTACCTTCTGTGTGTTACTGACTGACCCTAAAGATGAAGGTAGCTTTTGCAATCATCCAGAGCTAATTGTTACTACCAGTAAATGTATTGCTATGTTTGATTAAATGTTTTCCAGCTTTGAAAGCTAGTGATCTAAAACATTGCAGTCCGGCCTCCAAACCTCAAGTATCAGATAGAGTCGAAGAATTCTTTAAGGATCACAGGAATATCTTCCTCTTTGTAATTCTTCACCTGTAAGTTCTCACTTATTGCTCCACCAATCATGGCAGACAGATCTAGTAAGTGAAAAGGATATTACATTAAAAAATTCCATATTGCCCATTATATTGTGCTAGAATTGCTAATATGGCCACTTACTAAAGCCTTTTGGTAAACTAATCCATGTTTGTATTGGACAAGTCATTCTGGGAGGCAAAGAAGTCACAATAGCTACAAGATGGTATTTAAGACAGTGGTAATTAAGACAGTGTAGCATTGTGGACCAGGCAAAAATAGCTATTTTGCCAGCACTGACCAGAGGGCTGGGTCCACATAGGAGGGACTGGGGGTAACGTCAATAGATATGTATAGTTGTTTGTTACTGATTTGAATCAGTCTAGGTCAGCACTTCACTCAAGCACCAAAATTTTTTTTTGTAAATTTTGAGATATAATATTGTATTTTTGTTATCTCACAATTTTCTAGTTTTTGTGTACCTCTGCCCCCAGAGTTGGCAGCACCGCAGCTGATTTCAGCAGGTTGGGGGTATATGTTCCCTTTTTCCACAAAGTGGTTTTGGGCTTTTGTATCTGGCAGTGTCATACACATTTTCTGTAGGAACTTGATTTTCGTGATGGAGAGTATTGTTATTAAGCACGTTCTGATAAGCTGATAAGTTGATGGCAGGTTTGCAATGAACTGGCTTTGAAGTCCTTGCTGACCCACAGACCCCTGCATCTACACTGTTGTGTATGTTTTTCTGGGTAGTGTAGGCAAAATCTGATGTATTGCTGTTGGCTCTTTAATTAGACTGATTGACATGAAAATGCCATCAAAAGGAGGAAAACTGGTATAGGGACGAAGCTGATCAATCTCTCTCATTTTATGGCAACGCATTGGCCACTGAAGCTGTGCCCGTGTACATACTGTATGGCCTGGGCTATCCCCTGAAATGGTACGTACAGTTCATTACATTTTGTGATGACTGGGTACACATTTGACTTACATTTTCCACTGTCTGGTCTAAACAGGCAAAGAATCTTCTTGTTATTCTCCACTGCTCTTCCTACCTCATAGCCCACTCCCAAGGAAGGCTGTGTAACTTCAGCGACTATTGCTGGATAAAATACAATGGGGAAAAATATCAGTGAGGTACTGTTGATGAACACAATTATGCAGACGTTTCCAACATTACTTGCCTGACAAACAATCATTAAAATGAAATTAATCCAGCAACTTACCATCAGATTTCATCAGCCATGCCATGTCACGGTCATGAATAAATTCATCACTCCCTAAAATAAACCATCAAATTATGACATTTTACTAAGCCAAGTAGGTAAAATTCACACTTGGGCCAAATTGACCACACAGTTAGTGTTTGCCTGGATTCTGCAGCATGAAGCAACAAAGACCATTGCTGCTTTCCCTGGACGGGATTCTAATCCAACAGTGTAACCTTCCTCTACCCCACCCCACCCCCTCCGCACCTCACCCCCACCCCCTCCACACCCCACCCCACCCCCTCCACACCCCACCCCACCCCACCAGCATTTTGACTGGTTGCCCTTACAGTTCACCAGTAACCATATAAATGTGTGTCGAAGAGACACTGTGACAGTTACGTGTCTTTCCAACAAACACAACACATCAAACTGGGCCGGCACTCTCACCCAAACTGCTTGGTCTGCAGCCAAGGGTCCTGAAGGGGTAAAATGGGAACTGGGATTTGGGCAAATTTTCATTTGGGAACTAAAATGGGATTAAGGTCACTGGTACTGGAAACAAATGAACAGTAGAACTGGGACTGTGATTTGGAAAATTGGGAAACAGTTGGCTGGGAAATGGGATGGTTTGTGCAAATTTGGTGTAGAAAATTGGATTTCCCCCCCCCCCCCTCACTCTTCAGGACCCTCGCAGTCCAACCCCTGGGAGGGAGGGTACTCCCTATAATAGCCTATATGGGAAAGCTCCGCCCGAAAGGGGCACCTTTTTCAGGCCGCAGATAGATAAAAGGGTAGAGATTTCACAAGTTTAGGTATATAAAAGGGTGTGGAAATTTGTCATTTAGGTATTTAAAAGGGTTTTTAATTAAAATACTTCGAACAGACGCAATTTATGGCTGCATTAATTTATTAAGCGCTACATGAAAATGGCAAGAAAACGTCCAGTTCTAAGTCTATGCCATGTCTTTTAGGTATATGAAAGGTGTTCCTTTTTTCACTAAAAGGTATACAAAAGGGGTTCAATTTCTGTCAAAATGGTATATAAAAGTAAGGGGTTAGAGCTCGAGGCGGAGCTTCCCCGTATAAAGCTTTTTTGAGTGCCCCCCGGGAGTCCAATGCGCCATACAGACCTATAACCCATTAGTCCACCGCATGCATCTCCCTCGATTGTACAATAGACAAAAACCATATTCATTTCTTCATGCAATCACAAGCTCACAAATGCTTAAACATTACAGGATCCGGAAGACAAATATCAAATAAAGGCGCGCGTGGCCAACCGAGTATTATCGCACGAAAGTAAGTTTGCTCAAACCTTGATCTTTGTGTAACACGTTAGGATCTGCAATATGTTCAGTCAAAACATCGCCATACTCTTTCAGTTGATCAATAATACGCCCGTACAGCGCTGCATCATCTCTTCCACCACGAATGCTCCCGCAAAAATAAATGAATCGTTTAGTCTGCCCGCTCATTTTCCACCTCTTCTTCCAAAACATGCCAGGCGTTCCTATCTGCCGTAATGAAGGAGAGGATGCTAAGCCCTATCCTTACCCCTCCCTAGAGAATACGGTAACTTTTAAACAGATCATCGGTACGCGAAAATTTACGTTTTAAAAGCTAATCGAACGATTGAGGGAAAATTTAATTGAACGGATAAACTCGCATATTTTATTTTTAGAATCGTTGATTGTAGAATTTTCAACTGGCTTCGCGCGAAATCGTTCAAGAGGGTAGGGTCCTCAAGGGGACTCAAGGGGACATTTTGTTACCCTCCCGTGACTATTCCCATTCTCTCTCCTGACTGCAATCCATCATGGCGTCCAGACAACTTCCCAAGACGTTTAGGAAGCTCGTGATTTCCAAATTATCCACAAATTTCAGAGAAGCTGTGGAGTTAGTCACTGTACCTATGCTACAGCCTGGACCAGATGAATTACTTGTCAAAAGCAGGTAGATAAAATTATTATTAAGCACAACAACAGCCCACTGCCACTTGGGGACATCTCCAGCAGCTGGCCATATAGGAGGCACTTCAATGCTCCTGCTGCAGGCCTTTTTAAGCAATAATTTTCATAGCTTCCATTATTAAAGGAAGGAGTTACACACCACAAAGGCATACAAAGACATGCTCCTGGACGCACATCTACGATTTGAAAAAATCCTCCATTCCTGTTTAATTACAATAGGTGGTTTTTACTGTCACGCCACTGTCACGCTGCGAAAAAATAAATCCAAAACTATTGAGTCAAAAATACCAAGAATATTACCGGTTGTAAAAAACTAATATATAAACTACATGTCCAAGTCTCAGGTCTGTATGTTATTCCGTGCTCGAGTTATTCGTTTAAATGTTTCACGCAAATTTAGAGAGCGCAGTATGGAAACGCCATGTTGGAGTCCAACTGCTTGGGCTTCAACATAGTGGCCAGAAATCCCATCCTAAGAAAAATCCTGGATCCACACTTGATTTTACTATAAAGAAAGAAATGAATAATAATGAAGAAGGGCAAGATATAGTAAAACCAATTAAATAAGCCCTTTGAAAACAGTTTATGTTTCTCCATCTTTTTCACATGCGTCAATATTAGCAGCTGGCATATCCCTGGCATTTATGAACTGATAAGCTCACCCATGGGAATGTAAGGGTTGCATGTAGAAGTAGTGGTAGTGCATCCATTGGACAAGGTCCATGGATTAGTGCTATGGTAGGTTGGGTACAGTATGCTGTGACTAAACAGGGTTGAATGTAAGCTTATTTTGGTACATTTCTGCCAAATCCCAGATCCTCTCTGCAGGGATACTGACACCTCTTTACATTACAGTGAGTTCAATTGCTCCCAGGGAATCCATAGTTTATGTTTTCTACCTTGACCTATAAATAGACCTTATACCTGATTGAAGAATCGTTCACCCATGAAAATCATGAATAATGAACGATGGGACCCAAATGGTCACTGGGAAATCGGAAAAAATAATTGTCATCTGTGACAGAATACACGTGATAATAAGACGGGTTGCATAAATCATGCTCTTAAGGCTTTCAAGGAAAGAAAATATCTTGATTATCAAATAAAAAAGAATATCACTTAGCTTACCAAGGCTGTTTACCCAGAATACCATTGGGCCATATCTTTCATGGATTATTCTTTTTACATGGTCAACGTTTCTTGGCGTATACAGACACCTCCACAACATGTGACACCCAGCCCTGCCTCTTTTGTATCCAAGTTAAGTTTAACTGTATTTTTGTCAAATTAATCTTACAGATATGTAGGAATTAATGCCACAGATATAAACTATTCAGCTGGTCGCTATCACCGGGGGCAATCTCCACCATTTGATGCGGGGTTGGAGGTAAATTTTCTTTGATTATACTTCTGATCATAACACAGCCACACAACAAGTGCGTTTCTGGTAACATGCTGCTCGCAGTGCACTGACCGTGCAGAAGAATGTGTAGTTCTAGAAAATATTGGCACCCCTTTCACAGAAGATTTTGGGCTTGAGCCTCTACCCCACTCCACCCCTCTGAACCCTCTGGAAATTCCAGTTTAATTTAGTTTGGGGGCTTGCATTTATTAGGACCTGATCATGAGGCGAAGTGCCAGTAAGCAAAGTATTAAATTAGCATTTTCAGTTGTTGTCCAAGTAAAGTACCATGACAAATTCTTAAAATTAACTAACACAGTAT
>NC_135769.1:567608-670108 GCF_052425735.1 Oculina patagonica
TAACCAGGAAGATTTAAATGACAGCACAGGAAACTTAAGAACATCAAGAAGATACGATGGGTTATTAAAACTTATTGAAAGTAAATAATATAATATTAAATGTATAATATTCTTTGTAGGTAAGTTTTAGAACTCCAGAACTTTTATTTAGCTTTTGAGTCCGGAGCCGAAGACTGTTCTCTTTTTGGAACAAGGATAAAATTAAAATTTTTATTTCGTTCTTTGGAGCTCTAAGACAATGTGAACCCTGGTATCCTTTGGTTGAGCTGAGACTACGAACTTATATGCGAGGAGGTACCAAGCATTCTCTCGTAGGAAGTCGACGGCGTTTATTCTCCTACAGTGATACTTTTAATTTTACTACATGCTCACATGTACAGCTACTAAGACTATTACTAGACAAGCTCGAAGGTTTGTTAATTGTCGAAATGTTTGGGTCTATCGACCGCGAGAACTTTGGACGACCTCCATGCAGCGCTTCACAACAGGCCAACGGGGTTAGTAGTAGTAGAAGTCTTTATTAAGAAATCAGTCACAACACACGTGTGGCTTTACAATCAAAAACAAACTAAATTTAGCTCAACTAGAAAAAGCTGAGCACGACATGAGTATAGAAAAAAAGCACAATTTTAAAAGCTCGCAACAGTTATTTCCCTCTCTGACAGCCACGGAGCCCTAAGTTCCTTTGAGACCCTGTACCAGTCGAACTTTTTTATACAAGGCAAAATAAGCTCTACATTTGTCACCCAACATTTCTTTTTGTAACGCTTTATATTGTAACACTTCTCTTTAGAATCTTTTCAATTTTTTCATCGGTCAATATAGCCTTATTTGTGCCATGTGCAATCAAGCATTTATAACGGTCATCCCATTGTGAGTAACAGCCGCGCAAAATCTGACCAAATCTGGCTTTTGACATGTTGCAAAATGTTACAAGGATATAAATGTTGGAGAAATGATTTGGATGCTTTGATTTAGATTAAGTGTATCCATATATCACTACTCGATACAAATGATTTTTGATTTGTTTGGTTGTCGTTGTTGTGGCTATGGTTGTTTTTAAGAAAAGTGGAAAGTGTTCAGTGCAGTGACAGCCATTTTAGATAAAGAGGCGGTCAGGATTACTTCAGTGCGATTGAGGACTATACTTTTGTGACAAATATTTCGATTAACGAGGGGACTGAAAGCCAAAGAATCAAAGGACTTCGGACTTTTAAAAGGAATTTGACTTCAGACTTTATATTGTAATTCGCACTTCACGACTCCCGTGGAGGGTTTTTTCTTAAGCGAGTTTACTGTTTGAGGTTAAAAATTGGGATAAAATTTGAGGTAAAGTCATTTAACTGGCCGTTTTGTCATGACCCTAAGATAAGTAACACCGCAATTAGTCTTGTATGCTGTTAGGGTGGCACGGCGTTAGGCGATCGGTTGCGAGGGTTTGAAATCAGTTTCGTCGTACTACATTATTTTGTGAATTCTGAGTTCGTTCTGGGAGATTGTTTACCCAATCAGCGCCAGCACCGTTAAAGAATTCATGATTCACTCGGCGTGGGAGAGTTTCGCCCAAGTGCGTACATATCTAATCCGTGATCGACATGCACCCTAAACGACCCAAGCGCACGATCGCAGAAAATTCTTTTAGAGAGCCATTAAATTGTGTATATTTGAATGCTTTTAGAAATTTCTGAAGTTCAAATGGTCTCTCTTTGCCGCTTTGGACGATACACAAGATGATATTTAGGTCTATTTAGGGGCTTTCTCTTGGGCAGAAAGCTATCAGGTTATCAGAGAAAATTCGTGCTAACTATTATTTTGCGAAATGACTCAGCTTCAATAAAATTGTTTTTAGGCACTTCTGTGTCACATCTTGAATAACTTGAAAAAAGAATCATTCCCCGAATACACCACACATTGGGTCGCTCAAGTTGATTCGCACATGCGCTGACACGCCTTGATTGTTTTGTCGTGAATCGTAGTTCTTTTTAAACACTGTTTTGAAAAAAATGTTCCTGTGAGCCTGTTAACCCAAACACGCTTGGAAGAAATCTGCACGAAAAGCGCGACAGTTTTAACAGACGCCCACTTCTTAAAAAATTGGCATAGTAAAACAACTACTTTCCTTTGCAGTGAAATGCTGATTCGCAAGGGAAGTGGCGGATTGGTTAAATCGGAAACAAAAGTTTGACTATTATTAAAGAGGTACGTGATTTTAATCTATTTCAGTTAAGGCAATTTCGCAAGAAATAAAATTTGATTGATTTTGTAAAATCTTGTGGTTACCGCAAATTAGGTAGCAAGCTTAATGGGAGTAATTGAATTTAAAATGAAAAATTCTTTGAATACACTCACAATCTGGTTTCTCCCAGGGCCATCTCCATGCTTGCGCACATGTTCCCAGAATAAGGACAAAAATGATAGATTTCATGTTGTTTTCAAATCCGTGTATCTCCTGTTCCTCTGTAGTTACCTGTGATGTATAAACCCGTTTCTGATAATTCTTGTGGCTTGTGCTAGGTTTAAGCAATGATTGAACCAAAGGTGTTAATGTAAATGACGGCTGAAATAACAATTAGAGAATACAGCCTTTGAAATTATTGCAATGATTTTTAGGTTTTGCATTTGTTTAGCTGCTGTGGCTCTGTTTTAATTTACAAACAATAAAATGAAAAAATACGAAAACAATCAATACATTTTTTCTAAGGTCTCTCGAAATACCTCAAGAATACGCCGGGATCTTATCCAGTTGAGTCATTTTCTTAAATTACGCATTCCAACTTTCGATGTAAAGAAGAAAACTTCATTTACGGCATGCCTAGTTAGTACTTAACAAAACCTTACAATATAATTTTCTGGTCCGGCCCACAATAGTGAACATATTTTCTTTGTTATTGTTGAATGACACAACATGAATCAGCTGTTCGATTAATATTTTTTAAAACACAATTCCTGTTTTGTCCTTTTTTCGATGTTTCTTAATTAAATTTGTTCTGTAGTGATTAAATGCCCGTGTTTAACGACGTAAAAAGAAATCCTTTGTCAATTCCAAAACATCAAAGAACGACCGCATCTTTGTTTTTCGTTTTTTATTTGTTATCTATATCGAATGGGAACCAACCCAGAAGATTTATACAGTAGTGGCTGTTGCCCAGTTAGAAAAACTGTCCATGGAATGTTGGCTAAGAAATCAATTCTCCTCAGTTATAATTCTTAATACCGAAAAAAAAAACTTTAAAAGGTAAAAGTGTTGATTTGTCTTTGGTTTGGTTCAGCGAAAAATAACTGTCAACGTAATAGCAAAACACACTGAAACATCCCAAAAAAGTGTTCCAAATATTAATTTAATGTGGATAGAAAAACTACAGGGAAGATATGATTGTCGCTCGTATAGGCTTCCCATAAAGGATCATTGAGCAGAAACGTATCATTGCATTTTAAGCTTTCTGGCAAAGTCACATTTTACTTATGCAACTAAGGTTAATTAATAAATATTCCAAGGGCCGTAACTAACAAGAGACAAGACGAGGAAATTGCCTCATCTAGATTTTTGCCCAAAACTAAAAACAGGATATGTTTAGTTGGGAAAATAATCCCCAGTTGAACAAGATTGGGTTTTCCCAAGAAATACGCCATCACGAATGTCTCTGGAAGAGTTTTAGTGCTTCTATATTTCAAAAATGTTTTGGAGGGATGTCCCAAAATCCCCTTGCAAGATCTTGCCTCGTCTATGGCAAAGGACTGGTTACGGCCTTGATTGCAGTTTTAAATACTTGTTACTTTGAGAAAATGACGTCTCATGGAAGTGTCTTGTATCCAGTGAATGCTGTAAGCCTTGTAACAAGTCGGCCTTCCTAATTTCGTCAAGCTACGACCGGTTAGGTGTAAAGATCGTTAAGTGGCGAAGAAAATTCACGGAAATCCCTAGAAGTAAAAAAATAATCCTTGAATCAATATCAGCTTGAGGAAATCGTTTTTCTTTCTCGTTCCAATTAGTAAATGGCCATACACTTGCAGAAAACTCAGTAAAAGCAAATTTTAACTTAGGTTTCTCTTCCAGACTTGGTGCCGCACTTTGTATATATACCTCTGCAAGTTTTCAACAAAAATATTGCACGCAACGTAAAAACAAACAGTGTTATGAGACAAATTATTTGACACGCTGCATGTGCTAACCTAGCAAAGCCGTGTTATCGCGCTTTGTCTTGTCTCGCTTATTGAAGGTTAATCGCGCATTCAGCTGCCCTTTAATTTGTAAGCTATAAGGAACTCTGTAGCCTAGCAAACGACTCGCGATCCCACTTGATTCTCACATGTACGCATGTGCGCACCTATTTATATTCTTGAACATATATCAAATGGCTTCCTGGCTGTGACCCAGTGGGGGCCCGTTTCTCGAAGGTCCCGAAACGTTTTCGCACTCGGAAAGCCATAGCAAAATCTCAAACCTTATAGAGCTGTTTTATTCCGTGTTATTTTTAATATGAACAGAGGTTCCCTTCATACAAAGTTTCAGGCCTATACACTTCTCTGTTTTAACTAAGAATGACTTGAAGGGCCCAAAAGGTTTCCAGGGCTTTCGAAGAAACGGGCCCAAGGACACATTTTTCCCTTTCACAACAACAAGAAGTATTGACACAAGAGACGAATTTTAAGTGTTATGCAAATTATACTAATGGCCAGTAGGACCTTCCGAAACGGTTTTTGCTAGGTTTCATATTAAATTCGCGTCCAAATTACTATGACAAGAAATGAAAAAATAGTTCTGTTTAATAGTGATTTGCTACGGATTGATAAATAAGGCTTCTTACTCCGAAAGCGGACGGAAGCCATTTGTTCGCTAGCCTCCTACGCATACAAAACGTTCTCGTGGGGGGGAGGGGGGAGAAACGCCCAAAGAACGTCTGCGCATAAAGTTATTTGATTGCCACTTAGAAGAGATCATGAAACAAGGTTAAATAAATTGGTATTTTCTGTGTATTAATTTTCGCTAAAGTGCAAAATTTCGGAAGCCTGAAAAAAGGATGGTACTGAGGATTTGGCAGTACATTAATTAAGTAAACGACATTATTTATAGCGGAATCAGGTAATATAGTGCATGAGAAAACATGTGTTGATAACTCTGGAAATTAAGGTTCAAGAAAGTAAAACCTGCCTTACTTGCGGCAGGGCAGTCAGCTGTGTGTACGTGACTAACTGTGGACCCAGATCTCGCTCTAAGATTATACTTGCCTGACCTCTTGCCTTGAAGTTTGTGGTTCACCTGCTCTGTTCAGTTGAAAACAACACAACAAAGAAACGTACTTGGCTCAGTGTTTTGAACTTCTTCTTTTATCTTATTCTCCTCTTCTCTATAATTTTCCCTTCCGAAAAAGATAGAAAACGTCCTAAATAATCTAAAATAAAAACTACCAAAACCTCGCAACTTTTGAAAAATATCCATTTGGGCGCAAAAAAATGACCACGAAGAACTCATCCATCTATTCTTTAAGCCACTCCATTTTTGTCGTTTTGGGTTTAATTTCTTTTGTAAAGTTCAGCTGTAGTTTTTCCCTTTCCGTTGACGTCCGAAACCAAGGAAATGTTCACCTTACTATTGTAGTGAAGAGTAAGCCTTGTTTTATTCTTTGATTGAAGCATATTGTCATTGTGATAAGCCTACAGTATACCGCTAAATTCGCCAGCGATTGAAGTTCGTGGTCGCACGCAAATTTGTTAAGATTTTCTCTTCGCCAACAATGTCGACCGTACTTGTGGACTTCGTGGCCATATTAAAGCTGTTTACAGCAGGATTGATGTGTGTAGGAGGCATTTTCTTAGCCATTTTCTACTGCTGTATCTTGCGGGACATGGATGACATCAAACTAGGGCCCGAGTACGGCGAGAAAAAACTCGGCGAATACATTGAAGAAACTCAAACTAGCTGTGACGAAACTGCACAAGAAGATGCTTTGCCGCAGAAGAAGTCATTTGAAAACGAAAGCTGTTCTGTCGAAGATGAGACCAAAAGCACAAATGAAAAACCCAAGGTTTGAAGACCTTTCACTGCTCGTTGAGGGGTTTTGTTTGGTTTGACTTTTCTGTTATTATTGAACTTTGCCTTCGGAAAACATCAAGAGTGGAACTTTTAATCAAAACCAAAACCGAGTCCAACCAACACAAAGACTGTGTCTGAAGGGCACTTCTTTTTTAGAGACTATAAACTCATGATGTTTTGAGATATACTGACAATTTTACCTCTAAAAAGAAGCGGTTTTATGTTTCCTCCGGTGTTTATGGAATATACAGTAGAACCCCGGTAACTCGAACTCGGATAACTCGAAAAACCCCGCTAACTCGAACAAACTACCATTTCCCTTGGATTTGACCTCATTTTTCAGTCATTTTTACTCGATTGACTCAAACTCGGATAACTCGAAAACCCCGCTAACTCGAACTAAATTTCGTTTCCCTTGATCAAAAGTTGGGTCAAATTTACCCCGATAACTCGAATTTCGGTTCTTGCAACTCGCCACTTATGCCCATTGATTAGTGCAAAGAACAGATCATGTAATTGACAGCCATTTTCCTCTCGTATCACAAGAATTTATGATCGTGTTAGAGTTTCTGACGAGATAAGTTTATTTTGCACTGTACTGTATACTGAAGTGCTGAAAAATCAGTAAACTATCAATTATTAACTTGGCAAATTAAAAATTAAATCGACCCCGATAACTCGAAGCCCCGCTAACTCGAACTGTTTTTCGTTTCCCTTCAGAGTTCGAGTTACCGGGGTTCTACTGTATATATGTTACGCCGTATGCACGGTTATATTAAGCGACTTTTTTCTAATTATTGCCTGTACAAACGGCGATGAACAGTGTATTTTGTAAAATTGTTTTCATTAATTTTCTTTTGCAAATATAATAATAAAACATTCTCTCTTGAGTAGTCTCAAGAAAATTTGAATTTGTATTTGATCGTCATGACTGATGAGGGTTTTGGTATTAAGCAGATATCAAACAAAAAATTTACAACTCTTGTGCATCGCCATGGTTATACAGAAATTGTTTTAATGGAAATCGTCTGTTCATTTGATTTATCTGTGGGTCTTGCGTAACGAAAGGGGTTCCTTCACAAAATCCATTGCTTTTTGTGATTTTCTGGTTTTATACCATTCTATACCCCATAATACATTATATCATGTCATAGACCCCTGACAACATACATCCCTCGAAAACCCTCATTTTTATAGGAGCCCAAGATGTTTTTTAACCTTGTAAACTTCAGGGAAAAATAAAATGTTATTAGGTTTAAGCTATGACCGCCTCTATTCATTATTTTTTAAGGGTTCTGGCAATTCACTTAAATTCTGTCAGCAGGTGTTTACGTGTTTTTAAACCATTATCCTTGATATTTTAATCAATATACAGTTACTAATACGCTCATTACTGAGTTTACTTTTTTAAATTTTCAAATCAAACGTCTCAGCTTGTTCTCGGTTCGTATAGACCGAGTCCCCAAGTGATGTTATAGACTTCTGGCCAAGTCCGATTAGGTATGAGCGAGTTAACGGAACTGGTCAATCAGAATATCTTTTGTGTTATCAAATGTCTCTTTACGTGGGTAGGACGTTCGATTCAATATTTTTACTGACTGATTTGTGTCGACCGTAGCTATCTTGATTCCTTATAATGATGCTAAAACGTTTATAATATTTTTTTAATGATCGTATCCTTCTTACTGCAAGAGTAAATTGCAAAACTATCACGAGAAAAAACATTCACATCTTTAAAGCTGTTATTGTCTCCGTTTGTTTTGGAAAATAAGATTTATATTATAATACCAATTAGTTTTCTTATTGCACTCACGAGGAATGTTACAACTGTTAAAACTGTCTTCAAATGAAACGAAACGCCGTCGACATATTACTTACTGAAAAGAGACACTCGTTGATCTTAGTACGGTTTTTTTATGCTTACAAGCGCATGCATTAAAAAGTTTATAAAAAACCGAACAATTATGGTTTAATTATGTACAAAATCACAAGACAAATGGCAGGAAGCCATTAAGGCGAGACGCCATTTATACCTAACGATAGCAAGTCCATGACCACAGGATACTAGTTTTTCTCGATTCGACTCGATTAAACACCGCCGGCGTTTATTTTGGCCTTTCTGTAATTCTTTTGAGTTTTAAACCGTTATTGTAATATTTCAGTTAATTCAATGAACAGGTTGTCAGTGCCGAAATTACCTAAAATTGCGTGACATAGCCTTCAACTGTTTATTTGAGCTAATACCCGGAGAGCTCCAAAAGTGAGCTCGAAAAAAAGATACGCCATCTTAAACGCAGTTGATCATCTATGAACTGAACCTCACGGCTGGTACTGCCGCGCCTCCCCCGCCTTACCCCCCCCCCCCCCCCCCACAGATAGAATGCTTGTTCTTCACATATAACTTCCACCACCCCAGCCTCAGGTCCTTTTGTACAACCCAACAAACGGAACAATTGTTTTCTAAAGCGTTTGTAGTCAGAACAAAGATTCTGGATTCCAAAGCAAGGATTGCTGATTGCGTCGATTAATAGCAATGCAACTGAGTTTCTGGTTTGGGGCAGGACAAATAGACGTCCGATTTAGTGACGGTAGCGTTCGAGAGGATGGGTTATTAAAAAAAAATGTACGTTTGAGCTAGGTAAGATAAGAAGTAAATGAAAATGACGGACAACTCGATATAATTTACTTGTTCCTAGTCTACATTTTTCACGGTGATAAAAATACCTTAAACATCGGTTTTACACAGAAACGATCCTGATCGTTGGCATGACTGTAAACAATACTAACTAACAATAATAAGTACAATACAGTTTCTATGGTATGAGTTGGCCAATGTCTCATATAATCAAACGCCCAGCAAGTGGCCAGGACACACTCAGAAATAGCATAACTAATTTTAACAGTTTTACAAGCTACCTTCTGTGTGTTACTGACTGACCCTAAAGATGAAGGTAGCTTTTGCAATCATCCAGAGCTAATTGTTACTACCAGTAAATGTATTGCTATGTTTGATTAAATGTTTTCCAGCTTTGAAAGCTAGTGATCTAAAACATTGCAGTCCGGCCTCCAAACCTCAAGTATCAGATAGAGTCGAAGAATTCTTTAAGGATCACAGGAATATCTTCCTCTTTGTAATTCTTCACCTGTAAGTTCTCACTTATTG
This sequence comes from Oculina patagonica, assembly GCF_052425735.1. Taxonomy (NCBI): domain Eukaryota; kingdom Metazoa; phylum Cnidaria; class Anthozoa; order Scleractinia; family Oculinidae; genus Oculina; species Oculina patagonica. The sequence goes on from NC_135769.1 coordinate 576,803, forward strand.
CTCCACCAATCATGGCAGACAGATCTAGTAAGTGAAAAGGATATTACATTAAAAAATTCCATATTGCCCATTATATTGTGCTAGAATTGCTAATATGGCCACTTACTAAAGCCTTTTGGTAAACTAATCCATGTTTGTATTGGACAAGTCATTCTGGGAGGCAAAGAAGTCACAATAGCTACAAGATGGTATTTAAGACAGTGGTAATTAAGACAGTGTAGCATTGTGGACCAGGCAAAAATAGCTATTTTGCCAGCACTGACCAGAGGGCTGGGTCCACATAGGAGGGACTGGGGGTAACGTCAATAGATATGTATAGTTGTTTGTTACTGATTTGAATCAGTCTAGGTCAGCACTTCACTCAAGCACCAAAATTTTTTTTTGTAAATTTTGAGATATAATATTGTATTTTTGTTATCTCACAATTTTCTAGTTTTTGTGTACCTCTGCCCCCAGAGTTGGCAGCACCGCAGCTGATTTCAGCAGGTTGGGGGTATATGTTCCCTTTTTCCACAAAGTGGTTTTGGGCTTTTGTATCTGGCAGTGTCATACACATTTTCTGTAGGAACTTGATTTTCGTGATGGAGAGTATTGTTATTAAGCACGTTCTGATAAGCTGATAAGTTGATGGCAGGTTTGCAATGAACTGGCTTTGAAGTCCTTGCTGACCCACAGACCCCTGCATCTACACTGTTGTGTATGTTTTTCTGGGTAGTGTAGGCAAAATCTGATGTATTGCTGTTGGCTCTTTAATTAGACTGATTGACATGAAAATGCCATCAAAAGGAGGAAAACTGGTATAGGGACGAAGCTGATCAATCTCTCTCATTTTATGGCAACGCATTGGCCACTGAAGCTGTGCCCGTGTACATACTGTATGGCCTGGGCTATCCCCTGAAATGGTACGTACAGTTCATTACATTTTGTGATGACTGGGTACACATTTGACTTACATTTTCCACTGTCTGGTCTAAACAGGCAAAGAATCTTCTTGTTATTCTCCACTGCTCTTCCTACCTCATAGCCCACTCCCAAGGAAGGCTGTGTAACTTCAGCGACTATTGCTGGATAAAATACAATGGGGAAAAATATCAGTGAGGTACTGTTGATGAACACAATTATGCAGACGTTTCCAACATTACTTGCCTGACAAACAATCATTAAAATGAAATTAATCCAGCAACTTACCATCAGATTTCATCAGCCATGCCATGTCACGGTCATGAATAAATTCATCACTCCCTAAAATAAACCATCAAATTATGACATTTTACTAAGCCAAGTAGGTAAAATTCACACTTGGGCCAAATTGACCACACAGTTAGTGTTTGCCTGGATTCTGCAGCATGAAGCAACAAAGACCATTGCTGCTTTCCCTGGACGGGATTCTAATCCAACAGTGTAACCTTCCTCTACCCCACCCCACCCCCTCCGCACCTCACCCCACCCCCTCCACACCCCACCCCACCCCCTCCACACCCCACCCCACCCCACCAGCATTTTGACTGGTTGCCCTTACAGTTCACCAGTAACCATATAAATGTGTGTCGAAGAGACACTGTGACAGTTACGTGTCTTTCCAACAAACACAACACATCAAACTGGGCCGGCACTCTCACCCAAACTGCTTGGTCTGCAGCCAAGGGTCCTGAAGGGGTAAAATGGGAACTGGGATTTGGGCAAATTTTCATTTGGGAACTAAAATGGGATTAAGGTCACTGGTACTGGAAACAAATGAACAGTAGAACTGGGACTGTGATTTGGAAAATTGGGAAACAGTTGGCTGGGAAATGGGATGGTTTGTGCAAATTTGGTGTAGAAAATTGGATTTCCCCCCCCCCCCCTCACTCTTCAGGACCCTCGCAGTCCAACCCCTGGGAGGGAGGGTACTCCCTATAATAGCCTATATGGGAAAGCTCCGCCCGAAAGGGGCACCTTTTTCAGGCCGCAGATAGATAAAAGGGTAGAGATTTCACAAGTTTAGGTATATAAAAGGGTGTGGAAATTTGTCATTTAGGTATTTAAAAGGGTTTTTAATTAAAATACTTCGAACAGACGCAATTTATGGCTGCATTAATTTATTAAGCGCTACATGAAAATGGCAAGAAAACGTCCAGTTCTAAGTCTATGCCATGTCTTTTAGGTATATGAAAGGTGTTCCTTTTTTCACTAAAAGGTATACAAAAGGGGTTCAATTTCTGTCAAAATGGTATATAAAAGTAAGGGGTTAGAGCTCGAGGCGGAGCTTCCCCGTATAAAGCTTTTTTGAGTGCCCCCCGGGAGTCCAATGCGCCATACAGACCTATAACCCATTAGTCCACCGCATGCATCTCCCTCGATTGTACAATAGACAAAAACCATATTCATTTCTTCATGCAATCACAAGCTCACAAATGCTTAAACATTACAGGATCCGGAAGACAAATATCAAATAAAGGCGCGCGTGGCCAACCGAGTATTATCGCACGAAAGTAAGTTTGCTCAAACCTTGATCTTTGTGTAACACGTTAGGATCTGCAATATGTTCAGTCAAAACATCGCCATACTCTTTCAGTTGATCAATAATACGCCCGTACAGCGCTGCATCATCTCTTCCACCACGAATGCTCCCGCAAAAATAAATGAATCGTTTAGTCTGCCCGCTCATTTTCCACCTCTTCTTCCAAAACATGCCAGGCGTTCCTATCTGCCGTAATGAAGGAGAGGATGCTAAGCCCTATCCTTACCCCTCCCTAGAGAATACGGTAACTTTTAAACAGATCATCGGTACGCGAAAATTTACGTTTTAAAAGCTAATCGAACGATTGAGGGAAAATTTAATTGAACGGATAAACTCGCATATTTTATTTTTAGAATCGTTGATTGTAGAATTTTCAACTGGCTTCGCGCGAAATCGTTCAAGAGGGTAGGGTCCTCAGGGGAGGACATTTTGTTACCCTCCCGTGACTATTCCCATTCTCTCTCCTGACTGCAATCCATCATGGCGTCCAGACAACTTCCCAAGACGTTTAGGAAGCTCGTGATTTCCAAATTATCCACAAATTTCAGAGAAGCTGTGGAGTTAGTCACTGTACCTATGCTACAGCCTGGACCAGATGAATTACTTGTCAAAAGCAGGTAGATAAAATTATTATTAAGCACAACAACAGCCCACTGCCACTTGGGGACATCTCCAGCAGCTGGCCATATAGGAGGCACTTCAATGCTCCTGCTGCAGGCCTTTTTAAGCAATAATTTTCATAGCTTCCATTATTAAAGGAAGGAGTTACACACCACAAAGGCATACAAAGACATGCTCCTGGACGCACATCTACAATTTGAAAAAATCCTCCATTCCTGTTTAATTACAATAGGTGGTTTTTACTGTCACGCCACTGTCACGCTGCGAAAAAATAAATCCAAAACTATTGAGTCAAAAAAACCAAGAATATTACCGGTTGTAAAAAACTAATATATAAACTACATGTCCAAGTCTCAGGTCTGTATGTTATTCCGTGCTCGAGTTATTCGTTTAAATGTTTCACGCAAATTTAGAGAGCGCAGTATGGAAACGCCATGTTGGAGTCCAACTGCTTGGGCTTCAACATAGTGGCCAGAAATCCCATCCTAAGAAAAATCCTGGATCCACACTTGATTTTACTATAAAGAAAGAAATAAATAATAATGAAGAAGGGCAAGATATAGTAAAACCAATTAAATAAGCCCTTTGAAAACAGTTTATGTTTCTCCATCTTTTTCACATGCGTCAATATTAGCAGCTGGCATATCCCTGGCATTTATGAACTGATAAGCTCACCCATGGGAATGTAAGGGTTGCATGTAGAAGTAGTGGTAGTGATCCATTGGACAAGGTCCATGGATTAGTGCTTGGTAGGTTGGGTACAGTATGCTGTGACTAAACAGGGTTGAATGTAAGCTTATTTTGGTACATCATCCCAGATCCCCTCTGCAGGGATACTGACACCTCTTTACATTACAGTGAGTTCAATTGCTCCCAGGGAATCCATAGTTTATGTTTTCTACCTTGACCTATAAATAGACCTTATACCTGATTGAAGAATCGTTCACCCATGAAAATCATGAATAATGAACGATGGGACCCAAATGGTCACTGGGAAATCGGAAAAAATAATTGTCATCTGTGACAGAATACACGTGATAATAAGACGGGTTGCATAAATCATGCTCTTAAGGCTTTCAAGGAAAGAAAATATCTTGATTATCAAATAAAAAAGAATATCACTTAGCTTACCAAGGCTGTTTACCCAGAATACCATTGGGCCATATCTTTCATGGATTATTCTTTTTACATGGTCAACGTTTCTTGGCGTATACAGACACCTCCACAACATGTGACACCCAGCCCTGCCTCTTTTGTATCCAAGTTAAGTTTAACTGTATTTTTGTCAAATTAATCTTACAGATATGTAGGAATTAATGCCACAGATATAAACTATTCAGCTGGTCGCTATCACCGGGGGCAATCTCCACCATTTGATGCGGGGTTGGAGGTAAATTTTCTTTGATTATACTTCTGATCATAACACAGCCACACAACAAGTGCGTTTCTGGTAACATGCTGCTCGCAGTGCACTGACCGTGCAGAAGAATGTGTAGTTCTAGAAAATATTGGCACCCCTTTCACAGAAGATTTTGGGCTTGAGCCTCTACCCCACTCCACCCCTCTGAACCCTCTGGAAATTCCAGTTTAATTTAGTTTGGGGGCTTGCATTTATTAGGACCTGATCATGAGGCGAAGTGCCAGTAAGCAAAGTATTAAATTAGCATTTTCAGTTGTTGTCCAAGTAAAGTACCATGACAAATTCTTAAAATTAACTAACACAGTATGAAACATGTCAGTTACCGTAAAGTTCCGTGTATAAGCCGCACCTTTTTCCTCTAAATTCAAGTCAAAAATCGGGGGTGCGGCTTATCTACGGAAACATCTCTGGTTGGAGTTCTCAAAGGCCTAATTAATATTCATAAAAAACTTCTCAATACGTCATTGAATAAACATATAACAACCTGAAAACTTTGTTGTTGTTCACTACCTTTTAGTTCCTCTGCAAAGCTGTTTGCAGTGAAGCGTGCCAGTCGCTTCGAATCATGTCTTTCCGCCGCGTGCGAGAAGGCACCAAGATAAACGCAAATACTCACAAGGCAAATGGCCGACCGCTTCGGTTTTTTATTGACCTTCACAGCAAATACATCTGCTGGATTAACAAACTCTTATTCTGCATAAAGTTTTTTCTGTTGCGGGTAGCAGTTTCCAAGAATCTTGAAATAAAAACGTGGTTTCTTCCGAAGAAAATGCCGCCATGTTTGTTTTTAATGCCCAGACTCCTCTCTACAATTCAGAGCTTGGCTACTAAGCATTCATCATTCGCGAACGATTCGAACGAATTACAAGTGTTTCAGGAGTGTTTAGAAGTGATAATCTCGAGAGCATCCAAGTTTAAGATATTGTGAACTCAAACTAAAAAGGAGGTATGACAAGTGAAATTTAGCTTTCGTAAGACTTAATTTATATTAAACATTGCAACAACCACCGTGTCAGTGTTTCGAAACCGTGCTTGTTTGCCCTTGTTTGTTTACCAATAGAACTTCACTTGAACTTCAAACTTAATGGTCTGTATATTTTTTTTTTCCAAAATTTGAGCTTCCAAATCGGGGGTGCGGCTTATCTACGGGTGCGGCTTATACACGGAACTTTACGGTAGTTAATGAAGAAACTTGATGCTGATCACTGTTTTGCATTTAAAGTTGCAATGAGAGATAAGAGGAAAGATTAATATTCATATTTTGCTTTTATAAGGGTGTGGGAGAAGTTGTGTCAACTGGCGAGAAGTGTACAAACTTTCACAAAGGTCAGACTGTTGCATATGTCAAAAATGGAACCTTCTCAGAATACATGGTACTTATTTAATTTTTTAAATAAATGTTTTTATCAACTAATAAACTGAGTCATCTCTAGAAACCAAAAATTATATGCAACTTATCTTAAATAAAAACCTGTAATTCTTGTAAATATTAAACCTATTTTGCAGACAATTCCTTCAAACCGTGCTTTCCCATTGCCCAAAATGGATCCTGCATATGTTTCATTACTCGTCAGTGGTCTGACTGCCGGTATTGCTCTTCACAAGGTGCTTTTCATAAATAAATAAATTTATTTTTTAATTATTATGATCATATTAATAAGTAACATAATAGTAACTATAGTAATTATCATCTATCATCCATCATCATCTATTAGATTGGCTAGTACTACTTAAAACTTTAGAACCTTATCCTGTACATTACACCCTTTGTAAATTATAATATACTTTCAACACACATCATCAGGCATATTTTTGAAAGGGTTTTAAGTCAAGTGTTAACCCTATTACTTTATACACCTGTAATATTAAGCCTGGAGGTATTTGATGCAAATTCCTTGTTTCTAGTGTGCAAGCAGTCTCTTTGTTGGTCCAAACTCTTAGCTGAGGTTATAAACTTTGCAAGCAGCAAGTGGCTAAGCCATGAGATTGCTTGAATTGTACTGTTATTTATTGGATCATGTAGAGGTCGATTCAAGCCACACCCATGAAGTGAGATTCAGGCTCATTTAAAAAATATCAGATTGGCATTCCTGTCAGTGTAACTGAGTTTAAAATTAATCATTCTCAAAATTTTCACAGATTGGTGAAATGAAGAGTAAAGAGACAGTTTTGGTGACAGGTAAAGTTCTTTATCAGTATAGTCAAAACGTTGAACAATGCACAGTTTTATGTCATTAGTTTGACAGCAACAGGAACATTTATTTCCTTTACAAGTCAAGTTTTTAATTTGTTTGTAGCGGCGGCAGGAGGAACGGGCCAATTTGCGGTATGTAGTGTAAATAAAACACTGCTAGATAATTTATGGTGAAAACATAGTACCTAGGTCATAGGAAAAGTCTGCATTGAGCCAAGTAACTCGTACCACTGGAGCTTATCCCAGTTTGTGTAACAAGAAATGCCTAGGAATATTTCTTCTCCCCCTGGATGGGATGCTAGTTCATTGCAGGGTTATCCTCCAGCATTATTTCACCGGTACCCATTTATACACCTGGGTGAAGCGAGGCACTGTGAGAGTTAAGTGTCTTGCCCAACAACACAACAGAATGGCCCAGGCCAGGGCTCGAACCCAGATTGCTTGACCCAGACTCCAGCACGCTAACCATTAGGCCACCACATCTCCCGATAGGGGAAAAAAAAAAAAAAAAAAATAGGTCATAGGAAAGCCACCAATAATTTGATTTTGCAATGCAGTGCTTTTGTTCAACAAATGTCAGGAAGCTATTTGGAAGTGTTAGTGAGGCCTTGATGACTAAAACTGGGGAGCATGGAAATCAATTTATTTACAAAATAATAACAATATTGTGTAAACACACAGGGCTGCATTTTAGAAATTGTACGAAAGTCTTGTTTTTGAGCATGAATTTTTTTCATTTTTTTTCTCATAAGTCAAGAATATTAATTGTGGTATTACGCACAGCGAAAAGTCCAGTCAGTGTCTTGAAGAGTAATTAGAGGTTCTCAAACTTTCTCTCGGGCCCGTTTTGTCAAGTGAACCTTTATTGACTGGGTTTGGCTGCTATTTCACTTATTTTATTTAAGGCCAGGTTAATAAATTGCTTTGATATGGAGCATATTTATTTATTTATAAAGTGCGTTTACTGAGAAACGTCTACCTCTGCAGGTGCAACTTGCTAAACTGGCTGGATGTCATGTGATAGGGACGTGTTCAACAGATGCCAAGGCAGAGTTTCTAAAGGTTGGTTTGTGTGTGGCTTTACAGTAGTCAGACCGGGTTCAAATGGCCCATGCTTAAGTGTTATCTGTCGGACTACCCATGAGTCCTCGTGCTGATCTGTTCCAATCAGATTGGAGGATAAGATTCGGAACTCTTCGGGTGATCTACGAAGATCTGATTGAGGAAAATGGCCCTTTTTGTCCGACTTTCTGATTGAGTGAATTTTTTAATACATCTTAGTGAGTTGAAGATTGTTCCAGTTGCTATTTTTGTTTTGTATTTTCAGTCACTTGGTTGTGATCGACCCGTAAACTACAAGACTGAAAAACTAGATGCAGTTTTGAAGAAAGAGTATCCAGTAAGTGCGTAATTGAACTTCTTAAACATTGAAGATCCGCTTAATTAATGTAGAATAGACGAGATTTGTGGACGTTGTTAGTAGAAAGCCTCTGCGGACTGACGCTCTACCAACTGAGCTAACCGCCGACCGGCTAGCCCAGTTGGTAGGGCGCCGGATTACCGTGCGGGAAGTCTCGTATTCGAGTCCCAGACCGGACCAACACTCAGAGTCCTAATTAAAAATAACTGAGGAGAAAATGCTGCCTTTGCAATGAAATCTGCAATTGGTTAGATATTCTAGTCTTCTCGGAAAAGGACGATAAACCGTAGGCCCCGTCTCCCGCATCTTAAAGTGTTATTATCAGCAGGGGACGTTATCAGAGAACCCACACATTTATCGTAAATAGTAGGGCACGAAGTTCCCGGTGTTGTGGTCTGATCTTCTCCCATGTACTGTTGAAATGCTCGGAGATATACGCTGTTAAAAGCTACTCTACAATCCGTGGGTAAATAAAGTATTCACTTCACTTCACTTGAGACAGACTAATTCCTCAGAAATGCGAACTTGGCCAGCAATTTGCTACATAAGGTCAAACAATCTTTTAATTACGTTACTTGCATTAAATACCTCACAGTTACCCCCAAAAACTTAACGAAGATTTTATTTTAGTACCGTGAAATGGCGTGAAAGTTGCGGGAGTCCTTTTTCTTGCAAATTTTGCAGAGTTTGCATTTTGCATTTTCGTTTTTATCTTGATAAATCCACATATTTAATGTGTAAATTCTTAGGGCGTGGATTGACTTTTACTAAAACAAAACGTTTCATTTCGTTTGTTTTTGTAATACTGAGTGAACGTTGTGTTTAATTTTCTAGAAAGGAGTTGATGTTGTGTACGAGTCAATCGGAGGAGAAATGTTTGATACATGTGTCAACAGGTGAGCGGAGTAAGATTCGAAAAACACCGTTTAATACCCCTGAACATATCTTTTAAGGTAAAGAACATCAAAGAGACCGTAAACGGAAAGCCTCGATTATGCACAGAGTGGTTGTTACTAGCGTCTAGTGATGGATGGATCATTTTATTCAGGGAGGAGGGATGGATGGGCGCTCTTTTTGGGGGGCTTTATGTTTTTTTCTGTCTTGTGTTTGTGCATAGTTAGTAGAGCTACTAACTATGGTTTGTTGTGAGTGTTTTTTTTTTTTTTACCTTGAGCTTGTGCAGCCTTCTTCTGTGGCTTGCTGAGCATGAAATTTTTTTCTCCACCTTTGCTGTGCAGGTTTTTTGTTTGGGAATTCTCCCCCACTCCCCCCCCCCAAAAAAAAAAAAAAAAAAAAAAAAAAAAAAAACAAAAGAATGGTCCATCCCAAGTATGGTTTTTATCAGAGGGTGCACAATAGACCGATATATTATTTGTTTTAGATTAGCAACCAAGGGTCGCTTGGTGACGATTGGTTTCATCACTGGTTACCAGTCCAAGTTAGGATTCACGCCGGTCAAGACCGCAACACTTGTTCCCAAGGTACTGTGTGCTATTGTGGTACAACTGTCTTTTGTGTGAAACATTCAATGTAAATTTGCGATATAGGAGACTTTCTTTCCATATTGAAAGGTGAACTGTTGCTGAATCTTTTAAAAAGCCCTGTTGTGTTTGTTACACTTTCAGCTATTGGGCAGATCAGCTAGTGTCCGCGGATTCATGTTGTTTCACTATCCGGAAGACTTCAAAGCAACTCTTGCTAAACTTGTAGACTTCTATGACAGCGGAAAGTTAAAATGCAATCTTGACTTTGGACATACATCTCCTACTGGGGTATTCAAAGGCCTGGACTCCGTAACAGATGCAGTTGAGGTAAGAATTAAAACTATTAAGCTTTATGGTCGCGGAATTTAGCTGACAAAGCTGTCATGCTGCTCGTAAAAAAATGTTTTAACTAAAAAGAAGATCCTTCAATGTAGGGGCGAGTGTAAGCTCGATTTCCAGCCGCTTTCCTGGAAAATAAGCCCACGCTCCCTAGCCTAGGGCGTGTGACGAACTGATTGTTGTTTTAGTTAATTCTTTAAAGCGAATGGGCATTCCTTTTAGTTTTCTTAGTGCTCAGGTAACTGTTCGCGTTTTTCATTTGTTTTATCAACAGTATTTACACAGCGGGAAAAGTACTGGCAAGGTTGTGGTTGAGATACCCGATGACATGAAAAGCCATCTGTGAGAAAACTGCAGCGCAACACAAATACAGTTTATTTTACATAGCAGTGTACTTAATAGAGTATGGAACAATATGTTTTTTATTGGGAAACATAACAAAAAGGAATATTGCATTGAGAAATATACACCTAATTGCAATAACGTTGTCATAGAAAAAAGTAAAAAAGAAAAAAGGTTAATAGGAATTAATTAGCTTAGTTTCATAACTGGTAGCATTTACAGAAATTTCACGAGTTTTATCTGCACTTTTTAAGTCCACATTTTTATGCTGTAACAAGATTAATTGATTTATTCGTATTTTGAAGCATTTTGAGGCCATTTGTACAAATAAATTCCATGCACGCGCTTAATTAATTCCTATTTTACTTTTTCCTTTTTCCTTTTTTTCTATGACAATCTTATTGCAATTAGGTGTATATAATACAAAATTAACAAAAGGACAAAAACATTTCCCAAAGGGGAGAGCGTGTAGGTGGCGCCAGTACCCATGCTACGTGACATAAGAACAACTGGCGAACTGAACATATATTGGCCACAAAGTCTGTAGAGCCGCATTCATTATATTCACTTGATTGTAGTATTCCCCTGTTAAATTAATTTTTAAGCACGAGTTTATAGTCTGTAACAAGCTACCAAAAATCTCTCTTAATCATTAACTTAGCCCCATGTTTTTGTCGAAGGCGTTACTAGGCTGCAGCGTATCGTCATGGCGACAAGATCACTTGAGTTTACACAGGCGACAAGTTCACTTGATAACGTTCTGAGTCAATCTAGTACCCAAGCTTTTCCTTCTCGCTTACCGATTTGGCGCAAAAATTTCGTGACGTCACCGAAGGATACTGAGCGGGAACGCGTTCTCCCGCCGGCACGCCAACCCGTTCCCAAGCTCCTTGAATGTTGAAATTTTCGGCACTGTCTGATACCTGGAGCTTTTGAAATTTTGTTGAAATATATTCTTCTTTGAGTCAAATGAAATTTTTGCCTGTACAAAAATATTTTTAGATAAATATTTCAACTGTTGACTCCCGAGTATAACGAATAAAAGCTTAGCTTTTGTTATGTATTACCCTGATAGAATATAGTTTTACCACATCTTCGATTAATTGCTTCGCGTTTATATGGTTTCATGGTTTCGAGCCGCACGTCCTGATCACGGGCAAGTCCAAGATTTAAGCTGTTGTCGCTAAAGTAAATTCGAGTGTAGTTAGTTTTTTCGCCCTAGGGAGTTAGTTGACGTGGGTCACGTGATAAATTCTTGTCCAATAGAAAACTTTATTTCAGTTGGAGGTACAACACGTCATTTCGTCGGTAAAATGGTTGATAATAATGGTCGACTGTACTTTCGAAACAGAATAAAAGTTCCACTTTTCCTTTTTGAGTTCGAGCTGTCACAACAAACGCATCGATTGGCAAATTCTCTTTAAAAGATAACAACAAAATTCTGTGCTGTTGGGGGGGGGGGGGGGGGGGGGGGGGGGGGGGGGTAAAATGGTGGAGAAGAAAAAACATTCTTATCGGATCAACCACTTCTTTATTTAAACTTCTCGCCTAGCCTGCGACCGGTAGCCGGCAAACAACAGGCCAACTAACATCAAACTGACGATTTAGCTCTCTTGCATCACGTCCACGCACTGAGCTGTGATTAGTCAGTGAATGAAAGCACTCAGAAACAACGACATCTTTAACACCATAGTTCTAACTATGTTAACACTAAATAACGTATTTCGAGCTCAAAGCAGAAACTAATTAAAGATTTGAACCGGAGATCATATGGTTCGCTAACCTATAACTAACTTTCAAACTGTAGCTTTTGGTTCCAATTACAGCTGTGGCTGGAGGAAATGCGTTTAAACCTAAGTAAACGTGATCCTTATTTTATCAGGAGCAAGCATAAAACACACGTTATAAGATAGAGTAAATATTTTGTAAATATGAAGCTAACTTCAAATTACACTGTAGAATGTTCCACTGTTCAGTGGTAAAGTTTCCGCAGTTCTTTGATCCATACGCTAACGTACTTTAAAACAGATCACTCTACAAGTGAACACACCAAAATTATAAAAATAATCACACAAGTTCTTTTCTTAACGAGTTAAACTAAAAGCCCTTGTCACTTTAACACAGGAGAACCATGTAGAGTTCATTTTACGTTGGTTGGTAAGAAAACCGAGTTGACCAACAAAAGTTGCCTTCAACAACCTATAGCTAGGAAAAAGGTAATAAATGAGGCCAGATTTGAGTAGAAGTTCAAAAACAGGAACAATCAATGCGTCGGTTTTAAAAAACATTGCCTGGCTTTACGAATTGACCGTGAAAAATTAAAGTTAGAATGACAAGAGAACTTTAGCAGTTAGTACTACAAACATCAACTAATGTAACTGAAGTGGTGACAAGTATATTCTCTAAAATATTTCAGCAAAACACCCAAAGCTTAAAATTAAAAAGAATATACTTCAACAACTGCGTTCTAGAAACCTGTGATCTCAGATCCTATCCCGATATCATGCACCTGCGTATCAGCAAACTTATCAAACACTCTCTTTGCGAAGTTTTGGCAGTTCTCGTGTACCAAATTATATGATCTCCACAGCTCGTTTTCATAAAAAAGAAACTCGATCAAATCCTTCATGGTTCCTGTTCCCTTATCGCTACTCATTACCTCTACTGGATCTGTTCTCTTTCCCCCTATGTCAAAATTCTTAACCTTATCAAGACTTCCTCTTTGAATTACAATTTGCTTGCTATCTTTCTCAATAGACCAATGGAATTTTGTTGTTTCCAGCACAACAAACTGATGGTTTGCCACTTTAGCAAATGGCTTTTTATAAACTTCGATTCTCGTTATCTCTTGGCTGTCATCAATTAAGTCAGCCATTTTCGGTATAAGCCAGAAGTCTTTAATGATTTCCGTCTCACCCCAACCATGGTCAACATCAGGGACAAACACAAGTTGATTTTTCCACTCGCCACCTGTCAAGGCTGTCAAGTTACTTTTGTCACTGGACATTGTAATTGATAAGTCTAAATGATGAAGAAAAGAAATTTAAAAACATTTTAACAAACTTTGTAATTTGACAAGTCTAATAGACGAAGATAAGGAATTTAGAATCATTTCGTTAATGTGTAAAATGTCTAATGTTTATTTTTCAGTTCTTTCGGTTTCTTTGTTCTTTTCGAGTGAGTATATTCAATAACCCCTGTCAATTACTAACTGTATGGATTCCCCCCTCGTCATATTCCCGTATTCCCTTAATAGAAAAAATTACAGAGAGGGATCAGTAGACATGTATAGCATTAGGATTAACATGAAAAACACATTAACCTTACATGTTAATGAGTATGGCAAGTAAGGGCATGTTTATATAACAGAGCAAAAAGATTAGCTGCTAGTAAGAAGTTCTAAAGGTATTAGTGCGGCAGCTGAACGTCTTGATTTTTCTTTTCCAAGATATGTTGGTGCTCTCGAGGAGGTCTGAAGGATTTTTTGCAATTCTTTCTCATTTTAATGGCTCTTGCATTAAAAACGGACAAAAATTAATGAAAAGCTTTTAAGCTTAAAACTTAAAGTTAAAACTTCTAATCTAAAGCAACAATTCTGGGGTTTTATCTCAGAGACCTGAGGCAAATACAAAGTATGGCCTCAGGGGCGGATCCAGGATTTTTCAAAGGGGGGGTGGCTGTTTACCAATATGTTTGTTTACCATTTTGCTCAAGCCCAGTTCTTTTTATGGGGGGACGGTGTTTCAGGTATTTTTTTGAAAGTGGGCGTGCAAGTTATTCTGGGTATGAGGCCCATATTTCATGGAGCCGTAGGCTCCATTCCCCTAGGGGGGTCTGGGGGCATGCCCCCCTCAGAAAATTTCTAAAAGTTGAAGCCTCTTAGACGTGATCTCCGCGCTTCTGAGCAGCTTTATACAGCTGTCAATTAAGTTATTAAACCACTGTTTTCCTTGATAGTTTGGCAAAATATTCTTTCCTCAACTTACCTTGAGTTATGTTTCGGAGAAAAAGTCTAGTTCGTATGAAATGAACAGTGATTGAAATTTAAAGTTGACAGGCCATGAACTTACAAGAAAGAACAGATATGCGTTGTTTTGCTTACCCACGTGGGTGAAAATTTTTAGCCCTTGGCAAAGTGGCCTGGAGACAACTTTGGCGACTTTGTTTGGTTGTGAAATCTCTTCGATGCGAAAAAATGGTAAGAAAACTCGCTAAAAAATGTAAACGGAGAAGAAAATCATTCCTGCAAGGCTAAAACAACTCTTGAAAGCTAAAAGGAATCTAAATTTTTAAAATTATACACCCATGTTTTGTAACGTTAAGCCAGAAGTTAAAACAGGCTGTCGAAAATCTCCTATTTTGGAAAAATGACCGTCCTTAACTTTGAACGGCCGCCTGACTATGAAAGATGGATGGACATTGTCCTTATTTTCTATCTTAATATGTTTATTTTCATTTTTCTGGTGGATCAAGGGGGGTGGCTAGCCACCCAATCCACCCCCCCCCCCCTGGATCCGCCTCTGGGCCTGATTGCAAAAGAGAATGCCCGCTCATAGATACAAGGACCTGGCAAATGAAGAAACCATCGAGAAACCATGACTTTAATTTAAATTCAATATTCCTTATTGAGCTTTCTGTCTTGATATCGAGAGAGCTTTAGTTTATGTCTTTTCGGACCAAAAGACGAGTCATATAATTTTCAGATGACTCCATCGTCAATGTAACATTTCATGCATTATTTAAAGTAAGCCCAAACGAATCCTCGCTGGCCTTAAAACAGAGCCACTGAACTTCTCCCGTACATTTACTTAATTTTCATTAGACAGGTTTTTATAAACAGGTTATAAATCAGTAAATGTTACGCTTCAGCATTGACTTTTAAGGCAAGCTTGCATAGATCGTGCACGCAACCTAACTGTTCTAGTAATTTAAAATTTAAAACTTGAAACAAATTCAAAATTTTGTTCCTTGAAACTGCATCATTTCATTTGCGTGTTTTCAGACCTTTGAGAGCTGCAGCTTTTCACTGGAAGTTTTTTCAGGGCCGGGTTGAAATTTTAATGTAACGAAGAATAGAATAAAGCTTATGAATGCGGAACATTCCTGCTGTGAAGAACTGTTCTAGAACCCTCACAGTACGTTAGGTTACAATTCCATGCTCGATTACAACTTTGAAGTATCTCGGTGCTTGTCTCAGAGAATTAATAACTGAAACTAGGGTTAGAGACATTGCCTGCCTAGTAGCTGCAAATTAATTTACTGAACGGCTTTTCTGGTAAAATGTGCATTTTTTGCAGACCCTAAAGAAAAATATTTAAAAACAGAAGATCATAATTAGTGCCTCTTGAAACAAATCTTGGTTAATTTTGGCTGTAAGGTACAGATTGTTGTACCTGCGTTATATTAAGAAACGTAAAATTGCCTCGGAAGCGGTTTTTTGGTCAATGGACCTCTCTCGAGTAAGTTCTCACTGCCGAAATTGCCTTCCCAAAGCGAGTCTTCAAAAACCTGATATATCATCGGTAACGAGCGACTTTATCAGCTTCTGGCTGAACCTTTATTGAAGATTTATTGAAATTAACCTTTTTCATGGTTGTGTAAAATATCCATAAACAGATGCTGTTTTGAAACGATTTAAAAGTACCACACTTACTGTTAAAGCCAGCAATGATTCGGTAGTTGAAATATAAAACACTTCGCAAAGAAAGACGAACTACTTGATTTGTATTAGTTGAGGAAATGTTCCAGTAAGATTTGACAACAGTGCCAAAACTACAGAGTTTCTGGCTCAGCCCACCGAGGTGGATTTTTTTTTGTGCTAACGCTCACAAGTAAATTCATGAGTTTGCTTTTATGATTTTTGCTGATCACAATATTATTGAGAGTTGACTGATACTCTATTTTCCAGCGCATCAAATACAAATACTAGAGCTTTGTGACACTCATTGCATCCTCATTATTGACATTAGCTTTGTTTCAACTGGGTCTAATACGAGCCCGGGGGGGGGGGGGGTACTGCATATAACGGCCTATACGGGGAGGCTCCGCCCGAAAAGGGGTACCTTTTTCAGGCTTCAGGTATGTAAAAGGGTAGGGATTTCACGAGTTTAAGTATATGAAAGGGTATGGAAATCTGTCATTTGGCTATTTAAAAGGGCCTTAAATTAAAATATTTCGAACAGACGCAATTTATGGCTGTATTATTTTAATTTATTAATTAAGCGTTACATAAAAATGACAAGAAAACGTGCTATTTTAAGTCCACGCCATGTCTCTTAGGTATATGAAAGGGGTACCTTTTTTCAGTTAAAGGTATACGAAAGGGGTACAATTTCTGTCAAAAATGGTATATAAAAGGGTAAGGGGTTAGAACTTGGGGCGGAGCGTCCCCGTATAAAACTTTTTGGAGTACCCCCCCCCCCCCCGGGAATACGAGCAGGGTTTGAAACCCAAATTTGACACGGCGATTTACTTGTTTGGTAATAAAAGTTTTTGTTCTAATGTATTTAAATGTTATATGACAATCAACCCACGAGAAAACTAGAAAGTCGCGACCCGTACGTACAGTACTGTTTGCTGCAGTTCAACTGACTTGGATTCCTCGGTGGAATAATTAACTTTCATACCCAAAGTCGACAATTAATGCGTACTATATCATGAGCGATTTCGAGGCTAATTTGCGCCACAAATTGTGCACTCCCTGAACAAACTGAAACAAATGGCTCGTATACGCTAAAATATTTTGCTTTCTACGCATTTTTAAAAATTCTTGCTTTTTCAACTTATTGCATGAGAACGAGTTAAGAGTCTGCTGTCCATATAACATAACGTCTAAGTACGGCGTAAACCAAATGACAAGCATGCCTTGAGTTATTAACAACAAGTGTAATGTCTAGGCCTTTCTGAAAAGTCTGATAAGGGTCGTAACAGGCGAACCGAGGCCTTTTCCTATTTAAAAATCTTAAATTTATTTTTTTTTTCATGATCCTGTAAGAGGCTTTGGCATTACCAGTAAGTTAGTTAATTAAAAATGAAAGAAGTGTTTCCTTCTCTTATATTGCCTAAAAATGGCATTTTGGGGGATTTGGGATTTCAAAGTTTGACTTCCAAGTGGCTCGCACTTTCCGCGCTTCGCAATTGCCTCAAACATCAGAATATTGGTCTGCTGATCTGATTTATGAGTTACAAAAAAGTTAGAAGAATTGGACACTTTCTTCGCTAAGAATAACTGAGCCATCGACTGTACTGCGAAGAACGAACAAGCACACATTTAAAGCTTTGGAATCATATATATTTGCTCCAATTTTGACCATTTCTAAAGGAATATTAATTATTTAAAAAGGAAAAATTCTCGATACACTCGCTCTTGCTCTTACAAGTTGAAAATGAAAATGTGTAACACCAGAATTTTACTATTTTGCAATCAAAATGAAATGAGTAGATAGAGCGCCAATAATTAACTTGTTATTTCTGGCAAAATGACTACATGTTTTTTTAAAAAATACATATATGTAATTTCACGAAAGAAAACGTACTTACAAGTTGGTATAATCCAAGTGCAGGTGAAACTTGTAATCCTTTCAGGAAAAAATCAAACAGAAGTGATCAAAACTCATGAGTATAGAAAAGGGCAATAACTTGTTATTTCTGTCAAAACTGACTACATTTTTTTAAAGAAAATATAAAATTTCACGAAAGAAAAAGTACTTACAAGTTGGTAGAATCCAAATGCAAGGCAACGGCTTGTAATCCTTTCAGAAAAAAAAAAAACAGGCAAAGATGATCAAAAATCAGCACCAAACTTCAACATTTAAATAAAATAAAAAAATTCAGCAGAAACACAATCATACGTACCTAAGGAGTCTCCAGTATAGGATGAGTTGGTAACAAAGCCTCTGTGCCTTTAAGTAGTCCCAAGAAGGAACCAAATTTCGGTACGAGTGTCAATCAAACAGAGGGTGGAATAAGGCGTAACCGTCTTTGTCTTCTTTGTTTTAAGTTGTTTTTATTCCTTGTTCAGCATCCTATCTCGTGGTTCACTGGTCTTCAGATAATAGCGAATTTTTAACATGGCGTCTGTGGAATCATTTGTGGTTAAATGGGAAGAATGCAGCGCCACTTTAAGGTCAACAACAGGCGTGGGGTCGATGGTCATTAGTTTTAAGCTGAAAGACACTCTTTTCAAAACTTTTGTATTGGGTTGTTTTAATTCCTTGTTTAAATTCTGCTCTCATGAAAAAAAACAAATTTTCCTCGATTTTGGAATTCTTAATTTGCTTTCTTTCGTACTGCATGGAAACGGATGATTTCTTAGATTCAACGGGGCGAGTGCTGCTTTGCCGAAATGATTTCGGCCCCCTTTCTCCCCTTTCTTTCCCCCTTTCCGCCCCTGAAATACTCTGGCCATTTGTCAGTTCAATTTTATTGCAAAGTTTCTGAGATACAAGCGATGGAATGTTCTTCAAACGTTGCTTTATTCATCGTTTAATCTCGAGTAAACGTGTAGATCCTTCTATAGACTGGTCAAGTGCATTGCCGGTTTTTTCATTGTGAATAATTTTTACAGTGCCGTAATATCAGTGGCACAAAAGTGATAAGAATTTTTCTATCACAGGCAAATTACACACACAAATTAAAGTTTTTCTTTCGTCTTGTACTGAAAGTTGAATATGATATAAGTCACACTAACAAAATAGGACTGAGTCTATAACAAAAACCGTAACAGGAACTTGACATGCAACCAGACCCTTCTACAGAAGGAGAACGGTTGAATTTAA
The DNA here is from genome assembly GCF_052425735.1 of Oculina patagonica. Taxonomy (NCBI): domain Eukaryota; kingdom Metazoa; phylum Cnidaria; class Anthozoa; order Scleractinia; family Oculinidae; genus Oculina; species Oculina patagonica. The sequence continues at coordinate 595,900 of NC_135769.1, forward strand.
TTATTTAAGACTAACCTTTTGTTAATTATGGTATTTTGAGCGTCACCACAAATGCATGGTCAGCTACGCGGAACTGACAACGAGATAAAACTCGGGAGACTGAATTGAGCTTTTGTCTTTGCTCACGACTGAGCAAAGTTTCCTATCAAATAAAGTTGATGGCGTGTGTTGGTATATAACGAAGGTCCTTACTTCTTTTTGTCTTTTAATTGCAATTGGGCTGGTCCACAAATTTTCTTTTTATCTGAGCCTTAAACAACATGCGTATTTAGCTAAGAAGACGTACATTGGAACATTTAATGTTACCCAGGCTGTTTAAACCAGCCAAATTAATCAGTGAAACACTGATCAGATTCTTGTATGAGACTCATTGAATCTGTAACCTGGTACAAATCAAATTAACCAGTGAAACAAATTCTTGTATTGGATTCATTATGAGTCCAATACAAGAATATGTTCCACTCGTTTTAAAAGGCCTCAGTAATAAGGGAAACATGTTCTTTCAACTTGTCTTGCAACAGAGTTATGTTGCACCCGTATTGCAAGTTGCGGAAACATACTGCACAAAGTTGAACTCATGTTTACTTACTCGGGATGTAATACGCGCAAACAAACACTCTACAACTTGCAATGGAACATTCTTGCAAGATAAGTTAAAAGAAAATGTTGCGCGTATTACTGGGCCTTTAATTTGGCTAGTACCAGCTTAGAGATAAAATTAGTTTAATGAACTTTAGCCTCTGTTGAGCGGATAGAAATTTCACGAACGTAGCCTGATTGAACATGTTCCTGTTATTACGACGCAAGCGGATGTAGTAAGTACAGGGACGAATAGCTTTTCTTTGTTATACGTTGTTTAACATCTTATCTCGTACGTATGTGGTATTAAAAGTCAAATGGAAACAATGAGCAAAGTCAATAATATGCGTGGGTTGATCGTTAGTCTTAAGCTGAAAGACACTCTGTTCAAAAAAACTTTATTACCTTATTATAGGAATATAACGAAGCATTTTAACAACGCGAACAAAACTTAAGCGTAATAAAATTAACGCGAATTTAAGAAAAGTTCTGGTTAAATGCTTATACTAAACGCGTTTACAGCAATAAAATGTCGTTTTTGGAATACTTGATTTGCTTTCTTTCGCAATTCAAGGAAACAGATGATTTTGTATTGGGTTGTTTTTATTGTTTTGTTTTTTTTAACCCCTGTTGAGCGGATGGAAATTCAACAGAAGGAACTGACCGGATTGAACATGTTCCTGTTTATATTAAATAAGGGCGGATGTACTAATTTCCTTTCCTTACATCTTAGATGAATACACAGGATGCTCCACGCTTAAACAGTCACAGGGATATAAACAATACAATTATAAGTCTTCACTCACAGCGTAAAAAGCTTTTGTTTCTTGCGAGAGGATGTAAATTCCATGATAAAAAAGACACTCGAAAAGTTCGACTAGATCACGAACTAAACGCAGACTTTTTCAAATTTCTCCTGTCTGCTAGTACATTTGTCATATATTTTGTAGTGGAAAAACTCAAAAAAATAACAGAAAAAGGTGCTGTAATAGCTCAAGTGTGCTGGTATCACACCGCCATGATAAATAGTCTGAAACTGCTAGAAAATATATGCGTTTTCCTTTTTTGAGCAGAAGTAGATCGGACACGCGAATGGGCTAAAAAATTTCCCATTTTTGTCATAAGAATATAAGGGTCGGTTTTAGGTTCGTGTTGTGAAAGATCAAAGTGTTTTAATTTTTTTGCTTAGTCTTCGATCAGCCAAATCGTAAACGAGCCAAGAACAATTTGGAGAACATTTTCGTTTTGATTCTCTTTACCTGTGTCATTTATCATGAGAGAGGTGAAGAGAAAAGGCAGAGATTTAATTCATTTTAAGGAAACATTAAGGCGGCAATAGCCGCTAAACTCTACGACGCAAAATTCTTTTATTAGAAACAAGCTCCCTAAAACCTTCGAATGACTAATAGTTTCATAATTGCTATTTCATCCCTACAAAGCCCAATAAACCAGGCTGCATCTGTGTGTAATTAACTAGGGGCGCAATAGAGAACCAACCAAATTCGAAACAACAACATCTTCGAAAATATCAAACGATTTATTAAAAAAACATATTCAATGTGATCAATTAATTTACTCATCTTAGCAGTTGGAGTAGTTGAAGCAAAGAATTCCTTTAAGTTCTAAAAGTTTTTATTTTTTAAATTGTCTCACTGCAGTTTACATTTATTCGGTATTTTAGGACAAAAAGTGACATGCAGCTCTCGAAGTTTACTTCAATGAATTATAATCTTAACCTGATTAGAATTAAATGAGCAACATGAAAAAATATAAACAGAAGAAACAACAGTAAAAACAGGCAAAACATACCAGATAATTTATTAACGTCCATGTCTTCTTAGAAAAGTCTATAACATTGAAATGCAGTCTGCATGGATTTGATTTCTTCCACTGTCCCACAGAATCATTTTTCCAATAATAATAAAGTAGTTTTTTAAATTATTTGAAGAGCACAGTTTTGATATTATTGCATGTTTTTTCGACGTAAAAGACGTTCGATTCCGTGGATGAAATTCTGCAGCCACGTATCACAAATGTACCTCACAGTTGAAACAAGAATCTTTGAATTGTACACCGTCTTCTAATTAAATATAAATCCATTATTTCTTACTCTTAGGACGATCTTGTCTTGTTTCGTTAGTGTGACAAGTACGCGAATTTTGGTCTGCGTAGAAGGTTACACATTCTGTTGGGCTATTGCTTCCAAGCAGTCCATATCGTTCCTCCTGCATCGCAACCGTCACAACTGAGGCCATTTTGAACCGAGAAAATTCCTTCGCACTCCCATCCACCTCACGGCTTTTATCCTCGAGGACTTGCAATAGTTAGGATAATCTTATCGGGATTGTTATTACGAAACTTGAATGTAGAAATCAGTGAAGCTGTACTGAACTGAAGTACTGAAGTAACATCTTAAATGATGAGGCGTTTAAGAAATAAAGTTCTAGAAAGTTTTGTTGTGAGTTCTGTTGAGTATAAAAACACTATGCTCGCAGATTTAGGCCCTGTACTTTGATAAATATTCCAAAAACAGAATGCTACAAGTCCTACAAAGGTTCGTTTTCGTTTGGGGGAGCACAAATATGGAACTTTCTCCCACGGCCTTACTCCGTCCTCTCGCTCAGAACTTAAAAATTAGCTACATCTAACAGCATTTGTAAAAGGAACCTATTGTTTGGCTATCAAACCGGCACTTAATCCTTAGATTTTGCTGTTATTGTTTTTTTTTTTAATTTAATTATTTTAATATAAAATAACTGAGAGGAGATTTGTAAACATAATTTTGCTCGTTTATTTAAATTTACTTGCATTTACATAAGTTTCTTAACTTGTTGTAACTACAGGTATTCAAATAAAAGCGATTCTTTCATGATCAATTATTCACATTTCGTGCTTCACCCCTCGTGGAGAGAGTGATAAGCTCGGCTGAAGTCGCTCCACACAAATTCTGAAAGCACAATTTCGTGTAAATAACCAAAAATACACTATAGGAATAAACTACATACTTACTTTTAAGAATTTTCCATCTTATTCTGGAGCAATTTAGCAAACAAGCAAAATCATCAACCATGCAGTTTAGGGCGGAGGTGAACCGTTTCCCGCAGGGTTGAAAGCACATAGCGTGATATTAAAGTTTGTTTCTATTTTCAGCACATAACGACAAGCACATGATTACACGGGAAGTTCGTTATCTTTTGGTTAGGACATGCGTTCAGCTGTAAAATGAATTCTTTGGCCAAAAAACGATCGTTGAAAACGATGGTGAACGAGGAAAGCGTGGCTTCTCAGACTGATGGAGTCTTTTTTGAACGACAACTTTTCAGATTAAAAATCACTAGCATTACCAGGTGACCGACTATAGCGCAATCTCACAATCTACGCTAATCTAGATGTTTAAAACAGTGAAATCGAAGTTTGTTAATCAAGCCTTTAAATTCATGAAGTTCTGTTGGAAAGGAGAAGGAATTTCACGTTGTGTTTGCTAGCAACAGCCTTCTTCGCATCGACTGCTACATGTACAAGTACCAGTTCCGTTCCGAAGGCATGAGGGAGCAGTACAAGAACATGTTCTGCTACTACATTCAAGTGGGAGTCTTGGATATCATGAAAGTCCCTCCACAAATCTTACTCTATGAGTTGACCAGATCCTCTGGCGATCCAAATAATCTGGAGAAAGCAAGTCGACATCTGGAACAGGTAGCCAAGTTTTCCCACAGACTTGCAAAACATCGTGTCCGCGTTGGGACAGACAGTCAGTGGTAACGACCACGATTTGGAGCATGATGATACACAGGTGAAGATGCTGACATCATTTGTTGTCCATGAAAAAAAAAAGAGGAAGAAGAAGATCAAAAGACTGAAGAAGTCGACGAGGATGAAGAATAAGGCGTAGGAGAAGAAAAACAATAAGAAGAAAAAAAAGAACTCAAAAAACTATGATAGTCAGAGTGTGCTCATAGGCTCATAGTGTTTTACTAACTCTTCTGGCTACTAACATTTATCTACGTATACTCAAGTAGTGTGTTTTTAAGCTAAAGTGTGTTTCTTATTTCTTATCCATTTATTTTATCCAGAGTGTCTAAGGTAAAGTTTGTTTCTTGTTTCTCCGAGTGCATGCATTGATCCTCGATCAAGAGTGTTCTACTAATTTCGAGTGTGTTTATCCATAATCTGAGTGTGTAGGAGATGGTAAAGAGTGTGTTTTCAGTTTAAAATGACTAAAAAGTGTGATTTTTTTATTTCTCCGAGTATATGTATTTATCCAAGTTCAAGTGTGTTATAATAAACTTGCGTGCATTTATCCATAATCTGAGTGTGTGGCTGATTTGGAGGGGTGCTTTGTAAAGTTTATTTGCCCATGATCGGCGCCTCTACGATACAATACAATACAATTAGATTTCAACAAGTACATTGATGAATATTGAATATTGGAATTTTATCATTTGGGATTTATGAACAAGTGGATATCGACCCAGAAATGGAGGCTGAATACTTTGTATAATCGCCTAGAAATAACAAAAAGTTAATTTTGCCTGAAACATTATAAAATCGACAGTCAGTAGACAGGCGAGTCTGTTTTCTGCCCTAAGCATGGAGCTGAACAAATCACACTTAGCTAGAGATATGAACTTGAGAATTCGGAACAAAAAACAGCGAGCTACTCGGACTCAAAATAGGCAAGTTCGAATACTGTTCTTTCGATTTCCTGTAGCAATGCTGAAATGTAGTTATATATATGGAGGTATAATTCCACAAGAAAAGTATAGCGATCTTCCTTCTGATCGTAAAACCAAAACTACTGAGCAATGAACTTCAAGCAAAAGCATACTGGAGGAATAAAAAAGGGGAGAGCTTTCAGATTTCAAGCTAGGTGACGATTTTTTAATCAAGTTTAGTTGCATAGTGCCAGAGTTGATAGTGCTGAATTATTATTGAATTCCTGACATGATGGTGAGATTTTTCAATGCCAAGGTTCGTGTTTTCTGATGAATACACCTGAAAACGATCTATTGTTTGTTGCATTTTACTAGTTCTGAAACTAAGATGGAGACAAACGAAATGTGGATGCACCGAATAGTTTTGGGTGACTTGTGTAATATTCTCAGGGTGCAATAAGAGCTACTATATAGATTACGATAAATCGTATTGACGGTTACAGCGGAAATTATCTTTATTGTCCAGAAACTTTTCTTGCTTGCGCGCTCTCGACCAAATTTAGAGACAATAGAAGGTCTTTAACCTGACTAAAAACATCCTATCAATTGAAGTTGATAGCGTGTGTTCAAACAACGAAGGTCCTTACTTCTTCCTGTCTTGAAATTGGGTTCGTGTTTTTTTCCTGTTAGCTGTGCAGCACTTTATGCTAGGTCTTTCTGTGTTAATCGCATGGGTGGATTTATTGGGGGGAGGGGGGGGGAGGGGGGCGGCAAAGGAGCTGCGGCACTCTCTTTTCATTGGATTTGAGTTGAAACAGGTAACCAACAGTTTTTGAGATGTATTGTGCAATGAGGGTTGTGTTGTGGGTATGGGGAGAGGTTGCTGTCTCGCCAAAATGTCCCCCCCCCTTTCCGAATTTTCTGGATCCGCCCCTATTAATAACAGGAACATGTTGAAACAGGCCACCTTCTCTCAACAGAGGCTCAAGTCCATCTTGGCCCCTAATTGTCTTGTTATCTGAACCGTAAACATGTGTATTTAGCTAAGACGACGTACATTGGAAATTTAATGTTATCCTCCAGGTTGTTTAAACCAGCCAAATATCCAGTGAAACACTGATATTCTTGCATTAGACTCAATAAGATAAGATAAGAACTTTAAGTGTCATTGTCAGTAAGAACCGGGCAAGCTTCACGGGTCGAGGTTGGCCGATTCCCTTCAAACTTTCAGCGTTTTTTCTCTATCGGATAAGATTACGATCGGTGTTATTCTTAGTAAAACAAGAAGCTTGAGAAGCTTGAGAAGCTTAAAATCGGGCGCTTAATAATTAGCCATCTGTTTTGACTTGAAAGGCAGGGTACAGTATAGTAAAAATCACTGGAAAAACAGTCACTTAAACTTATTCAGGCCGGGGGGGAGCTTTTGAGGCCCGCGCTGACTTTGGACGCTTATAACTTTTTCAAGATTCAACCAAACGCTGCCAAACTTTGCGCGTTTATCTAAAATTTATCTCGCAATAATTTGGTAGGATTAGTTATTGTGCCAGTAACTTGTAACCATGGCAACGTCTTTTTGACAGGCTTGTTTTTCCAAATTTGAATTTTTCGTGTTTCTATTTAATAATGAAAATCTGGAATGTTTTCAAGATTGCATTATTACTTAATGACATAATGGTCTCAATTTATAAAAAGATATTTCGCACAATACAACTAAACGTCTAGAAAATATAAATTTGGAACACTTAGCAAAGTGCAGCCTTTTCGCAATACTTAATAAAGGCGGGGTTTTTACCTGAAGACCAATTTTTCCAACGCTTTAGGTGGCTGACGCATTTCAGTATTTTCCAGCCCTTACACTTTAATGGAACAGTATACAACTCCTAATCAGGTAACTACTATTGTCAAGAAAATGATCACAACTTATTGACCAATGATTAGGTATTTGTTTCATACCATTGCTGTAATAGCAACTGGTGAAGAATAGTAGTACTGACCCAAAGTATAAGGGCTGGAAAACACTGAAAACCATTTCAGCTGCGTTTCAAGGAATCCAAAAAAGCTTTACTTATCCCATATATATTTGTTTTGCAGTATTTTGTTAATTTTTGGACGATTTTGGGGGATGTCTGGGAGGCGATAGTTTTTCTCAAAGGATTAGTAAAATTTAGACAAATAAGAAATATTGGAGATTTAATGTGATATTAAAATTTGAATTTGAAGTTAAAAATTGGTGGACGGACACCAAACAGTCTCCTGACAACCCGGAGTGCTCTTGCGAGGGAGTCAACTGTTTGGAGGTGTTTCCATTCTTTTCTTCAATCCCTTCTTTAAATCTCTTAAAGTTCCATTCAAATTCAGGTAGAACGGTTGAACCCCACCTTAAGTTTTGTTCTTGTGAAAAAAAAACAACAGAAGTCAAAGGTTGCGTGATATAACCAAGCATGGATTTTAATTCCCCCCCCCCCCCCCCTTTCCATCTCCTTAGCCTTTCACCCCCACCTGTCCCTCCCTTTCTACTCTCATTCAATTTAATGTTTGTTTACATTTCCTAACCAATTCAGTATGGTACTAATCTGTGCCAAGCAATCAGATAATAACAGAAATTTACCTTAATTTTGATTTCCCATACCAAGACCTTAGAGTATAAACCGCTAATAAAACAAAACACACTTGATAATAATTCTCTGAGGTTATACACCTTGCAGTATTAACGTACTAACGAACTTGATAACAAACCCCATGTCGTACTAAGGATTTTTACTGATCAACATAGAAAATAGGTTCACAATGGTTTGTTCCCAAAACGTTTTTTACTGTACAGAGGGTCTGTATATTGACCTGTAACTTGTATACCGTATAGAAAAATTCAGAACGAACCGACTTCTGCCCGCTACCATGATATCATGTTGAAAAATTAGCTCGTTCGAAACCGTAGCAAAATCATTAGAGACAGACAAGTTACAGCCGTTTACTGGCAGTCTTTGAAAATCCTGAATTTCGTCAAAATGAGCCAAAATAAAGTTTTAAAATTTCCTTTATCAATATGGTTCTTATCTTTTTATTCAATTCTATGAACTGCTTTTATGCAGTACTGTCCACAAAGATTTCAATTTCCTCAAAGTTTCGGGACAAATGGATACAAAATATTTCGTGCAGAATGTAATTTGATTAAGCGAATGTTTTCACGTCTATAAATACTTCAAGCAGTGAATGAAAAACCGTTTTGTTTTCATCGATGAGAACCACTTTCAAATAGTTAATGCATAAAAAATAACAATCAGATCAGAATACAATAATTATTAATGTAAGGTCTCGCTATTATGTCTCGGCAGAGATACTTCTTTTTTGCAAGTTGAAATGTATGCAAATTTTGTGTGAAATGTAATTCGATTCCATTGTCTTGTTTACAAACTCTTTCTTAAGAAAGTTGTATTTTCGTGAATAAAACCCATTGGCCTGTTTTGTTTTCCTTCATGTTTGTCTGTGATTTTTACAAAACATGTGGTCCTTTTTTTTCGGAACTTTAAGTTGTACAAAAATTCCTATTTTGAACACAGATGTCACTTCCGGAATTTCTCATCTAAAATTCAATTGGTATTTAATTATAATTATTCGAAGTTTTCATTTTCAAGTCATCTTTTCATTCGATAGCTTTACTGATCTCGTAAAAAATTCCATTCAAGTTCACACCAATACTGTACATTGCCAATGTTTTGCTGACGTCTTGAGAAGTGTCTTTATACTAACGTCACTAGTCAAATCTAAAATATATCCAAACCAAGTTGTGCAAACATTCTACTCTTTGTGACAGGCGACTTTGACGCCCAACTGTGCGGAAATGAAAATCGACATACTTCTCGCTAAATATATATAAAAAATAGTTTTAAAGTGGAGTCCGCCTCAAAAAAATGTACCGCCAGATCACACTGCTATTTGTAGAAACCAGCAAAGCGTCTAGTTTCAAAGTTTCCCACAAAAACATTGCGTGACATGAATGACGTTACCCCTTTTATTTACAAAAATAGCTTTAACTTGTCAAAGCAACTACAGTTGCACAATGGTGATTATTAGTACTTTACCCCTTAAGCTTTTTTCTCTGTCCTCCCGCCGAAGCAAAGAAGAGAACCAGATTGCAGATTAGCCCAAAAGTCGACCTACAACGATTTACTGTCAAAACTGCAATGAAACCGATTGGCCCAGGCTATCCCCGTCATTTTTAGCCGACAGGAGACTATCGTCTAGGACGGTCAAAGGGTAAACTATAAATCGGCCACGCCCGATTAATAAGTCCTTGACGGTTCTTGTCGTTTTTCGGTGCCTATTCATCTTCGGCATCTTTCTCATCCACCTCTCGTTCTGTCCTGTGTCTGTCATCGCACGAAAAAAAGCTGATTCTCAAAAAATCTGCCACAAAAGGAAATTGAAAAAATCAATATGAAAACCATATATCGAAAGTTTCTTATTCTAAAATTTTATCATACGTCTTAATTCAGAGCTACAAAGAAGTTCCTCCTTTTGAGTTATTGATACTGTTCTTACAGTACCTCTTTCCACTAGCGAAATTTTACAAAATTCCTTCGCGGCGAAAAGGTAGCGCGAATCCAGAACAGACTCCAATCGAGAGTGGGTTAATTCTAGATTACTTTTAATTAACTATTACAACATTCATTTTTAAAATAGTTTCCCAAGCCGACTAAGCTAACTAAACGTCGAGTGTATCTTTCGGTAAACAAAACATGCCGTTATGACGCCGGAAATCCAGCTCACGCATAATATACCCCATGACTCACGCAAACCTCCGACTTACGTGCTACTACAGTCATTCCTTTCTAAACATTTTTTTTTTACCACCACCGTGGTAAAACCACCGTACCTTTCTACCCAAAAAACTTATGAAACCGCCCGGTTTTAACCTGTTTTAACCTTTCAAAAATTAGAGCGTTCGAAACTAAATAAGATCCGTAATCAGAAACAACATACAGCCGTTTACCAGCACTCTTTAAAACTCCTGAAACCCTTCAAAATCAGGCAAAATAAATCTTTGAAATAACCTTTATCAATGTTTCTTATTTTTTATTCAGTTCTATAAAATGCCTTTCATAGACTACTGTCAAACAAAAATTTCAATTTCCTCAAAGTTTCAAGTCAAAATAATAAGAAATATTACGTGCACAATGTAATTTGATTAAGCCAATATTATCACGTCTAAAAATACTTCAAGCAATTCACTGAAAACCCGTTTTTTTTCGTATCAACGAAAACCACTTTCGAATAATCAGTACATGAAAATAACAATAAGATCAAAAGGAAGAAAGGAACCTTTCTAATTATTTGAAGACTTTCAAAGCCGTGATATTATGCATCCAATCCGCGATAAAATTTAATTACAACAAAATCCAAGTTCTCATTTTGAAGTCCATTTTTTTCAGTTGATACCTTTATCCAACTTGTGAAAAATTCCATTCAAGTTCCTATTAATACTGTACATTCCCAATGTTTTGCTCAGGTCTTCAGAAGCGTCTTACTAACCAAATCTAAAATAATTCCAAAACATGCTGTACAAACATTCTACTCTTTGTGACAAACGACTTGACGACCAATTGTTCAGAAATGAAAATCGACACAGTTCTTGCCAAATAAAAAAAAGTTTTACGGCGGAGTCAGGCTCAAAAAATATACCGCAAGATCACATCCCCATTCATAGTCAGAAACCAGCAAACCATCTAGTTTGCTAAAAAAAACACTGCGTGACATCAATGACGTTACCTTTTTCATTTACAAAAATAACTTTAACTTGTCAAAGTAAGTAAGCAATTTCACAATGGTGAATATCAGTACAGTATGGGGCCCAGTTCTCGGCCGGGTCCAGTTCTCGGCCACTTTGTGTTTAACGCGTTTTTTCACACTCCAGTTGAATTAAAAGAAAAAGGTATTTCCTTCAAATGATAGACTGATTCATGTGCTTTAAGTATCTTGAGTTTGATCGTTCAATTCGATATAGAAAGCTCACACGTCGAGTTTACGCGGAGGTAGGTGAATTTGCATTCCCGAAAAATTTGTTTGTTTACGGCTCCTTAAAATTCATGGATGTAGTTAAATTCGTATTTTATCCAAAACACACATGCATATTACAGGAATTGGCGCAAACCGTGACAACTCGCTCGGCTCCCCCAGGCTCGCCTCGCTCCTTGTCACAATTTGCGTCCAATTCCTGTAATATGCATGTGTGCGGATCGCAAGCCGCCTTTCTTACCCCTCTTGCGCCACGAGTTGCAAAAAAAAGGCGTTTGGCGGCACCTCTAACGGCCCGCAGCAACATAGAGCGACATTGGTGCGCCACAATTATTTTTCAATTGAACAAATATTTTTCTTTGGTATATACAACAGATGGCTGCCGCAAGATATTCGTCAGAAGTTTTGCAAGCTATGATGGAGGAAAACCTCCGTGAATTTCAAAGAAACCCCCAAAGAAATTTAACTTTTTTACTGGCCAACACAGATTTTAACGATTGGCTCCGAGTATGGGAAATGCGAGTACCCGAAACCGACACAAACAACAAAGATCTTTACATTTTTGCAAGAAAAAACAAAAAAAAGTTTTATGATCTTTTGGTAAGTGAAATTGAAGCCTTGAAAGCCATAAAAACAAGCTTTGGACTTGAAGTAAAATTTTCGATACAAAGAAACGGAGTCACGCAACACATGGAGCACTATTTTAGAGAAAGAGAACCACACGTTTTTACAAAAAACACCAAAGACCAAATAAAAAAAGAGTTTGACAATTTTATTGAAAGAGCAAAGGGAGAAATTGAGGCTTGGTCAGAGAGAGGCTCGGGGTGGGCCATTGAAAGAATAACAAAGGCGTACATCAATGTTGCGCGTTATCAGCCATTGCGAGGAGGAACTTATTTGCCATTGCCCCCAAAATTGGCAAACAAAAAAGCAATTATTAACGTGCAAAACAGGGATAACCAATGTTTAAAATGGGCATTGAGAGCCGCTTTATTTCCACCTGAAAACGGCAAAGATCCTCAAAGAACAAGCAAATATCCCGTTAACGACGGCATTAACTACAATGGAATCGATTTTCCAACGCCCCTAAAGCAGATTGACAGGCTTGAGGCGCAAAACAGCAACCTTGCAATAAATGTGTTTGGGTGGGACTTAAAAGACGAATGTGTGATACCCCTCAGAAGAAGCGAAAAAGAAAATGGAATTCCCCGTATAAACCTTATGTGAATTGAGTCAGGATTAAAACAGCACTACTGTTTTATAAAAAGAGTAAGCGCTTTGTTACATGATCAAACTAAAGACAGACACAAAAAACACTTTTGCATGTTGTGCTTAACAAGTTTTACAAGGGCTGACTTGCTCGAGAGGCACGAAGAAAACTGCAATGGAGTTAAAGGCAGGCCAACAAGAATCGAAATGCCGGAAAAGGGAAAAAACACTCTTTCTTTCAAAAACTACCAAAAACAAATGAAAGCGCCTTTTGTGATCTACGCCGACTTTGAGGCATTGTTAAGAAAGATGCACCGCTGTAAACGAGAAACGCCCGAGGACCGCCAGAAAAAGAAAGATCGTGGTGAAGAAGTGGAAGACTTGAAGCCAAAAAGTTACACAGAAAAAACAGAACAGCACGAGGCATGCGGATTTGCTTACACAGTTGTAAGGAGTGATGGTAAACACGAAAAACCAATGGTTTACAGAGGAGAAAACGCCGTTGAAGTATTTTTGAACTGTCTTTTAAGTGAAGAAAAGAAAATAAGATTTAAATTGTCAAAGCAAAAACCCCTTGTGATGACTTCGGAAGACTGGGAAAAATTCAAAAATGCAACCGATTGCCACATTTGCGAAAAAACGCTAATGAAACAAAACTTTTTAGACTCGTTGCCGGTATGGATTGGGTATTATGGTGAACTTAATTACTTTGGGCAGCTTCACAAAAAATGTTATTACAGCACGAAAAAAGCGGAGCAAAGGCTGGGTACCGAACATTACTATGAGCTAAAAAAGCTGACACAAAACACACACATAGTGGCCGCAAAAAACCAAAAAAAATGTTTGAAGTGCCACAAGCCGCTTATCCAGCAGAACTACAAAGATGTGGTAAAGGACCACTGCCACATAACAGGGAAGTTTCGAGGAGCCGCGCACAACATTTGTAACTTTATGATGAGAATAAAACCAAAAAATGTCCAAATACCAGTTGTATTCCACAACTTGAGGGGCTATGATGCGCACCATTTAATGCAGAAAATGGCAAAAATTTCAAAAGAGGCAAAAAAAAGGGTGGGGTGTATCGCAAACAACATGGAAAAATACATTTCATTTTCATTGGGCGGACTGCGTTTTATTGACAGCTTGAACTTTCTTCAAAAAAGCCTTGAAAAAGTTGTAAAAGCGACACCGAAGGAGACATTAAATATAACAAAATCTATTTCAAAACAGTCTGATGAAAGTTTTGAACTTCTTTGCAAAAAGGGAATCTATCCTTACGAATACATGGACTTATGGGAAAGATTTACAGAAACAAGTTTGCCAAAAAAAGAAAAGTTTTACAGCAAACTTAACGACGAGCACATAACAGATAAAGAGTATGAACATGCGCAAAAAGTGTGGAAAACCTTTGGCTGCCAGACCCTGGGCGACTACCACGATTTGTACGTTAAGACTGACGTGACCCTGTTAGCCGACGTTTTTGAAAACTTCAGAAAAATCTGTCTTGAGAAGTACGGGTTGGATCCCGCGAATTATTACACGACGCCAGGCCTTTCTTGGGACGCACTCTTGAAAAAGACAGGCGTGGAGCTTGAGTTACTTACAAACTATGAAATGCATCTTTTTGTCGAAAGGGGAATAAGAGGCGGAATTTCGATGGTAAGCAAGAGATATGCAAAGGCGAACAACCCTTATGTTGAGGGATTTGACCCGAGCCAGCCAAAAAAATACATAACGTACCTCGATGCGAATAACCTTTACGGGTGGGCAATGAGCAAGCCGCTCCCAAAAAGTGGTTTTAGATGGAAAAAGGTTATGCCGACAGAAAAAGAAATAATGGCAAAAAAAGAGTTTGCAAAAGCTGGATGGATTTTAGAGGTGGACTTAGAATACCCGAAAGAGCTGCATGACGCCCAAAACAGCTATCCATTAGCGCCAGAGAAAAAGAAAACAAACAAAGAAATGTTTTCACCTTACCAAAAGAAAATAATAAAAAATCTTGATTTAAAACTGCCAGAAAGCGAAAAGCTGGTTTTAACTCTTGAAGACAAAACCAATTACGTTGTGCATTACCGAAACTTGCAGTTTTATCTAAAACAGGGAATGAAACTCAAAAAAGTGCACAGGGTCTTAGAGTTTGAACAAGAGGCGTGGATGGAGCCGTACATCCGGATGAACACAGAATTCCGAAAAGAAGCGGAAAGCGACTTTGAAAAGAACTTTTACAAGCTAATGAATAACTCAGTTTTTGGAAAAACAATGGAAAACTTGAGAAACCGTGTAGACATAAGAATAGTGCGCAGCGACGAAAAAAAGAAAATAAGAAAATTAGTTGCAAGCCCATTGTATTCAAGGCATGTGATGTTTTCAAACGATCTGGTTGGAATAGACATGAGAAAAAGTAAGCTTTTTCTTAATAAACCGGTCTACACAGGCATGACCATCCTTGACGTAAGCAAGCTATGCATGTATGACTTCTTTTACAACAATCTAAAAGAAAACTATGGAGAGCGTTGCGAGCTTTTGTATACAGACACAGACAGCCTTTTGCTTGAGATAGAAACAGAAGACGTTTACGCGGACATGGCAAAAAACATTGACAAGTACGACACAAGCGACTACCCAGAAGAGCATTCACTTCATTCAAACGAAAACAAAAAGGTGTTGGGAAAAATGAAAGACGAATGCGCAGGAAAACTAATTTCAGAGTGTGTTTGTTTGAGGCCAAAAATGTATTCAATAATGACAGAAGACAAAAAAAATATAAAAAAAGCAGAGGGGGTAAAAGAGTGTGTGACAAAGAAGAAAATAGATCATAAAAACTTCAAAGATACACTTTTTCAAAACAAGGAAAGCTTTCACGAAATGCACATGCTAAGAAGCTATGCCCACGAGATGTATTCAATAGTGGTAAACAAAAAATCGCTGTCCCCCTTTGACTCAAAGCGATGGATAGAGGAAGATGGGATAAACACTTTGGCATATGGGCACTATCGGATGGGTGCGGAGCACGAGAGCGAAGCTCTTGCAGAGAAGGGGCAAAAAAAAGAGCCCACCGCCCCATAAAAGGGGGTGAAAAAACTAACTAGCCGCCAAGCAAAGGTCTCTCTAGAGTGCTTTAATAAATAAAAAGCCACTCAGGAGTGCCCAAGGGGCACCGGCACGCACCCGTGTGAGAAAAGAAGGAAGTGACAGCAACGACGCAAAAAACAAGAAGACAAAACATTTTTTTTTGCTGTACCGAAAAGGGGCAAGTGTTTAAATGACTCGCTGAACAATAAAAGAAGTAGCAACGCCGGCTGCAACGCCAGAAATTCCCATAAAAATAAGTTCGTATTTTTGTTGCAGGGGGCTGGGGCCCCGACATAAACAGAACGTTTATAGCTTTTCTGAGCCCAAGGGGCTCAAGCACTAAGTGCTTGGTGGTAACTGTGTATTTGGAGGAATAATAAGCAATTCTTCACGCACAAAGCCGCGCTTTGGACCATCGTGCAAGTAATAAAGAACTGGCTGATTAGGTTTAGTAACAGACCTTTCAATGCTGTAGACTTTTAATGACCAAATCGGATCTGTTGCCCTTTTTACGCCGCCTTCTAGCTCGCCAGGTTGGAAGAGATAGCGCACATTAACGAGAGAGAGGAGTTTTTTTTCTTTCAAGCCAACAGGTCTTGTATATTTTGAGGACGGCTTGGACGAAACAGCCTTTTCTTTGATTGCAGCAGCAGGTTTCTTACCAGTAAGACTGGTTACTTCGTTGTTCAGAGCGGCAACAACTTCGGGTAGCCTTTTTACCCACGCTGTCGACAGCTGGCCAGATGGCAGGGTCAACTCGACACCGTACCGATAACCAAACAGGCGCTTTGCCAGTGTTTGATTAAAACGTTCAACAATGGCTTGATCTCTGTGAATGTTAACACGCCCGCGTCTAATATAGGTTTTGTGATTTTCCATTTCTTTAGTAACAGATCCCATGAATTCGCGACCAGGGTCAACTTGCAGCATCTGTGGCCATTTTAGTGCACTTCGCCTGTAAATTGTCTGAAAACCTTTTGCAACCTCAGTTGAATCTTTGAAGGTCAAAGGCTCGGCCTCTTTGAAACGGCTGGCAACGTCAACAACAGTCAGCGCGTATTTGTAAACTTTTCGCCCTCGCGGCAGTTTGTCGTGTGGCAGAAAAAGAAGGTCCGCCTGGTGGACCGCGTTAGGAGAAGAAACATCGAATTTTGGGCGAGGAACGTATCGTGGTGCCGGAAGGTAGATCTGCCAAAGGGCCTGCTTAACGAGCCACTTTTTAGCAGCATCTTCGGAAACCTTGGCAGCCTCGGCTAATTTTTTTATCGCTGCAATTCCCTTCCAGTAGCCCTGGGGGCTATAGTAGACTTTCGAGATTTTCTTCGAAAAGTTTTGCTCCGCAAAAATCTTTGCATCCATGCGTATACAAGAAAAAAAGAAACGTTTAAAGAAACCGAAAGGCAGCGTACCCAAGAGCAAGAGCGCCTGCGCCAACAAACATCAGTTCACCTTGTTTCTGCTGCTCGCTTGGCTGATAAAAATCAGAGAACTTGGGTTCTTTCGGAGGAATCATTTGTTTGTCAGGATGTGCCTGGTTGTAGAGTTTGAAAGCGTAGTCTGTGTTCGTAAAGTTTTGTTTCGCTTGCTGTTTGATCTCATTGTTGGTTTCGATCCAGTCGAGAAGCTTCGTGCGGTTGCGAGAGTACTTCGCGTAAGCTGCCTGGTAAGCCTCGAGAGCTTTGTCGTGTCTTTCTTTTTCTTTCAAAGCGGCGTCATCTCCGCCACCCAAAGCTCGAGCAAGATAGTTGCCGCCAATGAAAGCAGCAGCGTTCAAGATAGCTCCGCCAGCCATAATCGCTACGCTTGCCATTGTGTGTTTTTGTTCTTATATTAAGATTTTTTTTTTTTTAATTGGTGGGGAGAATTTTCTGGTCCTCGAGATACTGTTTAAGTGCAACGCTGCCAGCCATGACGGCTGTGAACTTTACATAGTTCATAAAACTGCTGCTTGGGTCGGATGTGAAGTTTTCTTTTACAACTTTTTTGGCAGCCCAGCCGATTCCGGCGGCGAGACCTGTAATGGTGGCGGCATCCATGAGCGTTTTCACGAGCTTGTTGTCGGACATGACAGTTCAGTATAAAATAATAAAAAAGTATTCAATTGAAAATTTTTTTTCATGCAGCGCCGGCTGCAACTTTTTTTGTGCTTTCGATACCTGAGTTGTACCCTTCATTATAGACTCGTTGGCGCTCGCGCGCTTCTTCTTGTTGGTTGTCCTCTCCATATTCCTCAACTCCACTTGATGTTTCAATAAAATCATCTCTTAAAGAGCCTATAACAAAACATAATACACTAATAGAAATCGACGTAGCACCGATTTTAAAAAATAAAGATGAAAATTCATAAAAAGTTCGCGGTAGCTTCATCGTTATAATAAAGGAAAAAAAAAGCTTTAATTGGTAAAGTTAGCCAGTAACACAAAAATTACTTGCTTAAAAACTTTAGTTGGTCAAACACATCATGCCACATGGAATTAAAGATTTTTTCCATTTCAGCACACATCAAACTTTTTGCTTCTTCAATCTTCTCTTTTCTTTTTTCTTCATTTTCTATTTTTTCATACTCTTTTTCAAGTTTTATTAAATCCTCATACTGCCTGTTTAAACTTTCCACAGTTTTTTCATCAATAGCAATAAAATTTTTTAATTCTTCTGGTTTCAGCTGGTTAAAAAAGGCTTTTGTCCCTTCCAAAGCAGCTGTTGCTCGTGCCTCATCTTCTTCGAAGAATTTCCCAAAGAACTCGGCACAGTGACCCAAGAAAACAAAGCTTGCAAAATCCATTGGGTCAGGCATAGTGTATGTCTTCGTGTCGGTCATCGTGTTTTGTATACTTTAAAAAATCGAATGTTTAAATGAAAATTATTTAATAATTTTTTTAATCCATCGGACGGATTCCTCTTTTTGAGCCATTTTGGTTTCTTGGTTGCGGAATTCTAGAGCCCGTTTGGCGCGTGTCTGAAGAACGCGTTGCAACCCTTCCAATACTTTCTGCTGTAACTGGTGTGTCATCAGTTATAAGAGTTGGCGGAGCTTTAAATGTTGGACTTCTTTTTTCGTTTATAAAGGCTTTTATGTCTTCGCGTTTCACATAAGTTGTAACGATTGCAACGCCGATACCAAGCAAAGATATCCATTGATTTGTGGTGAGACCGCTTGATTGCGGCTGAGCCTCGGGCGGAGCTGGTTCCGTTACGGCCGGTGGTGTTACATTTCGCTTTGCAGCCGCAGATTTCTTTTCCTTTTCTTTTGCAATTATTGCAGCAGCCTCGATAGAAGCTTTTTTCTGTGCTTCACGAGCCTGTTTTGTTTTTTCTGCAGCAAGCTTGCCAGCAGCAACTCTCTTTGGATTTTTGGCAGGCTTTGTTGCAGGAGTTGTTGAAGTGACAGGAGAAGAGGTAGAAACAGGAGTTTCCAATTCACGTGGTTCGAGCTCGGCCATTATATTTATGAAAAATAATATTTAAATAGAAATTTGCTCAGCAAGATGTTTTGCTAAGCAATTTCTAAGCATTGCTCATTAATTATTCAGTATTTTCTTAGCTTTGTTTAGGAAGTCTTGTGAGTATTACTCAGTAAAGGTGCCTTCGGAGCTTTTTTCCGTGGCGCCCTGCCGCTCAGAGGCGATTTCATCAAGATCTGACTGTTTTTTTGATGAACTTGCTGAGTCGTAAACAATATATTTTGCTGTTATCAAAGCAGCAGAAGCAGGAGCAAGAAGCTTGCCGTAATTGAAAGACAAACTGCCGACAAGATTGGAAAGCTCGCTGTTTATAATGTAGTCATTTTTAAGCTCTTTTTGTAAAGCTTCAATATTTTTCATGGGCACAAACAGACTTGCTAATTTTTTTAAAAGAGTTAGCGCGCTGTCAATAAGATTTTCCGTTGTCTTGGTGCCAACGTATGCCTCATATCTCTTGAAGTACTTTTCAACTTCTTTATCTGTCAAGCGCTTCACCTGCTCGTGTGTCAGCTGCACACCGATTGCTTCTTTGGACTTGCCTGTTGAAACAAGGATTGCAAGCTTCTCGCGTAAAGCAGGAATGTTTGGTCCTTGCATAGCCGCTTAAATTAAGCTGGTGTCCATTGCGCTTTCTGTACTTTCTGGTTCAGATCCAAGCAGTTCCATTACGGAAGCTAATGCTAATTCTTGTTCACATGCAGCATCGGGTGAGGTTGTTGCGAACGGGTCAGCCATTTATTACTCTAAAAAATATGTTCAATAAAAAAATTTTGTGCCGTAAGGGTGGCGATGAGAAATGACAAGATGCGAAAACTTATTTTTTTTTAGCTTTAAAATGATTTCTTTGTAATCCTCATTGGCAAGTTCGCCAGCGTAATCCTCAAAGATTGCCTTCGTGGTCTTGGCAGAGGGGGTGTAAAAGAAAACGATTGCCGCAACATTTTCGCGGAATGAGGATGTTATGCTTGTCAATTTTTGAGTTAACACCCATACGCTCAAACCTGCGTGGCGAGCAGAGAAAGCAAGATTCACCAACTCCCCTGTTCTTCCTTTTACATCTTTCGAAGCAGCACAGTCGTCGAGGATGATAAGCGTGTTCGTTCCCTCAAAAAGAAATCTTGAAAGCCTTAACAAAGATTCAACCTCGTGCTGCTCGCAAATTAAAACAAAAAATCGAAGATCTTCCTCAGCAAAGCGATAATAAGTCTTGTTGTGCGCGAACGTCGGGCATATGAGCACGATGTAGTCAAACTTGCCTCGGAAAGGGCCACAAAGCTGATTGACCACGTATCTTGTTTTTCCTGAGTTCGTTGGTCCCACAATGAGAGCGTTGAAGGGTATATTGGCAGGATCCATCTTCGTTCGTTTATATTATAAAAGCACAGAATCTAACTGCCTGCCAAGTATATTCATTTGGGCGTCGCTGATTACGTAAATGTGGCAGTTCAAATTACCTGAGCCGCTTGCTTTCCTCTCTAGCTCAAGCTGGACACCGTCCTTTGTGTTCACAAGGCGCGTGCCGCTTCCGTGCATCGAGTGGTCAGCCATGGAACGCAGATCAATAAGAAGGCCAAACTTGTCTTCTGTGTAAAACTTTTGCAGAGTCATGTGCTGCGTTTTATTTTTTTCTTTCATGTAGAATCTTTTAACTTCTCCCCAAATGTCCATTCCTTCGATGCCGTTGTTGTACAGCATGTTTGGCGAGCCGTTGACAGTGATGCTTACTTTTGTAAGGTCCGGGTTAATGTACTTTTCCGAGCTCCTTGCACCTTTGTTATATTGCTCAATAAATAGGAGCAAGATACCTTTCATGGACCTCCTCTGCGGGTTGACCCTTAGATTCAGACGTGTGTCGGAGCCTTTTGCAAAAGTCGTCACTTTATCACGCTGGATGTGGTCGTAAGCGAACTCTTTGCCGCCCGAATAAGCGCTGAACGCTTCATCTGCAATTTCCTTGCTTCTTATCATCTCGTACTCCAGCTGGATGTTTGTCAACTTGTATTTTAGTTTTGTTGTATCTGAGCCTCTGACCACATGTTCGGCTGCCGCGAGCTTCAGTTCGAACACAAGATCGTTGTATAGTGCCTGAGGATAAAATGCCCCATGGTCAGTTAAAATCTGGTGATCCAGTCGGATTCGGTATTTATTACCATAGAGCTCATTTAGCTTTTTTTCTGCTTCGACTCCTGAAGTTTTCTTATCGCCAGCATTTGAGCGAATTTTGTTGAGGTCCTCGCTCTGAATGCCCTCTGGCACCCTGTCGTCGCGCTCCTCCTGCGAAAGGAAAAAGTCCTCAAATATTTTGTAGATGTCATAGCCAACCGTGTCCTGCACGACGGTGCCTTCGTACTTTACAACAAACTTGTCGACCAGAGCTCGGCTGACGTTGTCAACCAGAAAGTTGTTGGCATGGCCTCCGCTCAAGTCGATGTTGAAGCGCAGCGCCAGCGAGCCGGGCACAATGACCTCGTTTTCGTTCAGCTTTGGCACTGAAACATACAACGTTTCCTCTGGATTGGCTTCAGTGCGGTCAAAAGTGATTCGTTTTACAGCGCGCTCGGCTTTCAGTACGCCGAGTATTTTCTCTGTGCGTCCCGGTCGAAGGTTTTCTTGAACAGCATCCATCTCTCGATTGGTTTTATTGTTAAATTGAAAAGTTTAATTTGAAAATATATATATATAAATTAAGCGATGGCAACAGGTGGTGGCGATTTTGGATTCGAGGACCATGATTTGGACCAAGATCTTGACCACAACAGTGATAACGATGATGAAGAGGAACAAGAGGTCGACACAACCCGACCATTTCAGCCCGGGGAGGCATCCACACCCTACCATGGGGGTGAACAACATGAAATGCAAACGATGCAGCACGAACAGAGCGGGCTGCCTGATACCTCCTACGACGAAACACCTTTGCTTGGCAGTGCGCAATCAATGAGCGAAAAGGCATGGTATGCTCTAAAAGGGGTGTTTCCAGAAAGCTCATCAACAAATCTTGAAGCCTCTTACAGTCTAAAGGGCAGATTACAAGTAAAAATGGCCGGAGCTGGTAAAAAATTATATAACCTTTTCACCACCAAAAGGGGTACAGGTGGTAACCAACAGCTAAATCCAAGTCTTACAAAAGAAATCAGGAAAGAACTTGGACCAATGGCACAAGAACTTATTGAGAGAGACAATGAGAGCATAAGAGATAAACGCCAAAGATTAAGAGAATCTGAAAGTCAACTACAACAGGCAGAAACAATTGCCATGCAGAAAGAAAAAGCCACCCAAGAAGTAGAAGATCTCAGAATAAGAATCGAGCGAACAAATGCCAAGATGGATCAACTTGGGTCAAATGTTGAAAATGAATCAGAATTGCGCGAGCTGCAGCAAAGGATAAAAAACTATAAAACGGATTTTGAAAACGCAAAAAAAGAAGTTTCTGCTCTTGAAAAACAAGCAAAGCAGAAGGCAAAAGAACAAACACGAGTCGACCAACTAAGAGCAAGCCTCGCTGCCGAAGAGAGCAAAAGAAACACTTTGCAAGAAAGGCTCAACGACACAAGAGCTTTGGAGGATCTAAAAGAGAAAGAAGCCGAGATGAAGCGCCAAAACGAGGAAGATCAGGCTGTTATAGAGGATGAGAATGCCTCCCCCACTGACAAACAAGCCGCGGAAGAAAGAGTTGCAGAAAGAACCGAGGAGCTCGGGCGTTTGCAAACGCAGATTGCAGAAATAGAAAGGGCGCTTCCACTTCGTGAGAGGATCAAAGAGATCTTCAAAAAACATGGCGTGACATTAACAGCAATACTTCTTGCTGCTGGTGTCACGATTGGTTCTGTTATTGGAGCCATTACAAACGCGTTGAAGGCAACCGGCAAAGCGTTGGGGAAAGGCCTAAGTGATATTGGCTCAAAGGTAGCATCAGCTCTGCCTGGTCTCATTGGCTCGATTGCGAAATTTCTTTTCAAAACCGCTGGTCAAGTAATTGGATTTCTTGCAGAGCACACCTGGCTGCTTATCCTTGCTGTGGTTGCTTTTCTTGTTGAAAAATACATCAAAAAGAGACGTTAACGCATAAGGGTGTAGAGCAAAGCTGCTGCTCCAACCGCGCCAACAGCGACAGTTGCTTTGTTTATTTCGTGTGAATCATTGGCTACGGCCTTCGTAGCTTTAGCGCTTTGCGCGTTGCTAGCTGGTGTTTCAGCAGCGCTTGCGGCGGGTGCCTGATTTTTTTTTTGCTGTGGCGCTCTTGTGTATAGGATTTGAAGGGTGGCTGTTTGGTGGGTTGATTTTTGATTTTCCTCCGGCCATCAGTTTAAGAGCTGCTTTTTTTGTAGCTTTATTAACCTCATCATTCACTCCTAATTTCATCCCAACAACAGCCTGCTTAAGCTGGTTATTGTAACCAACAACGCTTTCTGTGTTTATCACCATACGAGCGGGCATCAGCCAGGCACCTGGGCAGACTGCAAGGTTAAGCCGAACCTTAGCCTGGTCGATGGCGAGTTGGTATCTTTGGACCGACTTTGCCAGATCAGGTTGCCTTATAGCGTCTTCAACCAACACGAGGAACTCACTTTGCGCTTCCTTTGCACGGCCGCCTGTTCCAAGTATGCTACTTCGAACGTTCACCTGCGAACCGAGAATACAGTAAACAAAAGCCTCTATCGACTGGTTTACTCTCGACAAACCCGCCTGAGTCAGCCCTTCCGTGCCGTTTGGACAAAACCAGTCTGCCTGTGCATATGCAGCGTCGTCTGGCTCGATGTATTGAATCAAGTTACCTTTGCTTGCAGTTCCGCCTTCATCCGAAAATTTATCGTAATCGGGGTATTTTGCTCCAGAATTTTTCGGACCAATATTTGAGATCCAGATATAAACGTTACCAAGTCCGTGGTTTGCGCCTGTTGTGAAACGGAAATCGCTTGACGGGTCGACACCGAACTCAGCGCATATTCTTTTGTAAGAAGCCACGTCGTACTTGTTGTCAAACTGGCTAAACGTTGGGTCGCCAGGCAAGGCGCTTACGCTCTGAATCCCCCCCATCTGAAACAATATTCGCCTTATCGTGAAATAAACGTGAAAAAGGTAAAAATTTCGCACAATCGGTGGCAAGCTAAGAGATGAGTGTTCTTCATCGAAAATTTCTCGGCTTACCCCACTGCCTGTTGTCGCACACCAAACAGCAAAGTTAAGTTGCTGAGGCCAGTAGCCCATATTTTGGCTAGCAATCCACCTTTTTGACTCTTTTCCTGATGTATGCTTCAGTTTTGTTTTTTGAAAAATCTCTCTTAATTTCGTTGTGAAATATTGGTCTGGTGTGACGAAGATGTTAATTTTGCTGTTAAATATTTTTTTCAAACTCGGTGCGGCTTCGTGAAATCCAACCGCGGGAATTGGCAAAGATGAGCCTTTTGCGCCGCTTGGTGACAGCTGTTGTGGAAAACCGCCTGAAATTTGATTCACCCCCAGTGCTTTTTTCATCTCTGGGCTCCAATATTTGCTGTCAGAGCCAAAAACATTTATCAAATGGCCTTGCCCTGCCTTGTAATAAATGTCTGCCGTTGCTGTGTGGTTGTACGCGAACTCAACCTGTGCAACAAATTTTGTTCGGTCAGCGTTTGGATATTTTGCAAGAAAAGGTTTCCATGCATTGTCTTTTGCCGCTTCAGAAATTGTAGTTGCTTCTGGGGTTTTCATCCACTTCATAAAATCTCTTGTTTTCGCATCCATGGTCCTCTTTTATATTAAACATTTTTTTTTTTTAAAAATGGTTGTGCTGACTGTCACCACAAAAGAAAATCCGAACACTGTTTATTTTGACCAGCCTATTCCAAAACCGAGCTATATCAGACTTCTGTCATCTCATATCCCTAACTCTTGGTTTAATCTTAAAGAAAATGGATTTATCAGGTTTTTGGACGATCATGAAAAGCCTGTCGATGTGCCCTTTCCGGCTGGTCATTACACTCTCAAAAGGTTGGCAAGTGAATTGAAAAATAATTTTTCCAAACATCGTATTGAATTGCCCACAGATATTAATACTCCACTTGGCCAGCTTGTAATCACAAATGCCCAGTTTAAAAAATTAATTGTTGATCCAAATATGTCTAATTTACTACTGCGAAACAATTACACTTCGCATTTAGGAACTATAACTTATATAAGAAGATTAAATTCTCCCACAACTTATTTCATTCATTGCGATTTAGTTGACAGAGAACAGAATCTCTTTAATGGTAAACCATCTTCTGTTTTAGCTTGTTTCGACATCCGAGGAAAGGCTTACGAAAACATAAATTACAAAAGTGAACAGCCCAATGTCTTGCGTGACGTTATGGCTGATGCACAAGTGACATCTCTGTCCCTTTCGATTAGAGATGAGAATGGAAATCCATTCGATTTTAACGGCTCAAATCTTACATATGAGTTGGAATTGAATTAAATTAAATACAAAAATAACTTTTATGTATACGAGACCATGTCATCTGCTAATGTTCTCCCGAGTGCCCCTGCTTATGGTGATCGCGAAGAAACACAACTTTATCCAAGCCTCCCAACAAATGCCGAGAATTTTCGGCTGACTGAAATAAGTAAAATTGAAAAAGAAATATCCGCTGAAGCTGAGCATTACAGGCTTGTGTTAAAAAAATATAAAAAAGTCCGGAAAGTTATTCACTATTCCGTGGTCTGTCTTGGCGCCGTGACGGCAGCTCTGTCTTCTGGAGCTGTTGCGACTTCACTTACTGGTGTTGGAATTGTTATCGGCGCGCCTGTTGCAGCAGTAGCAGCTGTATCTGGCGCAGCTTCCACTGGCCTGTCAGTTATCAACAAAAAGCTTGAACGTAAAGTTAATAAGCACTCAAGAATCCTCGCTCTGGCTGTTGCAAAACATGACTCGATAAACAGCTCTGTCTCACAAGCTCTGAATGATAATCGTGTTTCTGACAAAGAGTTTCAACTGATCTTACGAGAAATGCAGAAATATCGTCAACTTAAAGAGACTTTACGTTCAAGCTTTGCACACAAACAAACAAATTCACAGCCAGACATCGAAAAAATACGACAAGAGATCATGAAAGCAGAAAGACAAAAAATGAAAAAAAAACTTCTCGAAAGCACCACCGACATTTCGAAATAAAATTTCAGTCCAATAGAACATTTTTTCATTTAATGAAAGAATGATTGTCTGCGCTCATCTTGTTGTTTACTTTGTGATGGAAGCATTGTCGTTCGAGTTGCAAAAAAATGTTCGAGACATAACCCGCGATGTTGTTAATTGCCTGAACGAGGCAAAATAAAAGGTTACAGCGCACTTAAAGTGACTTTCAGCCGAGTCGAAAGGATTAAATCTGAGTGTGCAAAAAATACAATTAAGTTGAAGCGAACAGCGAGAAATTGCGTGACCCACAGCGGCATGCAAATTTTTTTTGTGTTTGCGTGCGTGGGCCATTACAAAGTCGGGGTATTACCCGAATGATATTTTTAGACTTTTGTAAGTTGTTTTCATTCCTGTGTGCTTAAAAACTGAGTTCTAAGCACTCAGGAATGTAAAATCTATTGTTTTACACGTGCACAACTATTGTTCTTTTGATTTAATGCACGTGACGGCCAATTGTGAGTCATTGTCACTAAAAATAGCTTAATGATGTCATTTTCTTTACTCTGTATATAAATCAAGCTAACACCTGGATATCATAAAGAATGACGAGCCAAACGCCAACAGAACGTGTTTTACTTCACAATCCTCGAGTTTATCAAGTTTTGGAAGAAGTGGCAACACAAACAGTTACTCCACAAGAGAAACGACAGATAGAATACCAAAGAATATGTATTGCAAGAAAAAAAAAAGCCTGAAAAAGATCAACAACATCGAGGCAGCAATACGCGGAAAACTTAATTTATGCACTCACCGGAGCGTGCAAGTTTTGTTTAGCTTGTTAAAACGTTTGCGACAACACTGCTGTCTAATTTTTTTAATTTTTCAATCAGCTCGTCTGTTAAAAAGATTGTTATTTGTTTTTCATTTTCTTTAGTTTTTTTGTATGTTGTAAACGCTTTTCCACGAGATCTTTTCAAGTTTTTCTTTACATTCAAGTTAATTTCTCCAGTTCTCCCTCTTCCCATCTTCGTTTACTCAATAAGAGCATTTGTTCAATTGAAAAATAATTGTGGCGCACCAATGTCGCTCTATGTTGCTGCGGGCCGTTAGAGGTGCCGCCAAACGCCTTTTTTTGCAACTCGTGGCGCAAGAGGGGTAAGAAAGGCGGCTTGCGATCCGCACACATGCATATTACAGGAATTGGACGCAAATTGTGACAAGGAGCGAGGCGAGCCTGGGCGAGCCGAGCGAGTTGTCACGGTTTGCGCCAATTCCTGTAATATGCATGTGTGTCCAAAAGCCCCCACCATACGAGCTAATTTTTGGCATGTGAAACGTAGAATAATTCAGCTTTCTGCTTTAGTTAACTTTTCGTTGAACCGTTGTATTTTTTGGTCTTAATTTACTTCGAAATTTTTTCTTGCGACGTTTGCGTATTTGCCAGTTCTCGGCCACCCTGCTCGCTATCACAGCTTAGCGCTTGGTTTTTAATATAATTTCATCTGCTGCTGCCAGAATGAAAGAAATAAATGTTTTAAAACTAAAGTTCAATCTTATCTCTAAGTTTTGAGCTGACTCTTGTCTTGTCTATTATTTCTACAACACCTAAATCTTTCAAGACCTTTTCACTGCAAAATAAACCATCTAAATGCACGGGTCACACAATGCGGTTTTGCCAGAACCTGCACATAGGCAACTAGGTGCGTTAAAATCCTTCTTTTCTAAAGTAAAACAAAGCCTCATAAAAATAATTTGGGATCGATATAACATAAATAGGTTTACAGAGTAATTTTATGACTGTGAAAATTAATTGAGCATTTTTTTTACAGATAATTACGCACAAGCTTTTTAGTGGCCGAGAACTGGGCCCACAAATGGAGCTTTTATTTTTATTATTGCTCGGGCAAATTAATTTTTGACCGGTCGATAGCTTTACACCAAAAAGCTGAATAATGTAGCTAGCTCTGGGAGAAATTTCAAGTTCCTGCGGTTCTTCTGAGGTAAGAAATACAAGTTTACGTCAAAAGTGGCCGAGAACTGGGCCCCATACTGTACTTTTCCCCGTAAGCTTTTTTCTCTGTCCTTCCGCCGAAGCAAAAAAACACAACCTGATTACACATTAACCCAAAAGTCGACCAAGTGTGCCTGCAACGATTTCCTGTCAAAACTAAAATGAAAACCATTGCGGTATGCGTCACCCGTAGCGGTTTTGTAGCAACCCCAAGCTATCCCCGTCTTCTTGGCCGACAGGAGACTATGCTCTAGGACGACCAAAGGGTAAACTATAAATCGGCCACGCCCGATTAATAAAGTAAATTCCATCGGATTTTGACCACCGCCTAGTTTTTGGAGCAAACTAAGCAAGATACGGTGGCAAATTTATGTCAACTTCCACGGCTAATTTTACTAACGTTGAATAACCCTTGATCATTTTTACGACTGTTACGTATTGTCCGGCATATAAGCAACTCATTTCTGTAATATAAACAATTTTGGATAAAAAGCTTTACTTTGGCTCGACTCCAACGAACGCGCTAAACATAATCTCCAAGGAGAAAAAACATCTGTCATCTGTTCTTGTATCTAATGGTTATCCTTTTTCTTTCTTGCAGAAGATCACCAAGACTAGAAAACCGAACACCAGTGCTCAACCCGTGGCTGAGTTTAAATCTACTGCCGTTCTACCTTATGTCAAAGGTCTTTCCGAGCAACTTCGCCGCTGCCTACAACAACAAGGCGTACGCGCTGTTTTCAAGTCGGAAACTACACTACGATCACAACTAGTACGGCCGAAAGACGCTGTTGATTCGACTAAGCAAGATGGCGTTGTTTACAGGATTCCCTGTGAATGTGGCAAAGTTTACATCGGCGAGACTGGAAGACCTATGCAAGATAGGATCAAAGAACACGACCGGGACATCCGACTCGCACGCACCCAGACTTCCGCCGTTGCAGAGCATACCAACAACACCGGACACTACCCGCTTTGGAATGAGGTAAAGTTTATTGATCGTGACTCGCACTGGTACACACGCCGGGTCAAAGAGGCGATTCACATAAGACTTCACCCTAATAATATCAACAGGGACAGTGGAATTGAAATTCCTGAAGCATGGATGCCCACGATCAAAAAACACAACAACAGGAGAACTGTACGACTGCGGACCGCCGAGGGAGCAACATTACACCAGCTTGCAGTACACTGAGGATCGAAATGCACCAATCAGAGCTGTTGAAGACCAAC
Organism: Oculina patagonica; assembly: GCF_052425735.1. NCBI lineage: Eukaryota > Metazoa > Cnidaria > Anthozoa > Scleractinia > Oculinidae > Oculina > Oculina patagonica. The sequence continues at coordinate 625,225 of NC_135769.1, forward strand.
CAATCACAGCGCAGCCGTATGCTTTATAAGCTAACGCACAACCAGTCGACCTTATCGCCTGATGAAGACTAGCAGTATGCAGTCGAAACGTTGCGATCTCCATCACACGTGACTACGTCGTGAGACAAACGAAATAATACTTTATTATTGTACTCTACCACGATGAATAACAACAACATTTTTTATGACATTAATCTTAAAGGGGTTGTTATTACGAAACGTAAATGTAGTAGAAATGAAGCTGTACTGAACTGAAGTCACAACTTTACTGATGAGGTGTTTAAGAACAAAGTTCTAGAAAGTTTGGGGAACAATTAGATCGAAGATTCGCGAGTTCGACGCCAGAATAAATTTGCAAGAATGTCCTGTCAAAAGTTTGTTCGTTTTTGCCAACATCGCTAGGTAAGTCTGTATTACAACAGGATCGTCATTCTGAGAAGCAATCTGGCGAGTGAAACCGTAAAATCTAGATTTTAACTAAGGCCCTTCATTGTTGTTAGTTCTGTTTAGTATTAAAACATTATGCTCACGTACATTTAGACCCTGTACTTTGACAAATATTCCAAGAACGGAATGCTACAAAGATTCGTTTTCGTTTGGGGGAGCACAAATATGGAACTTTCTCCGCACGGTCTTCTCCCTCAGAACCTGAAATCAGCTACTTCTAAAAGCATTTTTAAAAGGAATCTATCCTGTGGCTATCAAACCGGCACTTAAATTCTTAGATTTTGCTGCTACTGCTTCTTTTAATTCTAAGTATTTTAATATAAAATAATAAGAGTTTTGTTAACGTGATTTTGCTCGTTTATTGTTCTTTCAAATACTTCTGCTCGTATTTACATAGGTTTCGTAACTTGTTGTAACTATCGTACTCAAATAAAAGCGATTCACTCACATCTCGTGTTTTACCCCTCGTGGAGTGAGTGATAAGCTCGGCTGAAGTCGCCCTACACAAATTCTGGTAAGTTTACATAAAAGCACAGCTACATTTAAATAACCGAAAATAAACTATACAAATAAACTATAGACCTACTTTTTGGAATTTTTCCAACTTATTCTGGAGCAATTTAGCAAGCCAGCAAAACAGTTTAGGGCGGACGTGAACCGTTTCCCACAAGGGTAAAAGCACATAGCGTGATCTCGACGTTTGTGTCTATTTTCAGCACATAACGACAGGCACGTGATTCCACGGGAAGTTCGTTATCTCTTGGTTACGGGGTGCATTTAACTGTAAAAGGAATTCTTTGGCCAAAAAACGATCATAAAGTTAGTTTAGATGGTGAACGAGGCAAGCGTGGCTTCTCGTTCTGATGAAGTTTTAATTTTTTCAGTGATAACGTTTAAGTTGAAGACCATTAGCATAACCAAGTGACCGACTATGAGGCAATCTCGTAGTTTAATCGGCTATGCAAGAGCGGTCTTATAAACAATTAGACGGCAAGGTTGAGGCTTCCTATCGCTGTTAGTTGGCGAGGGGCGGAGAGCGAGCCGTCTGATTGTTTTAGCATAACCCATTGATTAATCTATTAAACGCAAAATAGGACTAGGATTAGTTTATTGAAGGTTTTGATTGATAATATTCGGCAAAAAAATGAGCAATCGCTCCGAGAGCCGTCCATGGATCGATAGGCGGCACCTGTGTAGCCAATCAGATTGTGCGTTTTACCAATAGCCAGCCGTTGGGTGATGCTCTAATTTTCGATGGACTGCCCTGGGGGGCGCGCGCAAGTAAAATTGTCAAAATTTGCCAATATCATAGCCAAAACTATAAATAAACCACTCTCACTGAACGTTTTGCTGAATATATCAGTAGCTGGGTTATACTCAAACAATTACACGGATCGCCCTCAGTTTTCGATATGTAAAGTATGTCGTCTAATTGTTTAATATAGCCTGCGCGTAGGCAAGGGATAGCAGACATTTGTGGCAGTGCCGGATCTAGGGGAGGGACCCGGGGGGTCCGGGCCACACCTTATTTTTTGGCCAAATAGGGGCTCGTAGGGCGAGAAAAAAAATTTTCGAGGGCGGGCTCCCCCCTTATTCCAGGGTCTAGATGACCGGGGCCCCCACTTATCTGAAGGTCTGGATCCGCTACTGTGTGGGATCGAATAAAGAATAAGATTCGCGGGAACCAAACCAGGATAACGTTTTTACGAGAAAATGCTATCAAAACTGCGCTCGTTTTACCGGCATCGCTCGGTATAAGGCTGTAACGGCAACAAGATGGTTATTCTCTGGAGAAAATACGGCGAGCGAAACTGTAAATCTAGAATTTTACTAAAACTCTTTCTTGTTGTCATCATTCACTGTGCATTTTTTCATAAACGTTTCTTGCCAGTATAGTTGAAAGTCGAAACTAAAAGTGTGACTGGCTAAAAATTGAACTAAAAAAAGTTCGTCCAGTCGAGAAAAATAAAACCCACAGAGTTATCCCACTCGTACCGGATAGCAGACAAAAGGCAACAACAAGAGCTGCCTTATTGGCTGGACAGAATGCACAAACAAGACCATTTGCTTCAGTCTCCCCTCTCCACTCCCCCCGGTCAACATTACTTAATCAGGTTCCACCAAAAAAATGAGAATTATTTTCAATGTATACAACAGATACAACAACATCAACACTGAGAAAAAGTGAAAGTTGACAACAAAAGCAAAGATGCGATTATAATTTATAACAATATGCTAATACAATTTAACAATTTCCATGAAATATCACAGTTCGCAAAATAAAGCAATTACAGCAAGGGAAACTAACTTGGCACTACATATACCAGCAACTAAAAACAACTCAGAGCGGTTTTCACTTGAGTGTCGAAAGTAATTCGCGTTTGCTTTGGTTTTGCATTACATGTACTACGCTTAGTGATTGGTTTAAAACTCTCGCGCCACTTTTTCAGCCAATCAGAAGTAAAACCAAAACTAATTTTGACTCGCTCGCGTACGTTTTCCCGCGCTTCGAGTCAGCAACATGTATTTGCCTCGAGTTTTGATTGGTTCACTGGATTGTCTGTGTGTTTTGTGATTGGGCAGAGTAATTAATTTGGTTTTGGTTTTACGACACTCAATTGAAAACTGCTCTAACTTGGCTCTACCGGCAACTAAAAACAACTCATATAAAGCATGATAAATGTCAGTAAGTCGAAACTCCAAATCTACACGTGCAACTTTGTTTTGGATCATTTGCCTGTCATCATTATCTTTATTTTATACACGATATTGCATTCGTTGTAATATTGGTCTCAGAGAGTCGTGATATTTAGCTTAAATTAAACTACATGTACCTCGTATAAATCCATCTAGTATCGAACCTAGTAATATTAAATTACATTCTTCTTATACGTCCTATCAATAATCTACTGCTGTATCAAGCATTCAAAATCAACATTAGCAACAATAAATTAAAATATACTGAATAGTTTAATACGACAATCAAACTTTTTCTCCCAAACAGTGAAATGTAACCACTTTTTAAATGTCAGTACTCCGCGGCTCAAAAACATATGGTTCTAAGTATATAAAAAACGCTGCCAATCAACAGTTTAGACTCAAAAAACTTTTATTTCTATGTCAACGAACAAACCAAAATCATTATACTACGAACTTTCTGTTTCTTTCCAAAACTTAGGATCCCAGACTTTATTGTCCACCTTCATGGTTATGCCGTATCCAGAAGGGTCACAACCATATTTTATATCGTGCAGCTTTCTTTTCGAAAATTCGTTAAAAACTTTCTCTGCAAAATGCTGACAATTTTTCCTATCCCAAAAATAACTTTCGTTTAGTTCATCTTTTTGGTAAAGAAATTCAATCAATTCCTCCATGGTTTTCTGTCCTTTATCAGAACTTACTCGACGTAATGGAGTTTTTCTTTTTTCGTTGTTTGCATAATCTCTCACTCCACGTTCTTTAAAATATTTACTCCTTTGAATGACAATTTCTTTGTCATTTTTCTCAATAGACCACCACCAATAAGTTGTTTGTATCACAACAAATTGATGGCAAAGATACACTTGAAACGGTTGCCACAAGTAAAGAGGACATTTAAAAACCCACACTTTCGATATCTTCTCTTTACAATAAATCAACAAACGCATGGCATATTCTAACGTGGAATGGTCAATAAGGAACACATGACCTTTGTCTTTGTTTTCCAACAGCCAATTGTCCCTCTCTTCACGCGATTTCTCTGATGTCCATTCCTGATCGAGGTTGATTGACTCTGTGGGCGATGACTTGTCTGACCTCGAGTAATATTTTACTCTCTTTGTCCAGGCTCCACCACTTTTACATTTACTTGGAGACGACGACAACAATGAAGACCACGACATTCCAAAAAGTCTGAAAAATGGAGATGTGCAATTTAGGACCTTGCTAGAGTGTCTCAATGGGATTAGCCGTAAAACAGCCAAAAACCAAGCCGTTGGCCGTAAAAATTGAAATATTTTAATCCTTAACCGTACAAAATGTTAACCGTAAAAAATTCCTTCCACCAAAATGAAGGTCTTAATGACCCCTTGTCAAAATTCCTAAAAACTTGTAAAACAATGGAAATTAATTTTGTAACACTTCTGTTAAGCATAACGGAAAGAAATTAACCTTTAAATTTAGTCGTAAAAATGGCCAGAATACAACTCAACCCCATTGAGACCCGCTCGTTAGACTAAAGTCGACAGCTATTTGTTCGCGACAAGTGAGAAATAGCCCGATATACACTTTTCTACTCGCTATATCGGCCACATTCTCAATTGTTAACATTAATTTGTGTGCATTGTAAGCTGATTCCAGACATTAAACAAAAAATATAGCAGCCAAATCTAAACTTTGTTTTTGTGGTTACTGGCTCTTTCCAGTAACTCTATGCCATCGGGTCTGTAAGTTAGTTACCGGTTGTTAGTCAGGGGCTTTTTTATTTGTGTAACCGCTGCCCGAAACGTACTGAAAATGTATGGGACATTGCAGGCTCGTTTTCCCATGTCCATTACTCACGCATGGTTGACCAAACTAAGAAAATGGCATCTGTTGTATGCCTTTCAAGGCAATGTTTTTTCTCCGTTAACGATTAAAAGACATCTTTTGAAGTCTAGAATCGAAGGAAATGAATCTAAAGAATACACAACGGCAGAAAAAAATGGACATTGAGGTCTTAAAGTCTTCGTTGGTGGGACGTTTGTCAAGGAGGAAATTCGCAAGACACAGCACGAAATTTAACCCAAACTACGAACTTTAAATAAAGTTTTCAGGAGTTGCACGCGCAGCTAAATGCAATAATTGCACTAGACACTTAAAGGATCGGCAAAACGAGGAAACATGTTTCCAGAAACATGCTGGAAACAAGTTTCCATAATTGTTTCCTCGTTTTGCCATGTTTCCATGCCGCGCGGAAACACGACATGTTTCTGCCGTTTAGCAATCTCGTCCCCAGAGCCTGCGTTTCCCTTGACCAGCGGTCGGGAAACTCAACGGCTCTGGACGAATCCAAACCGGAACCAGGAAATCCTGGTTCCGGTTTGATTGTGCGCGTGCGCCAGAGATTGCAAGACTCTTTTGCGCACGCTCCACGTTCCACTGAATAATTAAAAAGTCATTCGACCGTTAATTCATTCACAGGAGACTAGAAATGTCTGCGGTTTTATGCAAATTCAGGTCGTGTCACGTAATTGTAATTAAAACTGTTTTGGGATCATTCTCTACTGTTAAACATCGTTATACATTAAACATGCTTATTTAAGTGAAAAAGAATTGCTCTGAGACTGTTGATGTCGTCTCCAAACAGAAATACATCCAAAAACTGCACATACCATCCCGACGCACGTTCAAATTTTGGCGCGTTACAGATCGACCAATCAGAAGTGTTTTTATTGTTTCGACGGCTTTTTAGAATAGCCCAGAGGTCCCGATCCCTGGCGCAGACCAGAAGGATCGCGGCCTCTGGGGACGAGAGAGCGTCATGTATTTTCGCCGTATTGAATTGGAAAACTAGTTCACATTCCCACCCTTCCAAATTCGCTGTTTGTGCACCGAACAAACACCTTGTCGCAGCGACTTGGTTTAAAGCAGTACTCACGGAGCGACTCGTCGCAGCGACCTGTCGCTGCGACTGGTCGCATAGTGTGTCCCGACCTTTAGAAAAAGAAAATAAGAAAAAAAAATGTTGAAAACAAAAAAAAAAACGGCAGGTAGTGGAGTCGAAATCGGAGTCGAACGCATCAGGTGCGACTTAGCCTGTGAGCAGACTCTCTATTCGTTGGCAACGTGAATTGAACTCTTTGAGCGCCGAAGGCGCGAGTCGGCGAGCAAAGCGAGCTCGCCAGATCGGCACTCGCGGGATCGCGCCTTTGGCGCTCGAAGAGTTCAATTCACGTTCCCCCGAATAGAGAGCCTGCTCGCAGGCTAGGTGCGACTATTCTAACCACTACACCACCAGTTTACTTGAATTAAATTCACATCAATTTTAACTGAAAATTGTGTTTCCCATACAAATACAAAGAGCTGTTAACAGTGACAGGTTTACTAGAGTGCATTGTAGGTTTACCGAAATAAAGACCCAGACGTATTTTTTAACGTTTTTGACATATTTTCAATGTTTGTAACGTATTTTTGTCCAAATCGCAAAAATAAAACACCGGTAAATACTGTAGCTTACTGTCTCGTCAAAATCGCGAAATTAAGTACCGTACCTGCGAAATTAACTACCAATAATCCAATAAACCTAAAGATACAACTCCTCTCTCATCATTGTCGTTCTTATTTACTGCAGACAGTAACCACATGTCCTAGCTCTTAGAGGGCTTTATTTAGAAAAGTGGGGCCCACTTAACCTCTGATATCACTAACAGTGATATTTTTTACCAGCTGTCGTCTACATTTTAATTGTTTATAATGAATTGATTCCGACATGACATTTCTTCAGAATCAGATTGATCGGCGACACAAAATTAAAACTAAATTTTTTGCAAATATGAGTTATTCGGGCCCCTGCCTGCACTAATCTTCTTCAACACTTTCTCTCGCTTTTTAGATAGTGCTTTTTTATAGAACGCTCAGTAAAGATATACAGTCGAAGCTCTCTTAACGGACACTCTCGTAAGCGGACAGCTCTACTTACGGCCGCCTTGTTTGAAACCCCGTTTTAACTCCCATACAAACTCTGTATTTTTACATTCTCGTAAGCGGACATTCCCGTAAGCGGCCGCGGACACTTTCACAGATTACGACTTAGACTTTTTCTTTGTTTTTAAGCTCCCATAAGCGGACAACCCAAAGAAAATCCTATTAACAACCTCTGTGTCTTGTTTTTATCAATCAAATTCACATCGCCATTCGTCACAATGATTTTACAGCAGTACAGTAATTACAGTACCATATTTAAGTGTTTGTTTTGTCGTCATCATCCACGTCCAGTTACATTTCGAAACACCACTTACATGTATATTAAAATTATGTTAGCTGGGCAAGCTCCCGTGAGCGGTCATCTATCCTCTACACCTCTAGTGGCCGCTTACGAGAACCATTCTCGTAAGCGGCCAGCTCCAGTTGCGGACACTTTTTTCGCGTCCCGAGGGTGTCCGCTTACAAGAGCTTCGACTGTATTTCCCAATTACAAACAGATTGTCTCGGATACAGTAGCCAGTTACATTATTAAAACACACTGCATTTACCTTTTCTGTGTTACGAGCTTCAGTTGTGAGACACTCTATCTGTGGATGAAATTCTGTGTTTCATCTGTTTTCTCTCACTGAGTTGGGTATCAGGAACCACAGATTTTCTAGATGTTTAATATGGATATAAAACTAAAATTTGAGTACCGTTTGTTAGCTTTCCATCTTTATCTATATATGGGAGTGTTTTCGCAGCTTTACGTGTGTTTCATAACTATGAAAAGTCTAAAAGCATGTTCTCAATTCTGTTTTCTCGATATTCTTGGTTAAAACCTTGCTTGCGTTTTACTGAAGAATGATGCTTCTCAAATGCATTGATAATCCGTCAAGTTAAAACAAAGGAAATCATAACAGTGACACCGGTTAAAAATCTGATCCTCGGCTAATAAGCATTATTTCTCCGTTTGCTCTCTAGTTTGAGTTTTGATTGAAGAGATATATCAAACACTCGAGATGGTGTTTCAACGACATTCCAAACACCTGTAGAATTTTGTCAAAAATAGTCTGAAAAAAGTCTGACATTTTCGCGCGCCCTAATAAAAATTAAAATTAAACCATCGTCTTGGAATTATTCCACATTGCTAAAGCGCTTTATTATCTGATCATGAAGCATATGAGGTATAACACTATAACATAACAGTATTGTTACTTCGAAAAGCAATAACGGATTTATCTTTTGACTAGACACAACAAATCGGCAATAATGGAGATTTCTTTTAAGCAGACACAACAGATCAAGCATCCGATATGTTTTTCCTGGTTACGCGGCGTGGTAGCCTCCAAAGCTTGCAATAAAATAACTATTCCAGTGAGGAAGGGCAAAGCCCGAAAAGTCATAAAAGGAACTACTCTGGCACTTTTAATTTAACTCTTGATTTTAACTAGTTTTTTTACAAGTGTCACGCAGCCCGAGAAACATTCAGGGAAACCGGCCACTGGCGTTTCCCTGGCGCAGGAAAACAATCGGCAAACATCATGTTTTTATGGCGTTCACCGCTAGTTGTTGTTCAGGAAGACGCTTGGAAAATCCAGCGTTTGCATGCTCTAGAAAACTGTAGAGAAACAGACAGGAAAACAAGTTCTTCACTGGCGTTTCCATGGGAAAGGAAAACAATCGTCATGTGAGTGAACAGTAAATTTGCCATCCGTTTTCAGAAAGCGGAAAACTTCGGTGTAATGCTGAATTTTTCATTAATTCTCCATTTCAGGAAATTGATGATGAATGAGGGGTTTTTTTGCCGTGCAGACATTTTTTTTCTGTTCAAATTGAGAAGAATGCAATATCCTAGTGTGAAAGCAGCTGGTATTTCGGGTACTGTTTCATGCCGCGAAAAGAGAAAGTATTTATTTCAATTTCGGCTGTGTTTAGACGCTCGACCGGATAGGTACACAATTTGTAAATGAATAGTCTTTCGAATTTAATAACTTAATTATCCATAATTCAATGAGAAGAATTATCTTTCCCTTTTTCAGAGTTCAAGTATTTATACACATTTATTACACGTCAAAAAATCAAGATAAGCTACAAGCAGCAACGCTCGCATATCAGGGAAATGCAACTATTAAACGGCGCGATTGAAGGTATTTCTCCGGCTCGGCTCTATGGACTAAACTAGGCGACGATCTACCCACTTCGATCAAGTTTCTCTCCTAAACCGTTTTCAACCCCTATTTCCTTGAAAGAGAAAACCAAAAATCTCATTTGAATTGCAATAGTCGAAACCTCTAGTAAGCCACCTTTTTGTTGCCGTTTGAATATTTGTTGTAATGATTCAGCTTTGTAGGCTAGGAACATAACACTTTGATTTTGGAAAAAGATTTTTCGACAGTTTCCGGGGGTCTTTCAAGTTTCATCATCAGTTACATCAACCAACAGATAAAAACGATGAACGATGTAAATTTAAAATCAGCTTTATATAGTAATCAGGTAGTTATGTATTCTTTTGCTGTCCTGTCACAGTTTATTCGTTAACAATTCTATTTAATTTTTTGCAGTCACTTAATGTTTAATTAATTTTGTTTCGATGTTGTATCTTACAAGACAATGGAAACTGTCTTCTTCGAAACTCAAAAGTGTTATGTTTCTTTGTTGTTTATGAATACGAAATGTGGCAGTCATTCTTAGAATTCACACCTTTATAACGGGGGAGGGGGGGGGCAAGTGATGATATGTTACGTTTAAAACGCAGAAACAGCGTTGAAAAACTTAGTATTTGAATGAAACTTAAATTAAATTATCATAACTTTTGTCGTTCAACTCAAACTGGGGTCCGAATAACATTTAACAGATATAGTCTTTTAATGCATCTTTCCTCCCAACTTGAAGTGGCTAGCGCACATATCCCTTACTCCCCCTTATAAAGTACGAATTCTTAAAAAGACTGACACGTGCTTATTCCGTAATCATAAACACCATATTCGTCCGCCTTTGCCTGCATGAGCTCAGATGTGGAATGGTCTATACTCACAACAAAAAATTATTCAATTCAGAGTTCTAGCAAAAATCGATGAAAAAATTGTAGTACCTTGAAATTTATGTTGACGGAAATTGAGGGGAGATTTCATAATTCATGTTGTTTACACGGAACTAGCGAAAACATTTTACCCACAATCAAAAGTCGGCTTGACGTCCTGATTTAGCAAGTATTGGGAAAGCTTTTCCCAGAAAATGGGGTTTGTTCCTTGTTTCGTAGAAAAGCATCAAGTCTAAAAATTCTTGCCCGTAGTTCTGCTTAAACTTGGTTAAGGTATGTAGAAAGTCAATATAAGCGGATTCCAGAAATTAAAGGCAGACTGAACAGCAAAATGTTTCACCGTGTACTATTTTGTTTAAAAACTGGGGTCTTAAACTTCAATATCACTAAAAAATATTTTTCTCCAGTCGAATCGAGGTTTTTCCAAACTCCAGCCTAGCCATCGCATTAAAGCTGAAAAATTCATGGCCTGAAGTTTGTCACAGACAAGTGTGTCAGAAATAACAACGGTGCCACTTAAGTTCTTTAACTTCACTCAGGTATATACAAGGTGTAACACTGAATCAGATTTCAAACGCAGTTTTAAAATCATTCATTATTCATAGAACACGAACAGGCACGAACTTTCTTTTTCCTTCAGTGCTTAAATGTTTGCAACATTTATCTACAATTCACCGATTCCTTTCTCTAATAAAATAACAACAGATAAATCGAAGAACATAATCGAACTGCACATGCCTTCGCTTGTTAGCACACGTAACAGCCCAGTTTTGGATCTGACATTTCTTTCAACCCTCGTTATATTACTACGTCGTCAGATTTTCCACTTCCGCAAACCACGAGAGACCAAAAACTGCCTTTGCAAAAACAGTGGTCGAGGCTCGAAAATGACAAATTATTATTACAGTACACTCTTTTATAATGACTAGTTCTTTAGTTTTTATCGCCATAAGCTTTCTCGCATATTATCATAAACACTTTCAATCTCGTTCTTTTCGCACAGTTTCCTCGCGATTACAACTTGCTGATTCTTTACTTTTATGAATACAATAACTCTTTTCCGACATGAACATTATTTCTTCGAAGTCAGATTCATCGGCGACACAAAACTAAAACTAAAACTGTTAAAAATATGTGTTACCTGGGCTTAGTCCTGCCTGCCAAAACAGATCATCTTATTCAGAACATTCAGAACTATTCAGAACTTCTTTCAGATGTTTGGATAGCGTGTCACTTATATAGAACAATCTATATATAGCATATGCCTTTTACCAATCACAGAATTGCAAGACTTAACACAAAAGACCCTGGTGCGACAAGCTACCGCTGAGCGGGGTGAGTGCAGATTCAGTACACGAGAAGAAACGAACATGTGAGGCTATTTCGTTCTCCTTTCACACTCATTCTCCTGACCGCTTACCCAGCACTCTCCCTATGAAGCAGATTGTCTTCTCTCCAAGCTTCCTTTGGGTCACTGTGAAGAAGTCAGCCTGAGAAAGAGCATCAAACCGCTCAGTGTGGTCAACCAGGATTTCAGTACGTCTTTCTTGGGCGTAAGAAGGACGTAAAACGACTCAGGCATTTTTACACTCTCTAGTCCCTGATAAGCAATAACGAGTTGGCAAAAAAAAAAACTTGCTGCAAAAGACAAAGAATGACTAAGTTTGACCTCGCCCAATGTTTTTCTTTTCTGGGTCGTAGAACAATAAAGATGCATAATTGAAAATGGATGCCCCCTCTCTTAAAAAGTGGAAAGTATAGTAAACCACGGTTTTAAAATAAATTTCAGGCATGTATTCCTTAACTTGAGTCAGATCCCGGCTTTCGAATTCTAAGACTCATATGATGCACCAAATGGCCCAACGCTGACTTGTCAACTTTTGGAGTGCTCGTGAGTCTCCGCCCAGTTCTCGGCCGGGTCCAGTTCTCGGCCACTTTGTGTTTAACGCGTTTTTTCACGCTCCAGTTGAATTAAAAGAAAAAGTTATTTCCTTCAAACGATAGACTGGTTCATGTGCTTTAAGTGTCTTGAGTTTGATCGTTCAACTCGATATAGAAAGCTCACACGTCGAGTTTACGCAGAGGTAGGTGAATTTGTTTTCCCGAAAAATTTGTTTTTTTACGGCTCCTTAAAATTCATAGATGTAGTTAAATTCGTATTTTATCCGAAAGCCCCCACCAAACGAGCTAATTTTTGGCATGTGAAACGTAGAATAATTTAGCTTTCTGCTTTAGTTAACTTTTCGTTGAACCGTTGTGTTTTTTGGTCTTAATTTACTTCGAAATTTTTTCTTGCGACGTTTCCGTATTTGCCAGTTCTCGGCCACCCTGCTCGCTATCACAGCTTAGCGCTCTGTTTTTAATATAATTCCATCTGCTGCTGCCAGAATAAATGAGATAAATAATTTAAAAATAAAGTTCAATCTTATCTCTAAGTTTTGAGCTGACTCTTGTCTTGCCTATTATTTCTACAACACCTAACTCTTTCAAGACCTTTTCACTGCAAAATAAACCATCTAAATGCATTGGTCACACAATGCGGTTTTGCCAGAACCTGCACATAGGCAACTAGGCGCGTTAAAAACCTTCTTTTCTAAAGTAAAACAAAGCCTCATAAAAATAATTTGGGATCGATATAGCATAAATAAGTTTACAGAGTGATTTTATGACTGTGAAAATTAATTGAGCATTTTTTTACAGATAATTAAACACTAGCTTTTTAGTGGCCGAGAACTGGGCCAAGGTGGCCGAGAACTGGGCCCACAAATGGAGCTTTTATTTTTATTATTGCTCGGGCAAATTAATTTTTGACCGGTCGATAGCTTTACACCAAAAAGCTGAATAATGTAGCTAGCTCTGGGAGAAATTTCAAGTTCCTGCGGTTCTTCTGAGGTAAGAAATACAAGTTTACGTCAAAAGTGGCCGAGAACTGGGCCACATACTGTAATTAAGTTTGCCAATTGGACTGGAGGATAAAATTCGGAAAGTGTTCCAGTGATCTATAGAAGTTTGTCTGTGCCATATTGTGCTTTGACTGCATGTAAATGTGCGTAACAGCAAATTAGATATGGGAGGCTTTGTTTGCACAGTGAAAAGATGTAATGTCGTTGAATCTTTTGAAAAGCCCTGTTGTGTTTGTTATACTTTCAGCTGCTGGCCAGATCAGGTAGTGTCCGCGGATTCATGTTGTTTCACTATCTGGAAGTCTTCGAACCAACTCTAGCTTAACTTGTTGACTTCTATGACATCGGAAAGTTAAAATGCAATCTTGACTTTGGACATACATCGCCTACTGGAGTATTCAAGGCGTGGACTCCATCATTGATGCAGTTGAGAATCAACGTAGAATACGAGTTTTTTGTTGCGTCAGTGGTGAGTGAGCTGGTACCTGACATAAATCAAGGTAGTGTCGTCAAGGATTTAAGAACAGGCAGCCCCACCCTCCCTTCAGTTGGGAGCAGGAAAAACGGAGAGATCTGAAAAACAGGTAATGAATAAGTTCTGAGAAAACAGACGTTTTCCTTTCTGCTAATTGCTTTCCCTGATGTAACTGAACATGTTTTCTATTTCTTTTCTCAACAGTATTTATACAGCGGAAAAAGTACGGATAAGGTAGTGGCTGAGATACCCGATGACAAGATAGGCCGACAGAAATAAATCTTAGTTCTACATGGCGGTGTGCATGGCCCAATATATGAAATAAGAACAACTGACACAAGTTTTCCCGCATCCATTTTATTTGCTTGATTCGAGTATTCAGACATGACAGTTTATACTTTAAGCTAAGCTTAAGCAGTTTTAAGAAACTGGAACCAGCACTAAAACAATGTAAGCGAAAAATGTAAAGACGACGTCAAAACACTCAAAGTACATTGTTTAAGATTATCGCCTCAAAGGTAACACATGCATATAAATTAATTTTCGTCAAAGATATTTCTGTTTACTAATATATATTAGCAGAATAGAAACAACTTTGTTATGGTTATAATAAAGATTACACCTCTGTATTATAATATTTGTTTGCTGTTTTGCTTTTATGCTAGGTTTTGCTAATTGATATTTACACCGTATTATAAATTATACTCATCATTATCATCATCAGCAGCAACAACAGACATATTTGTCCACTACAAATTGAAGTTTTCACTAAGACAGTTTAACGATCGTTAATTAATTGCACAATCACTTATTTATTGTAACAACAATAGCATAAGCATTTACAAAAACAACTGCTGATTTAGCTGAGTAACTTCTAAAATATAAATGCTATGAAACATAATTTAACGGTTACTGTGGCAAGCAAATTTCAGTGTTCGGGGTTGAAAATTACAATTTTTATGTACATTAGAAACCCAATTCAATAACTCATCCATCAACGGGAAAAGAAAATGATGTGGTCGTATTAATAGACTTAATAAGGTTGACCAATAACTGGCAAAGTTTTTTCTTGGGTCGATGGATTCTACAGATTCATACTCCGTTTTCGGATTTTATAGCTTGAGCTTCAAATTCGAGTTAAGGATCTGAGTACAAAAATTGAATTCTGTTTTCTCGCAAATAAACGCACCCTTCTCGGGTGATAAAAGCTAAAGATGCCCAAGCAACGAAATCGCAGGCAATGAAAAATTAACCTACTAATTTTATATACGCCTGGCCACAATCTTGTTTTTTTTTTTTTTTTTTTTTTTGGGGGGGGGGGGGGGGTTCTGTTTTATATCGGTGCAATTAATTAGTCAATTCAACTTTCGTTTATCCTTGTAATTTCACTCTTTCATTTTTCAGATTCGGGTTCGACATCCGCAATGAAGCAATGTGCAACGATTTATTTTGTGAACGTCCTTAATTATTTTTTGTAATACGACCCGCTTAGAATAGCTCTTGCTATTTGCGGCTGCTCCTCTAGTTTTATTGAAAAGAACTGTGAAAAGTTGAATATAAAGTTGAAAGTTAAACCATGTATGTTCTCGAGCTCTTAGCCACACTGTGCACCCCACCACCAATACTTGACAGTTCGAAAAAAATATTAACCTTGATATTTTTGCCAGGGAGAGTTAATCACCATAAACGGAGAACACCCCGCTAATATATCATGTTTCTTTGTTGCAGCAAATTCGTCAAATACTCTCTTTGCGAAAGCATGGCAGTTAGAAGTAACCGAATCGTATCTATTGTTCAGTTCATTATTTCTGTAAAGAAACTCGATCAAATCCCCCATGGTTTTCCGTCCATCATCGACACTCATTTGTACTACATCTGTATTTCTACGGTCGTTTTTTATAAAACATCGAACATTTTCGAGATGTCTGCTTCTCTGAATAAAAATGAACTCGTCATTTTTCTCAATGGAATACCACCAATTAGCAGTTTGCAGCACGACAAACTGATGGCAGTCAAAAAGTTGAACAAGTTGCCATTCTTTAAGTGGACATTTATAAACCCCAACACTTATAATTTGCTCGTTGGTATCAATTAAATTTTGCCTTTCTGATGTAAGCGAGTTATGGTTAATCATCCATACATTAAACTGGTTACAGGTTTGATCAGCATTTGGGTAAAGCGCCACTTGACTTTGCCAATATCCACCGTTGCTACGGACTCTTGCGGACGTCTTATTTACAGCAATTGTCGACGTACTATTTGACTTGCTGTTTGATGACCCCATGTTTCTGCTCGATATATAGCAAAATCTCGCAAATGTAACAATTGCTACTGAGTGATCACTCATAGGGGGCAAAAATACTAACAATAAGGACTTATTTACATATTGCATACAAAAAGCAAGAAGCGACGGCTAGAAAATCGACTCCCTTTAATAAAGCCTAATAAAAAGTAAATAAGACAGAAGAAGGAAAAGAAAAAAACCTACAGTATAGGTGCCCAAGTAGCATTATGAAGCGGTTTATTAAATTTTTCGTGATTCGAGTGCGGCGTTTATTCGAAGGCGGCGTTTATACGAGGGTGGCGTTTATTTAAGATGTAAATTATTTCTTGCTAACAAACTTGATTATTGCTGCATTTGCTTTACGACTCTATTATTGGAATAAACGCTTCATCATGATGCGGCCTTTATTAGCGGTTGGCATTTATTAATATTTCTGCCCTAATGTGCGGCGTTTATCCGAGGACGGCGTTTATTCGAGGGAGACGGTATTAGTCCGTATTATTAACAACAGATGAAGACTACTGGAAAGTTGATGTAAAAACTGGAAGGAATCTAATGGAGAGACAAGAAGACATTGCCAGTTAGGATTAATAGTGGAAAACAATGAGATACTTTACAGTTCTTGAGAAATGAAGGAATGTTTTAGTTAGATTACATTACTACACTACGTCCGTAAAAATACCTTACTGAATGAGAAATTTAAACTCCCCGCAAATGTCTTGTTTTGGAAGTATTAAAGCAATTTGAATTATGGTCAAACACATCACATGATGGTACTCAGTTTCAATCGCGCCAGGCGAAACAGTCGGTTACCTTACCAGTTTAACGCACATTTCGTACTATTGAATATCGGTGCAAAATTGTTCAGAAATTTTGTTGATAGACCTAAACCAATCCTGACTAACTTTGTAATTTTACAAACCCTTAAACTAGTTTTGGCTGATTGATAAATCATGCACTTGTTAACTCTCTCGAACTCTCTGTTCAAAGCGACCAGATTAACAGAACAGAACTTCTTGCTTGTTACGGCCCTGGCTACACTATCACCTGTATTTGATACTTAGAACGCTTCTACAATTTTATCACTGTGCATTGAAATAAAACTCAACATCAGACCACGGTAATGAAAAACCATAATAAACGTTGTTCCTGCCATTTATCGATTTTATCGGACCACCTTATTTGTATAGAAACAAGCCAAAAAACATGGTCTCAAAAATTTTAAACTATCCTCGTGAAGTCCAACATTTTTGCGCACCCTAAAAGAAATTCAAGATCAGACTATTGGCTTGTAATTTCATGAAGTATATCAGGTATTGCTTCCAAAACATTCAATTGTTTCTTCCAAAAGCAATAACGGATTTCTCTGTTCAGTAAACACAACATAAAGATTCAGCTCGAGCAGACACAGCAGATCAAGCATCTGATTTGTTTGCTCTAGTTACGCGCCGTGATAGCTTACACAAGAAAAAGTTAAAAACACTTTTTCTAAGGAAACTTGCAGCGAAAAACAATAGATAGCCTGCCTGCCAAAAGCAGCTGGTATTTCGGGTATTATCTGAGAACACAACATTTAATTTTAGAAGAAATGTTTTGACAGTTTCCAGGGGTCTTTTCACTGTCATCGCTAGTTACTTCAATCAACAGATGAAAAACGTTGAAACGTTAATTTAAAATCAGCCCTTTTTTGTTCTCACGTAGTTATGTTTTCTTTAGCCGTCCTGCCCTCAATTTATTCGAAAACAATTCAATTTGCTACCATGCAATCATTTCATGTTTAGCTCGGTTTTTGTGTTGTAACTGACAGAGAAAGTGGAAACTTTCTTCTTTAAATTCAAAAGAGCTCGAGTCTAAAAATTGTGATGTTTTAAGTATTGACGTCTTATTTATGAATTCATTGCCGTCGCGCCCTGATTTAGAAAAGCTTCACCGAGAAATGGCTTGTTTTGTCTGAGAGCCCTGAGTCTAGAAATTTCGAAAGAATTTTAGGGCTGATTTTAGATGACCTTAATACCTCGGCACTTCTGCTCCACCGATTCTACTCAAACTTGGTAATAATAAGTCAATATAACCAGACGATTTAAGAAAATTGACACAAATTTAACAGCAATTCTAGGGTACATTTAAGCTGTAATATCACTGAAAATAGTTTTTGCCAGTAAAATCAAAGTTTTCCCGAAGTTTTTAACCATCGCGTTAAACCCGAAAAGGGATGGCACAAAAGTTTCCACGGACAAATGCGCCAGAAATACTAAACCACTATAATATATATAATTCTTTCGACTTCATCGAATGATGCTATATGTAAACTGAGATACAATGTTTAACTCATACACTTTCTCATTACTTTGGAACACAGAAAGGCACAAACGAACTTCTTTCTTTCTTTGCTTAAATTTTTCGCCATTGGCTCACGATAAAAACTCACCAAATTCATTTTTAAACAGATAAATCAAAGAATACAAACAAAACTGGTGCACTTTAAGAATATTTATATTTACTGAAAGGTAAAGAGAGAGATTTACAGAAATCGTGCTTTTGGTTGAATTGTTGATGCACGGAACGCCATGCCGAGTTGTGTAATTCGCCATTTCTTTCGGCTCACTGTTAAATTTCAACGTTTTCAGCGTTTTTACTTCGACAAAATACGAAAGACCCGAAAGCTGTATTTGCAAAAACACTGACCGAGGCAACAAACTGATTTGGATCTAACAGTGCCCTCTTTTACACGAAACATTTCTTAGAGCTTCTTAGTTTCCATCGCTATAAGCTTTCTAGTTGCTTTCTTTTCCATAGTTTCTATTAAAAACCTTCAATTTCTTTTTTTGGCCGGTTTTTAGCCTAGAAACTTACTTTACTTTACAAAACCAAAAAAAACTGTTAAAAATATGACTTATTTTGGCTCCTATGTACACTAATCTTCTTATTCAG
This sequence comes from Oculina patagonica, assembly GCF_052425735.1. NCBI lineage: Eukaryota > Metazoa > Cnidaria > Anthozoa > Scleractinia > Oculinidae > Oculina > Oculina patagonica. Next base: position 643,950 of record NC_135769.1, read on the forward strand.
TTCTTCCTGTCGATACTTAGACAGCGTCTTCAGCTTCAGAATAAAAAGTAAAGTACAAATATCTTTAGTGAATAGGAATGTCATATATAGAAGATTTCTGATGCAATTATTGCATCAGACAGTCTATAAATGGTATTGTTGAACAATATGGCACCCTGTGAAAATGTTGCTGTTAAATCTGTGCATGTTTTTTTGGAACCATGAGGTAAAAATGCGGAGTCTTTCTAAATTTTCAGACTTAATTTACTTTGACAAAACAAGCAACGAACTTTAATTTCTGGAAAAAGTTTTTCAAACGGTTGTTAAATCAGAGCTCCAAGCAGATTTTTGAGCGTGCGTACCGTATTCACTAGTTCTGTAAACATTATAAAATGCTTGAAATTGATGAAGTGGTTTGATGAAGGGGTCATGTGCGAAACTTTTTGCAAAACTAGACAACAATTAAGCAGTTTTAAAGAAAAAGCGCAAAGTACAGTGCTACACAGTACCTTATTATGGTTTTGTAAATTGCTTAACTCACCTTATTTACCCGTGTAACTGCCGAGACGGTATTAGTCCGTATTATTAACAACAGATGAAGACTACTGGAAAGTTGATGTAGAAACTGGAAGGAATCTAATGGAGAGACAAGAAGACATTGCCAGTTAGGATTAATAGTGGAAAATAATGAGATACTTTACAGTTCGTGAGAAATGAATGAATGTTTTAGTTAGGTTACATTACTACACAGTGTCTGTAAAAATACCTTACTGAATGAGAAGCAATTTGAATTATGGTCAAACATATCACTTGATGGTACTCAGTTTCAATCGCGCCAGGCGAAACAGTCGGTTACCTTACCATTTCAACTCACATTTCGTACTTTGAAATATCGGTGCAAAATTGTTCATAAATTTTATTGATAGACCTAAACCAATCCTGACTAACTTCGTAATTTTACAAACCCTCAAACTAGTTTTGGCTGATTGATAAATCATGCACTTGTAAACTCTCTCGAACTCTCTGTTCAAAGCGACCAGATTAACAGAACAGAACTTAAAATGAAAACCAACCTCAGTCCGGCTTGACTAACTTCTAGAGAATACGTGATTTATGAAGCATCTTCATAATTAACGTATGTTCGAAAAAATCATTCTCGTTCAAATCGGGATTATTTTCCTAACTAAAAGCATTTTGTTTTCAATTTTGGGTTAAAATCTACACGAGGCAAATGCCTCGTCTTACCTCTTGCTTGTTACGGCCCTGGCTACACTATCACCTGTATTTGATACTTAGAACGCTTCTACAATTTTATCACTGTACATTGGTTTAGAAAACTCAACATCAGACCGCGGTAATGAAAAAACATAATAAACGTTGTTCCTCGATTTTATCAAACCACCTTATTTGTATAGAAACACGCCAAAAAACATGGTTTCAAAAATTTTAAACTATCCTCGTGAAGTCCAACATTTTTGGGCGCCCTAAAAGAAATTCAAGATCAGACTATTGGCTTGTAATTTCATGAAGTATATCAGGTATTGCTTCCATAACATTCAATTGTTTCTTCGAAAAGCAATAACGGATTTCTCTGTTCAGTAAACACAACATGAAGATTTCGCTCGAGCAGACACAACAGATCAAGCATCTGATTTGTTTGCTCTAGTTACGCGCCGTGATACCTTAAACAAGAAAAAAGTTGAAAACACTTTTTCTAAGGAAACTTGCAGCGAAAAACAATAGATAGCCTGCCTGCCAAAAGCAGCTGGTATTTCGGGTATTATCTGAGAACACAACATTTAATTTTAGAAGAAATGTTTTGACAGTTTCCAGGGGTCTTTTCACTGTCATCGCTAGTTACTTCAATCAACAGATGAAAACGTTGAAACGTTAATTTAAAATCAGCCTTTTTTCGTTCTCACGTAGTTATGTTTTCTTTAGCCGTCCTGCCCTCAATTTATTCGAAAACAATTCAATTTGCTACCATGCAATCATTTCATGTTTAGCTCGGTTTTTGTGTTGTAACTGACAGAGAAAGTGGAAACTTTCTTCCTTAAATTCAAAAGAGCTCGAGTCTGAAAAGTGCGATGTTTCAATTTTTGACGTCTTATTTATGAATTCATTGCCGTCGCGCCCTGATTTAGAAAAGCTTCACCGAGAAATGGCTTGTTTTGTCTGAGAGCCCTGAGTCTAGAAATTTCGAAAGAATTTTAGGGCTGATTTTAGATGACCTTAATACCTCGGCACTTCTGCTCCACCGATTCTACTCAAACTTGGTTAAAGTGTGTAATAAGTCAATATAACCGGACGATTTAGGAAAATTGACACAAATTTAACAGCAATTCTTTTTCACTGACTAGAATTCATTCTGTTAAAAAAGAAGGGCACATTTAAGCTGTAATATCACTGAAAATAGTTTTTGCCAGTTAAATCAAAGTTTTCCCGAAGTTCTTTAACCATCGCGTTAAACCCGAAAAGGGATGGCGCAGAAGTTGCCACGGACAAATGCGCCAGAAATACTAAACCACCATATAAATAATTCTTTCGACTTCATCGAGTGATGCTATATGTAAACTGAGATACAAGGTTTAACTCATACAATTTCTCATTATTTTGGAACACAAAAAGGCACAAACGAACTTCTTTCTTTCTTTGTTTAAATTTTTCACCATTGGCTCACGATTAAAACTCACCGAATTCATTTTTAAACAGATAAATAAAAGAATACAAACAAAACTAGTGCACTTAAAGAATATTTATATTTACTGAAAAGTAAAAAGAGATTTACAGAAATCGTGCTTCTGGTTAAATTGTTGATGCACGGAACGCCATGCCGAGTTGTGTAATTCGCCATTTCTTTCGACTCACTGTTAAATTTCAACGTTTTCAGCGTTTTTACATCGACAAAATACGAAAGACCCGAAAGCTGCATTTGCAAAAACACTGACCGAGGCAACAAACTGATTTGGATCTAACAGTGCCCTCTTTTACACGAAACATTTCTTAGAGCTTCTTAGTTTCCATCGCTATAAGCTTTCTAGTTGCTTTCTTTTCCATAGTTTCTATTAAAAACCTTCAACTTCGTTTTTTTGGCCGGTTTTTGGCCTAGAAACTTACTTTACTTTACAACACACAAAAAAAACTGTTAAAAATATGACTTACTTTGGCTGCTATGTGCACTAATCTTCTTATTCAGTTCTTCCTGTCGATACTTGGACAGCGCCTTCAGCTTCAGAATAAAAAGTAAAGTACAAATATCTTTAGTGAATAGGAATGTCATATATAGAAGATTTCTGATGCAATTATTGCATCAGACAGTCTATAAATTGTATTGTTGAACAATATGGCACCCTGTGAAAAATTTGGTGTTAAATCTGTGCATGTTTTTTTGGAACCATGAGGTAAGAATGCGGAGTCTTTCTAAATTTTCAGACTTAATTTACTTTGACAAAACAAGCAACGAACTTTAATTTCTGGAAAAAGCTTTTCAAGTGGTTGTTAAATCAGAGCTCCAAGCAGATTTTTGAGCGTGCGTGCCGTATTCGCTAGTTCTTTAAACATTATAAAATGCTTGAAATTGATTAAGTGGTTTGATGAAGGGGTCATGTGCGAAACTTTTTGCAAAACTAGACAACATAAGCAGTTTTAAAGAAAAAGCACAAAGTGCTACACAGCACCTTATTATGTTTTGTAAATTGCTTGAAACCCTGCTCAAATCTCCAAATTAAGCTGCGTTTCCAACATTTTTAAAAGTTATGTAGCTTTTTTAAGTGTGCCAAAAACCCTTGCGCATAAATTGTAAGGCACTGCGATATTTCTTGCATCGATGTTTCCTCGTGTAAGACTGAATTGGAAAAATAGTTGTTGGGATTATAAGCTACTCCGTATCTGAGCTCAGGCGAAGCTGACGAGCTGTTTTGTTTATGAATACTAAATGTGACTTCAATTCTCGGAATTTGTACCTTTATAAGGGGGAGTTAGTGATGAGATTTAATGTTTATAACGCTGGAACAACGCCGTAAAACTCTTTTAAAGAAAATTTGCCAGTTGTTATTACTTTTATCGTTCAACTTACAACAAATCTCTTACGCCCCCCTTCTAAAGGTACGAATTCTTAGAATGAGCTTATTTTGTATTCACAAACAAAACTGATCGTCAGCTTCGTCAGAGCTTAGAGCGAAATAACTTATTATCCCAACAATAATTTCTCAAATTCAAAGTCCAATTCAGCAGTGAAAATCGATGCAAAATATTGTAATATCTTGAATTTTTGGTTGAAGGAGTTTGACACAAAACAGTTGTGGCCTGGAGTTTGCCACAAGTAACAAAAGTGACGCCTGAGTTCTTTAAACTTCATCCCTTTTTCACCAACAACTTGTCCTTTTTTATATATCCACTGTAATGCTACACGTAAACTCAGATACAAGGCGTAACACTGAATCAGAATTCAACGCATTATTGAAATTATTCATTATTAATCATAGAACACGAACAGTCACGAACGAACGTTTTTGAAAAATGTTTATACTGTCGTTGTTGAAATTACAAGCTATTCCGTATCTGAGCTTAAGCGGAACTGATAAGCTGCTTTGTTTATGAATACAAAATGTGGCTGCAATTCTAAGAATTCGCACCTTTAAAAGAGGGGGAGAAGTGATGAGATGTGATGTTTAAAACGTGAGGATTAGGCCGATAAACATTCTAAAAGAAACTTTGTCATTTATTATCAGTTTCACCGTTCAACACAAACAATGGTCTGATTGGTCAACGGGTATAGACGCTTAACCCATCTTCCCTTCCCCGCCTGAATTGGCCGGCACACACAAAACTTACGGCCCCCATATAACGATACGAATTCCTAGAATGACTGCCGCAGCTGTTTGTATTGCAAACTGCTCGTCAGCTTCGCCTGACCTCAGATGCGGAATAGCTTATAATTACAACAAAATTTTCTCCAATTCAAATTTCTGCTCAGCAGCAAAAATCGATGAAAACATTTAAAGTACCTTGAAATTTATGTTGAAGGAGGTTGACAGAGAACAATTGGATAATTTTCGAAAGATGTTGAAAAACGCAACTTTAGAGCAGATTTCAAGTATTTTGTACTGTTTATATGGAACTAGCGAAAACGTTTTAGTGGTGCCTACGATCAAATATCGACTTGGATTCATCAAGAATAAGGAAACTTTTCCCAGAAGATGGGGTTAGTCGCTTGTTTTGTCGAAAATCATCAAGTCTCGAAATTCTTGTCCCACCAATTCTGCTTAAACTTGGTTAGGGTATGCAGTAAGTCAGATCACTATGAGCGGATTTCAGAAATTTAAGACACATTAAAAAGTTTACTGGGTACCATTATGCCATTATGTCTTAAAAGTGGGGTCCACTCTTTAAACTCCAGTATCACTAAAAAATATATTTTCCCCAGTTGAATCGAAGTTTTTCTCCAAATTTCTTAGCCATCACGCTAAAGCTGAAAAAGTTCTGGCCTGAAGTTTGTCATAGACAAGTGTGTCAGAAACAACAACGGTGCCACCTTATTTCTTCAACTTTCATTGCTCTTGCCCCAAAAATTTGTCCTAGCTTAATATATCCAGTGATGCTGTATGTAAACTCAGAAAGAAAATGTAACTCGGAATCAGAATTCAAACACAATATTGAAATCATTCATAATTAATAGAACACGAACAGCTACGAACTTTTTTCCTCAAGTGCTTAAGTTTTTGCACCAGTTTTACTATTAAAACTTACTGATTCCTTTCTCTAATAAGATAAAAAAAAAGATAAAAAGAAGAATATTCGAAGTACACATGCTTTCGCTTGTTAGTGCACGCGTACGAAACAGCCGAGTTTCGCGATTTGATACTGATTTCTTTCAAGTCACGTTATCTTTCTACGTCGACAGATTTTTCACTTTCTCACCGAAGCAAGAAATACCAAAAGCTGCATTTGCAGAAACGGTGACTGAGGCTCAAAAATGACATATTTTACAGTGCACTCTTTCATAATGGCTCGTTCTTTAGCATTTATCGCCATAAGTTTTCTCGATGCTTTTTGTATAATTTCTATTATCATAAACACTTTCAATCTCGTTCTTTTCGCACAGTTTGTTCACGATTAAAACTTGCACATTTCTTACTTTTATGAATACGGTATCTCTTATCGGACATGAACATTATTTCTTCAAAGTCAGATTCATCAGCGACACAAAACTAAAACTATAAAACTTTTAAAAATATGGATGTGTTACCTGGGATCCTGCCGGCCAACACTGATTTTCTTATTCAGCACTTCTTCCGGATTTTTGGAAAGCGTCTCACTTATATAGAACAATCTATAAATAGCATATGCCCTTGACCAATCACAAAATAGACCATATTCGTATTCTCGGTATTGGACTGGAACTAGCTTGCAGTGGAGGCTAATGCGGGGGAATATCATTAAAAAGAGCTTCATGTCATTTGCATTTGAAAAGATTCGTTCTCTCTCACACTCATTCTTCTGACCACTTACCCAGCAATCTCCTTATGAAGCAGATTTTCTTTTCTCCAAGCTTCATTTGGGTCTCTGTGAAGAAGACAGCCTGAGAAAGAGCATCAAACCGCTCAGTGCGGTCAAACAGGCTTCCATTCTTTCTTGGGTGGAAAGAAAAACGAAAAACGACCCAGGCATTTTTACACTCTCTAGTCCCTGATAAGTAATAACGAGTTGGCAAAAAAAAACCTTGCTGCAAAAGACAAAGAATGACTAAGTTTGACCTCGCCCAATGTTTTTCTTTTCTGGGTCGTTGAACAATAAAGATGCATAATTGAAAATGGATTAATTATGAATGAGCACTAAAAATTACAAATCTAAACGCATCTATGTGTGATTATAACCCACCCATTTATTTTTGCGCGCGCTCATTGGACAAAACGCATCACGTGGTACAAAATCGGACGACGGGTATCAGCGAATATACCCCGTCCGATTTGATATCCGTCGCCCGATTTTGTAGGCAAACACAAAACAAACGAATAAAGTCACCTTATTCAATTCTAATTTTTTATGAGATCACAGAGTTAAAAAATCACGTAAACCAATCAACTTGCATTTATTTCAACCACGTTACGACAGGTTTATTACGTAGGTTTTTTCTTATGAATTTACTGGCGATAAAGCGTGTTGTAGAAAGTAATCGGAGGGTTATAAAATAAATAAACCCCTTTCTGGCTTGCTGGTATATTGGAGGATAATGCCCTTGGCTGAAAGATTGTCCTCAAAATTTCACAGTTGCCCTCGAAGCTTCGCTCCTCGGCCAACTGTTCATTTTTCGACAATCTTTCAGCCTCGGACATTATCCTCCAATATACCAGCCGCCTGAAGGGGTTTATTTACTAAATATCTCAATAAAGTAAAATGAAATGTTAGTTGATCCATATGTGGTGGGCTTTTTTTTGGCCTTCCTGGAACATTTGAAGAATCTTATTGTAAAAACGACCTTATAAATGACTAATTTGTCCATTTAGACAAGCTCTCCAATATAAGTGTTGTGTAGATTTGTAAAGTGACGGTGACTGACGACATAAGTTTTAATGATATTTGCTGTTCACATCTGTGCCTGTGTGAAATATTTATTACATTTGTGACCAAACCTTTTTACACTTGTGACTTTCAGTTATTACATTTGTGACCGAATGTTATTACACTTGTGACTTTATTACATTTGTGACCAGTTATTACACTTGTGCCTTCAACACCCCCTCTCTTAAAAAGTGGAAAGTCTAGTAAACCACGGTTTTAAAATAAATTTCAGGCATGTATTCCTTAATTTGAGTCACATCCCGGATTTCGAATTCCATGACTCATATGATGCACCAAATGGCCCAACGCTGATTTGTCAACTTTTGGAGTGCTCGTGAGTCACCGCGCTAATTAAGTTTGCCAATTGGACTGGAGATTCGGAAAGTGTTCCAGTGATATATAGAAATTTGTCTGTGCCATATTGTGCTTTGACTGCATGTAAATGTGCGTAAAAGCAAATTAGATATGGGAGGCTTTGTTTGCACAGTGAAAAGATGTAATGTCGTTGAATCTTTTGAAAAGCCCTGTTGTGTTTGTTATACTTTCAGCTACTAGCCAGATCAGGTAGTGTCCGCTGATTCATGTTCTTTCACTATCTGGCAGTCTTTGAACCAACTCTTGCTAAACTTAGCTTTTTTCTGGTGGAAAGTTAAAATGCAATCTTGACTTTGGGCATACATCGCCTACCGGAGTATTCAAGACGTGGACTCCATCACTGATGCAGTTGAGGTAAGAATCAACGTAGAATACGCGTTTTTTGTTGCGTCAGTGATGAGTGAGCTGGTACCTAACATAAATCAAGACAGTGTCGTCAAGGATTTGAGAACAGGCAACCCCACCCTCCCTTTGGGGGCAGGAAAAAACGGAGAGATCTGAAAAACAGGTAATGAATAAGTTCTGAGAATACAGACGTTTTCCTTTCTGCTAATTGCTTTGCCTGATGTTACTGAACGTGTTTTCTATTTGTTTTCGCAACAGTATTTATACAGCGGAAAATGAACGGATAAGGTAGTGGCTGAGATACCCGATGACAAGCTAAGCCGACAGAAATAATCCTTGTTCTACATTGCGGTGTACTTGGGAGCTCATGGCCCAACATATGAAATAAGAACAACTGACACAAAATTTTCCCGCATCCAATTTATTTGCTTAATTAGAGTATTCTGACATGATAGTTATACTTTAAGCTAAGCTTAAGCAGTCCTAAGAAACTGAAACCAGCACTAAAACAATGTAAGCAAAAAATGTAAAGAAGACGTCAAAACACTCAAAGGTAACACATGCATATAAAGTAATGTTCGTCAAAGATATTTCTGTTTACTTATATATTAGCAGAATAGAAACAACTTTGTTATGGTTATAATAAAGATTACACCTCTGCATTATAATATTTGTTTGCTGTTTTGCTTTTAAGCTAGGTTTTGCTAATTGATATAGGCGGTTTACACCGTATTATAAATTATACTCATCATTATCATCATCAGCAGCAACAACAGACATATTTGTCCACTACAAATTGAAGTTTTCACTGAGACAGTTTAACGATCGTTAATTAATTGCACAATCACTTATTTATTGTAACAGCAAAGGCATAAGCTTTTACAAAAACAACTGCTGATTTTGTTGAGTAACTTCTAAAATATAAATGCCATGGAACATTATTTAACGGTTACTGTGGCAAGCAAACTTCAGTGTTCATGATTGTAAATTACAATTTTTATGTACATTAGAAACCCAATAATTCGTCCATCAACGGGCAAAGAAAATGATGTGGTCGTATTAAAAGGACTGTGTCGAACTGTGTCACGGCTGAGTTAAGTTTCTTTTGTTAAGTTTTGTCAAATACTCGCTATGAAACTTAATGTTTGCAAAGAAATTACTTCTATGGATCTAAATGACAAAACCATAGCTTCATTACAACCAAATTTGTCTCCCGGGCGTTGTAAATTAAAGTTACAAGCAAACGAAATTAACTTTGAAAACTGTTCAGCCCAACGATATTTCAAAAACCCAAATCGCAATCCGTTTCAATCTTCGTCACTTTTGGCCATCCGTTCCTTCTTTTGTATTTGTAGTGTTTTAGAAATGTTCCTTCACTGTTTCAAGGGGTTATTTTTTTATGGTTTACCAAATTTGATGGTCATTTCCCATGCCTAAATTTGGCAAAAATCCGTGACACAGTCCCTTTAATAAGGTTGACTAATAACTGGCAAAGCTTTTTTGGGTCAAAATAAAAGTTGGTGAAGTCAGAAGTAACTAGTAATACGTGACTCGCAGGGCCTCGCGAAGCTCTGGGTTATTGTTGCCTAGTATCGGCGAAATACAGCAGACAGAATACAAACAGAAACTGAACAACAACGAACTGCACGATTACAGAGACTTCGACAAAATACAGCAGACAGAATACAAACAGAAACTGAACAACAACGAACTGCACGATTACAGACCCAGCAGTTTATAGCCTGAATAGGCGTTGAGGGAGTATTATGTGGAAATCAGTGTTATTTTAATCCGAAAAGAAAAACGATAAAAATGAAAGGCTCAGGATTCGAACCCACAAAAAAAAATAATAGTAAAAAAAAAAAAAAAAAAAAAAAACCTAGCCGGATTCGAACCCCCGCCCTCAGTCCCGAAGATCTGATTTCAAGTTCGACGCCTCACGCCATTACGCCACCAGCGCGCGGCCGTGTGACGTCATTTCCGCCAGACACCAAGCTCACAAATATATATATATATATATATATATATATATATATATATGACTGGATTTTTGAAAACATGGTCTCCGGTTGAAGCAAAACTTTTTCGCCTGTCGCCTGGCGATAGCCAGGGGTCAGGCCAGCCTGGCGCTTGAAAAAGCAGGGGGCTTGGTGTCTTGAAGGGTTTTGGCATGCAGCCCAGGCTTCAGGCTACAGGGTGGTACCATGCCAACCAGCAGGTCTCATAACCCAGGGGGGTGGGGTGGGTTCAAAAAGTGGACACTTGGACTAAAAAACTGATTTTTTGGTCTTTTTTGGTTTTCGTCAGCAGAACTGGCCTGGTTAGGCAACAAGGTTAGGTTGCGGCAGTGATCCAGCTGGGCAAAACTCAGGTGAGTGTGTTTGTTCGCCAGTGACTGCTTGACTTTGCTTGATTGACTGAAAATGCCTTTGATTTTCCTGGCAAAGTGCCAGTGAGAGGTTTGTGTTGCTGACACGGTTTTCAAAAATTCAGTCATATGTTGGCAGGGAATGCCTGCTTCCAGCTGGCTGTGACCTACCGTTAGCCAGGCTCGGGCACCGGGCAAGTCAGCTGGGCAAACAGTGATTGTCAGTGCAATTCCAGGCATTACCTGCCAACATATGACTGGATTTTTGAAAACATGGTCTCCGGTTGAAGCAAAACTTTTTCGCCTGTCGCCTGGCGATAGCCAGGGGTCAGGCCAGCCTGGCGCTTGAAAAAGCAGGGGGCTTGGTGTCTTGAAGGGTTTTGGCATGCAGCCCAGGCTTCAGGCTACAGGGTGGTACCATGCCAACCAGCAGGTCTCATAACCCAGGGGGGTGGGGTGGGTTCAAAAAGTGGACACTTGGACTAAAAAACTGATTTTTTGGTCTTTTTTGGTTTTCGTCAGCAGAACTGGCCTGGTTAGGCAACAAGGTTAGGTTGCGGCGGTGATCCAGCTGGGCAAAACTCAGGTGAGTGTGTTTGTTCGCCAGTGACTGCTTGACTTTGCTTGATTGACTGAAAATGCCTTTGATTTTCCTGGCAAAGTGCCAGTGAGAGGTTTGTGTTGCTGACACGGTTTTCAAAAATTCAGTCATATGTTGGCAGGGAATGCCTGCTTCCAGCTGGCTGTGACCTACCGTTAGCCAGGCTCGGGCACCGGGCAAGTCAGCTGGGCAAACAGTGATTGTCAGTGCAATTCCAGGCATTACCTGCCAACATATGACTGGATTTTTGAAAACATGGTCTCCGGTTGAAGCAAAACTTTTTCGCCTGTCGCCTGGCGATAGCCAGGGGTCAGGCCAGCCTGGCGCTTGAAAAAGCAGGGGGCTTGGTGTCTTGAAGGGTTTTGGCATGCAGCCCAGGCTTCAGGCTACAGGGTGGTACCATGCCAACCAGCAGGTCTCATAACCCAGGGGGGTGGGGTGGGTTCAAAAAGTGGACACTTGGACTAAAAAACTGATTTTTTGGTCTTTTTTGGTTTTCGTCAGCAGAACTGGCCTGGTTAGGCAACAAGGTTAGGTTGCGGCAGTGATCCAGCTGGGCAAAACTCAGGTGAGTGTGTTTGTTCGCCAGTGACTGCTTGACTTTGCTTGATTGACTGAAAATGCCTTTGATTTTCCTGGCAAAGTGCCAGTGAGAGGTTTGTGTTGCTGACACGGTTTTCAAAAATTCAGTCATATGTTGGCAGGGAATGCCTGCTTCCAGCTGGCTGTGACCTACCGTTAGCCAGGCTCGGGCACCGGGCAAGTCAGCTGGGCAAACAGTGATTGTCAGTGCAATTCCAGGCATTACCTGCCAACATATGACTGGATTTTTGAAAACATGGTCTCCGGTTGAAGCAAAACTTTTTCGCCTGTCGCCTGGCGATAGCCAGGGGTCAGGCCAGCCTGGCGCTTGAAAAAGCAGGGGGCTTGGTGTCTTGAAGGGTTTTGGCATACAGCCCAGGCTTCAGGCTACAGGGTGGTACCATGCCAACCAGCAGGTCTCATAACCCAGGGGGGTGGGGTGGGTTCAAAAAGTGGACACTTGGACTAAAAAACTGATTTTTTGGTCTTTTTTGGTTTTCGTCAGCAGAACTGGCCTGGTTAGGCAACAAGGTTAGGTTGCGGCAGTGATCCAGCTGGGCAAAACTCAGGTGAGTGTGTTTGTTCGCCAGTGACTGCTTGACTTTGCTTGATTGACTGAAAATGCCTTTGATTTTCCTGGCAAAGTGCCAGTGAGAGGTTTGTGTTGCTGACACGGTTTTCAAAAATTCAGTCATATGTTGGCAGGGAATGCCTGCTTCCAGCTGGCTGTGACCTACCGTTAGCCAGGCTCGGGCACCGGGCAAGTCAGCTGGGCAAACAGTGATTGTCAGTGCAATTCCAGGCATTACCTGCCAACATATGACTGGATTTTTGAAAACATGGTCTCCGGTTGAAGCAAAACTTTTTCGCCTGTCGCCTGGCGATAGCCAGGGGTCAGGCCAGCCTGGCGCTTGAAAAAGCAGGGGGCTTGGTGTCTTGAAGGGTTTTGGCATGCAGCCCAGGCTTCAGGCTACAGGGTGGTACCATGCCAACCAGCAGGTCTCATAACCCAGGGGGGTGGGGTGGGTTCAAAAAGTGGACACTTGGACTAAAAAACTGATTTTTTGGTCTTTTTTGGTTTTCGTCAGCAGAACTGGCCTGGTTAGGCAACAAGGTTAGGTTGCGGCAGTGATCCAGCTGGGCAAAACTCAGGTGAGTGTGTTTGTTCGCCAGTGACTGCTTGACTTTGCTTGATTGACTGAAAATGCCTTTGATTTTCCTGGCAAAGTGCCAGTGAGAGGTTTGTGTTGCTGACACGGTTTTCAAAAATTCAGTCATATGTTGGCAGGGAATGCCTGCTTCCAGCTGGCTGTGACCTACCGTTAGCCAGGCTCGGGCACCGGGCAAGTCAGCTGGGCAAACAGTGATTGTCAGTGCAATTCCAGGCATTACCTGCCAACATATGACTGGATTTTTGAAAACATGGTCTCCGGTTGAAGCAAAACTTTTTCGCCTGTCGCCTGGCGATAGCCAGGGGTCAGGCCAGCCTGGCGCTTGAAAAAGCAGGGGGCTTGGTGTCTTGAAGGGTTTTGGCATGCAGCCCAGGCTTCAGGCTACAGGGTGGTACCATGCCAACCAGCAGGTCTCATAACCCAGGGGGGTGGGGTGGGTTCAAAAAGTGGACACTTGGACTAAAAAACTGATTTTTTGGTCTTTTTTGGTTTTCGTCAGCAGAACTGGCCTGGTTAGGCAACAAGGTTAGGTTGCGGCAGTGATCCAGCTGGGCAAAACTCAGGTGAGTGTGTTTGTTCGCCAGTGACTGCTTGACTTTGCTTGATTGACTGAAAATGCCTTTGATTTTCCTGGCAAAGTGCCAGTGAGAGGTTTGTGTTGCTGACACGGTTTTCAAAAATTCAGTCATATGTTGGCAGGGAATGCCTGCTTCCAGCTGGCTGTGACCTACCGTTAGCCAGGCTCGGGCACCGGGCAAGTCAGCTGGGCAAACAGTGATTGTCAGTGCAATTCCAGGCATTACCTGCCAACATATGACTGGATTTTTGAAAACATGGTCTCCGGTTGAAGCAAAACTTTTTCGCCTGTCGCCTGGCGATAGCCAGGGGTCAGGCCAGCCTGGCGCTTGAAAAAGCAGGGGGCTTGGTGTCTTGAAGGGTTTTGGCATGCAGCCCAGGCTTCAGGCTACAGGGTGGTACCATGCCAACCAGCAGGTCTCATAACCCAGGGGGGTGGGGTGGGTTCAAAAAGTGGACACTTGGACTAAAAAACTGATTTTTTGGTCTTTTTTGGTTTTCGTCAGCAGAACTGGCCTGGTTAGGCAACAAGGTTAGGTTGCGGCAGTGATCCAGCTGGGCAAAACTCAGGTGAGTGTGTTTGTTCGCCAGTGACTGCTTGACTTTGCTTGATTGACTGAAAATGCCTTTGATTTTCCTGGCAAAGTGCCAGTGAGAGGTTTGTGTTGCTGACACGGTTTTCAAAAATTCAGTCATATGTTGGCAGGGAATGCCTGCTTCCAGCTGGCTGTGACCTACCGTTAGCCAGGCTCGGGCACCGGGCAAGTCAGCTGGGCAAACAGTGATTGTCAGTGCAATTCCAGGCATTACCTGCCAACAATTGTTGGCAGGGAATGCCTGCTTCCAGCTGGCTGTGACCTACCGTTAGCCAGGCTCGGGCACCGGGCAAGTCAGCTGGGCAAACAGTGATTGTCAGTGCAATTCCAGGCATTACCTGCCAACATATGACTGGATTTTTGAAAACATGGTCTCCGGTTGAAGCAAAACTTTTTCGCCTGTCGCCTGGCGATAGCCAGGGGTCAGGCCAGCCTGGCGCTTGAAAAAGCAGGGGGCTTGGTGTCTTGAAGGGTTTTGGCATGCAGCCCAGGCTTCAGGCTACAGGGTGGTACCATGCCAACCAGCAGGTCTCATAACCCAGGGGGGTGGGGTGGGTTCAAAAAGTGGACACTTGGACTAAAAAACTGATTTTTTGGTCTTTTTTGGTTTTCGTCAGCAGAACTGGCCTGGTTAGGCAACAAGGTTAGGTTGCGGCAGTGATCCAGCTGGGCAAAACTCAGGTGAGTGTGTTTGTTCGCCAGTGACTGCTTGACTTTGCTTGATTGACTGAAAATGCCTTTGATTTTCCTGGCAAAGTGCCAGTGAGAGGTTTGTGTTGCTGACACGGTTTTCAAAAATTCAGTCATATGTTGGCAGGGAATGCCTGCTTCCAGCTGGCTGTGACCTACCGTTAGCCAGGCTCGGGCACCGGGCAAGTCAGCTGGGCAAACAGTGATTGTCAGTGCAATTCCAGGCATTACCTGCCAACATATGACTGGATTTTTGAAAACATGGTCTCCGGTTGAAGCAAAACTTTTTCGCCTGTCGCCTGGCGATAGCCAGGGGTCAGGCCAGCCTGGCGCTTGAAAAAGCAGGGGGCTTGGTGTCTTGAAGGGTTTTGGCATACAGCCCAGGCTTCAGGCTACAGGGTGGTACCATGCCAACCAGCAGGTCTCATAACCCAGGGGGGTGGGGTGGGTTCAAAAAGTGGACACTTGGACTAAAAAACTGATTTTTTGGTCTTTTTTGGTTTTCGTCAGCAGAACTGGCCTGGTTAGGCAACAAGGTTAGGTTGCGGCAGTGATCCAGCTGGGCAAAACTCAGGTGAGTGTGTTTGTTCGCCAGTGACTGCTTGACTTTGCTTGATTGACTGAAAATGCCTTTGATTTTCCTGGCAAAGTGCCAGTGAGAGGTTTGTGTTGCTGACACGGTTTTCAAAAATTCAGTCATATGTTGGCAGGGAATGCCTGCTTCCAGCTGGCTGTGACCTACCGTTAGCCAGGCTCGGGCACCGGGCAAGTCAGCTGGGCAAACAGTGATTGTCAGTGCAATTCCAGGCATTACCTGCCAACATATGACTGGATTTTTGAAAACATGGTCTCCGGTTGAAGCAAAACTTTTTCGCCTGTCGCCTGGCGATAGCCAGGGGTCAGGCCAGCCTGGCGCTTGAAAAAGCAGGGGGCTTGGTGTCTTGAAGGGTTTTGGCATGCAGCCCAGGCTTCAGGCTACAGGGTGGTACCATGCCAACCAGCAGGTCTCATAACCCAGGGGGGTGGGGTGGGTTCAAAAAGTGGACACTTGGACTAAAAAACTGATTTTTTGGTCTTTTTTGGTTTTCGTCAGCAGAACTGGCCTGGTTAGGCAACAAGGTTAGGTTGCGGCAGTGATCCAGCTGGGCAAAACTCAGGTGAGTGTGTTTGTTCGCCAGTGACTGCTTGACTTTGCTTGATTGACTGAAAATGCCTTTGATTTTCCTGGCAAAGTGCCAGTGAGAGGTTTGTGTTGCTGACACGGTTTTCAAAAATTCAGTCATATGTTGGCAGGGAATGCCTGCTTCCAGCTGGCTGTGACCTACCGTTAGCCAGGCTCGGGCACCGGGCAAGTCAGCTGGGCAAACAGTGATTGTCAGTGCAATTCCAGGCATTACCTGCCAACATATGACTGGATTTTTGAAAACATGGTCTCCGGTTGAAGCAAAACTTTTTCGCCTGTCGCCTGGCGATAGCCAGGGGTCAGGCCAGCCTGGCGCTTGAAAAAGCAGGGGGCTTGGTGTCTTGAAGGGTTTTGGCATGCAGCCCAGGCTTCAGGCTACAGGGTGGTACCATGCCAACCAGCAGGTCTCATAACCCAGGGGGGTGGGGTGGGTTCAAAAAGTGGACACTTGGACTAAAAAACTGATTTTTTGGTCTTTTTTGGTTTTCGTCAGCAGAACTGGCCTGGTTAGGCAACAAGGTTAGGTTGCGGCAGTGATCCAGCTGGGCAAAACTCAGGTGAGTGTGTTTGTTCGCCAGTGACTGCTTGACTTTGCTTGATTGACTGAAAATGCCTTTGATTTTCCTGGCAAAGTGCCAGTGAGAGGTTTGTGTTGCTGACACGGTTTTCAAAAATTCAGTCATATGTTGGCAGGGAATGCCTGCTTCCAGCTGGCTGTGACCTACCGTTAGCCAGGCTCGGGCACCGGGCAAGTCAGCTGGGCAAACAGTGATTGTCAGTGCAATTCCAGGCATTACCTGCCAACAATTGTTGGCAGGGAATGCCTGCTTCCAGCTGGCTGTGACCTACCGTTAGCCAGGCTCGGGCACCGGGCAAGTCAGCTGGGCAAACAGTGATTGTCAGTGCAATTCCAGGCATTACCTGCCAACATATGACTGGATTTTTGAAAACATGGTCTCCGGTTGAAGCAAAACTTTTTCGCCTGTCGCCTGGCGATAGCCAGGGGTCAGGCCAGCCTGGCGCTTGAAAAAGCAGGGGGCTTGGTGTCTTGAAGGGTTTTGGCATGCAGCCCAGGCTTCAGGCTACAGGGTGGTACCATGCCAACCAGCAGGTCTCATAACCCAGGGGGGTGGGGTGGGTTCAAAAAGTGGACACTTGGACTAAAAAACTGATTTTTTGGTCTTTTTTGGTTTTCGTCAGCAGAACTGGCCTGGTTAGGCAACAAGGTTAGGTTGCGGCAGTGATCCAGCTGGGCAAAACTCAGGTGAGTGTGTTTGTTCGCCAGTGACTGCTTGACTTTGCTTGATTGACTGAAAATGCCTTTGATTTTCCTGGCAAAGTGCCAGTGAGAGGTTTGTGTTGCTGACACGGTTTTCAAAAATTCAGTCATATGTTGGCAGGGAATGCCTGCTTCCAGCTGGCTGTGACCTACCGTTAGCCAGGCTCGGGCACCGGGCAAGTCAGCTGGGCAAACAGTGATTGTCAGTGCAATTCCAGGCATTACCTGCCAACATATGACTGGATTTTTGAAAACATGGTCTCCGGTTGAAGCAAAACTTTTTCGCCTGTCGCCTGGCGATAGCCAGGGGTCAGGCCAGCCTGGCGCTTGAAAAAGCAGGGGGCTTGGTGTCTTGAAGGGTTTTGGCATGCAGCCCAGGCTTCAGGCTACAGGGTGGTACCATGCCAACCAGCAGGTCTCATAACCCAGGGGGGTGGGGTGGGTTCAAAAAGTGGACACTTGGACTAAAAAACTGATTTTTTGGTCTTTTTTGGTTTTCGTCAGCAGAACTGGCCTGGTTAGGCAACAAGGTTAGGTTGCGGCAGTGATCCAGCTGGGCAAAACTCAGGTGAGTGTGTTTGTTCGCCAGTGACTGCTTGACTTTGCTTGATTGACTGAAAATGCCTTTGATTTTCCTGGCAAAGTGCCAGTGAGAGGTTTGTGTTGCTGACACGGTTTTCAAAAATTCAGTCATATGTTGGCAGGGAATGCCTGCTTCCAGCTGGCTGTGACCTACCGTTAGCCAGGCTCGGGCACCGGGCAAGTCAGCTGGGCAAACAGTGATTGTCAGTGCAATTCCAGGCATTACCTGCCAACATATGACTGGATTTTTGAAAACATGGTCTCCGGTTGAAGCAAAACTTTTTCGCCTGTCGCCTGGCGATAGCCAGGGGTCAGGCCAGCCTGGCGCTTGAAAAAGCAGGGGGCTTGGTGTCTTGAAGGGTTTTGGCATACAGCCCAGGCTTCAGGCTACAGGGTGGTACCATGCCAACCAGCAGGTCTCATAACCCAGGGGGGTGGGGTGGGTTCAAAAAGTGGACACTTGGACTAAAAAACTGATTTTTTGGTCTTTTTTGGTTTTCGTCAGCAGAACTGGCCTGGTTAGGCAACAAGGTTAGGTTGCGGCAGTGATCCAGCTGGGCAAAACTCAGGTGAGTGTGTTTGTTCGCCAGTGACTGCTTGACTTTGCTTGATTGACTGAAAATGCCTTTGATTTTCCTGGCAAAGTGCCAGTGAGAGGTTTGTGTTGCTGACACGGTTTTCAAAAATTCAGTCATATGTTGGCAGGGAATGCCTGCTTCCAGCTGGCTGTGACCTACCGTTAGCCAGGCTCGGGCACCGGGCAAGTCAGCTGGGCAAACAGTGATTGTCAGTGCAATTCCAGGCATTACCTGCCAACATATGACTGGATTTTTGAAAACATGGTCTCCGGTTGAAGCAAAACTTTTTCGCCTGTCGCCTGGCGATAGCCAGGGGTCAGGCCAGCCTGGCGCTTGAAAAAGCAGGGGGCTTGGTGTCTTGAAGGGTTTTGGCATGCAGCCCAGGCTTCAGGCTACAGGGTGGTACCATGCCAACCAGCAGGTCTCATAACCCAGGGGGGTGGGGTGGGTTCAAAAAGTGGACACTTGGACTAAAAAACTGATTTTTTGGTCTTTTTTGGTTTTCGTCAGCAGAACTGGCCTGGTTAGGCAACAAGGTTAGGTTGCGGCAGTGATCCAGCTGGGCAAAACTCAGGTGAGTGTGTTTGTTCGCCAGTGACTGCTTGACTTTGCTTGATTGACTGAAAATGCCTTTGATTTTCCTGGCAAAGTGCCAGTGAGAGGTTTGTGTTGCTGACACGGTTTTCAAAAATTCAGTCATATGTTGGCAGGGAATGCCTGCTTCCAGCTGGCTGTGACCTACCGTTAGCCAGGCTCGGGCACCGGGCAAGTCAGCTGGGCAAACAGTGATTGTCAGTGCAATTCCAGGCATTACCTGCCAACATATGACTGGATTTTTGAAAACATGGTCTCCGGTTGAAGCAAAACTTTTTCGCCTGTCGCCTGGCGATAGCCAGGGGTCAGGCCAGCCTGGCGCTTGAAAAAGCAGGGGGCTTGGTGTCTTGAAGGGTTTTGGCATGCAGCCCAGGCTTCAGGCTACAGGGTGGTACCATGCCAACCAGCAGGTCTCATAACCCAGGGGGGTGGGGTGGGTTCAAAAAGTGGACACTTGGACTAAAAAACTGATTTTTTGGTCTTTTTTGGTTTTCGTCAGCAGAACTGGCCTGGTTAGGCAACAAGGTTAGGTTGCGGCAGTGATCCAGCTGGGCAAAACTCAGGTGAGTGTGTTTGTTCGCCAGTGACTGCTTGACTTTGCTTGATTGACTGAAAATGCCTTTGATTTTCCTGGCAAAGTGCCAGTGAGAGGTTTGTGTTGCTGACACGGTTTTCAAAAATTCAGTCATATGTTGGCAGGGAATGCCTGCTTCCAGCTGGCTGTGACCTACCGTTAGCCAGGCTCGGGCACCGGGCAAGTCAGCTGGGCAAACAGTGATTGTCAGTGCAATTCCAGGCATTACCTGCCAACATATGACTGGATTTTTGAAAACATGGTCTCCGGTTGAAGCAAAACTTTTTCGCCTGTCGCCTGGCGATAGCCAGGGGTCAGGCCAGCCTGGCGCTTGAAAAAGCAGGGGGCTTGGTGTCTTGAAGGGTTTTGGCATGCAGCCCAGGCTTCAGGCTACAGGGTGGTACCATGCCAACCAGCAGGTCTCATAACCCAGGGGGGTGGGGTGGGTTCAAAAAGTGGACACTTGGACTAAAAAACTGATTTTTTGGTCTTTTTTGGTTTTCGTCAGCAGAACTGGCCTGGTTAGGCAA
This sequence comes from Oculina patagonica, assembly GCF_052425735.1. NCBI lineage: Eukaryota > Metazoa > Cnidaria > Anthozoa > Scleractinia > Oculinidae > Oculina > Oculina patagonica. The sequence goes on from NC_135769.1 coordinate 664,114, forward strand.
CAAGGTTAGGTTGCGGCAGTGATCCAGCTGGGCAAAACTCAGGTGAGTGTGTTTGTTCGCCAGTGACTGCTTGACTTTGCTTGATTGACTGAAAATGCCTTTGATTTTCCTGGCAAAGTGCCAGTGAGAGGTTTGTGTTGCTGACACGGTTTTCAAAAATTCAGTCATATATATATGACCGTAAACTCCACACGAGATTTCATCCCGCCTGAGCCCTTTGAGGGACAAAATTATACACCCCGCTACGCTCGGCCTTCGGCTCTCGCTTCGCGAGGAACAAATAGCCCTATGACGGGGTTCCACTGTATTACACGTAAAATAATAGTCGACATAAAGTAAACATACAGTACATCAAAAAAATTCATCTATCGATTTATACAATATTGCAATAGCTTTAACATCGATTACAGAGCTTCTCTCCAGTAAAATTCTTATTACGCGCTTTACAAAATTGATGATACCTCTGAGAAAGAAAATCTCAGTGATAAATTAATCTAACTTCCTTTCTCCCCGCTGCAGAATATGGTCAAATCAAAATCAAGCGAAATCAGTCTAAGATTTTCGAATTTTCCATCGATTACTTACTTCACTTTGAACACGTTCCGGGCGTTTTTTTTTAAGTACCACCAAAACAATTTTAAAAAAATAACATTACTTCGCAGTTTAGTTAGAAGAGCCGTATTTTCAAGGTCATGGGCTCGGATCTCATTGAATTCCGAGATTTGCTCTGGGCTATCTCTGCAACTCAGCCTTAAAACAGATATATATTTCACTTGTATTCATTCGGTGAAGGATAATGTACGTCGTGTATATAACACCCCAAAACATCGAAAAAATCTTCGCTATAATCAACATAATCGTTTTATTCAAGGAAACATTCCGACTACTTGATTGACTTCTTAGTTGTACCTAGTTATCTTTGTTTGAAATACGTTTTAAGCGATGCGACCAGAATTTTTACCTTATACACAATAATAAATGGTTCTGAAATATGTTTCGCAAATTAGCAACAAAATTACAAGCTATGCAAAATGAAACCCGCTACTTTTTATACACACCTGACTACAATCTTGTTTTTAATTACTTTTCCATTTTATATCGGTGCAATTTGTCAATTTAACCTTCGATTTTTTTTGTAATCAGTACTGTTTCATTTTTCAGATTTAGGTTACACATCCGACCCCCTAAAGAAACAATGTGCAACGATTTATTTTGTGAATGTCCTTAATTCATTTTTTTTTTATACTACACGCCTAGAATAGCTCTTGCTATTTGCGGCTGATCCTGTAGTTTTATTGAAAAGAACTGTGAAAAAAAGTTGAAGGTAAAGTGAAAAATTAAACCATGCATGTTCTCGAGCACTTAGCCACACTGTGCACCCCACCACCAATACTTGACAGTTCCAAAAAAATTAACCTTGATATTTTTGCCAGGGAGAGTTAATCACAATAAACGGAGAACACCCCAATACTATATCATGAGACTTTGTTGCAGAAAATTCGTCGAATATTCTCTTTGCGAAGGCATGACAGTTAGAAGTAACCGAATCGTATCCATTGTTCAGTTCATTATTTCTGTAAAGAAACTCGATCAAATCCCCCATGGTTTTCCGTCCATCATCGACACTCATTTGCACTACATCTGTATTTCTACGGTTGTTTTTTCTAAAACATCGAACATTTTCGAGGTGTTTGCTTCTCTGAATAAAAATGAACTTGTCATTTTTTTCAATGGAATACCACCAATTAGCTGTTTGCAGCACGACAAACTGATGGCAGTCCAAAAGTTGAACAAGTTGCCAGTCTTGAAGTGGGCATTTATAAACCCCAACACTTATTATTTTCTCAGTGGTATCAATTAATTTTTGCATTTGTGATATTAGCGAGTTATGGTTAATCCTCCATACATTAAACACGTCACTGGTTTGATCAGCATTTAGGTAAAGCGCCACTTGACTTTGCCAATATCCACTGTTGCCGGACTCAGCAATTGTTGACGTACTATTTGAGTTGCTGCTGGATGACGCCATGTTCCTGCTTGAATTATTCAGTAAGTCTGCAAGAGGAAAATTTGGAGAATGTTACTATTGCTACTAGGTGATCACTCATAAGTGCCAAAAAATACTAAAAAAATAGACTTCATTTAATAAAGCCTCGATACAGGTAAAAACAACTTTTCGCGCAATACGAAAGAAAGTAGCTTCCCACGCAGTCTTTTATAGAGGCCATCGTATATTCTACTCCTCCTTTGTGGGGAAGAGTGAAACTATCGCCCCTAAAACTATCGCCCCCTAGCAGATTATTGAATAATCTGTAGGTTGCGCGCGCAATGCAGGATTTCCGAGAGCAATGTGGCAGGCATCTGACAGCAAAGGAAATTCACAGTTCGTCGATTCGCTTTGAAAAATTGCTGGATAATAAAGTCTCGGGAATCACAAAATAAATAATTTAAAATCTGTTTCTAAAATTATAAATACAATATAATACAATATTTTACAAGAATAATTAAAAAGGGTAAAATGAGAAAAATGATAATCAGTGAATAGATCAAGTGTCATGTATCAGGTAGTGCATATTAGACAGTTGGAACACGCGTCCTCGATGAGAGCAGTGAGGTCTTTATCTCTTATACTCTTTCTAAAATTCCCGATCGTCAGTCTCTTTTTGTCAGTTGCGCTCAGTTTTGACCAAAGGTAAGGACCAAGATATCTAATGGAGTGTTTTCCTCAACGAACTAAAGAGAACCGAGGCGAAAAAATTGCGAAGGAACTATTCCACGAATACCCGGCGTATCCAATCGAACAAAATCTAACTAAACATCCATCGAGCCAAATCGAACACCAATCGTTCGATTGGGTTCGGTAATCGAACAAAATCGAACATCTATTTTGCTGTGAGCTCGATTTTCGAACCAATCGAACACAATCGAATTCAACTGATCCGACTCTATTTTGTTTGGAATCCGTCTTGATAAGTAAATCACGCAGGACTAACAACAAATGTCCGCAATATAAACAAACAGGAGTTCGGTTATCGAAAGTTCAATTGAGTACGATTGTCGACTGTCCGATAATCGAACGTTCGATTTTGTTCGATTGACCAAATTTTATTGTGAGTTCGATTATGTTCGATTACCAAACCCAATCGAACGATTGGTGTTGGATTGGGTTCGAATACCGAACGTTCGATTGGATACGCCGGGCGAATACCTTCTTTATTCCATGCTTAAATTGGAAATTCACGGCGATGATCATTTATCACTTTCATAATGTATAATACAATAATTGTTGGATTCGGTTTTTGTGATATCTGGGATAATCAAGGAATCGATCTTAATTATATCACAAAAACCTCATCCAATAATTGTTTATTAACAGTTTAATAACTAACCTTACCCCGGCTTGACTGACTTCTAGAGAACGCGTGGTTTCTGAACAGCGGGCTTGTTTCTTCAGAACTATTTGATCCTATTTGTGTATGCTACAAAAGTAAAGCCAATTCATATATTGTTAGTCTGAGCTTTCGGACAGCTGGATATTGGCCAACTAAAGTTGCGTGTTCAGGAAACGAAACGCAAAAAAAGGAACTAGAACAAGGACAATATCCAACCTTAAAACATGACTTATGTAGTCAGAGGGCTAATAACTTAAATCAACCGATTAGATTGCTCCATTGCCGGTCCAATATTCTTAAATCGTGTACTGTCCCTATTGATCCAGGGCGAATTGTTTTATTTTAATGGTTTACAAAATTAAAAAAAAAATAACTTGACTCGTATGAAAAATCGTTTCGTACTGTTTTAGGTTTGTTGTAGCCGGAAGTAAAGCACCAAAAAGTTCGTTGGTCATTCTTGTGAAAACTAGGCATGCGCAATAAGTATTTTGATAAAATACTTATGGCGACGCTGTTTAAAGAGGTTCTTAAAGTTCTTTAAGGAGGGGGGCTGTTTGAGTGAGGTTGGAGTGAGGTCCCATGCTAGTGGACCTCTATATCGTAAGCCGTTTCTGTCAGTGTCCATGTTGAATCTAGGTACTACAAAGTGATTACTATTTCTAAGATTATAGTATGGATTAGCAATACTAAAGAGGTTTGTTATTTTATCAGGGGTAATGTTACTATTTACTTTGTACATTACATATAAGAGCGAGTGACGCAGAGAAAGAAAAATTAAGCCTTTTTCGTAAATACGGTACGCTTTTAATAAATGCATAATGATGAGCCAAAGGTGTCCCCCGCGACCTAACTGAATCGAACTGAAAGCACACAGGGCCACAGACAGACCACCCTATGTGTTCGTGATTAATAATTGTTGACATAAGGTTATGTTGAAATCAATGGCGCATATAAAAGATTTATAGAAACATTACTTCGGCTTCGATCTACTACAAAATATGAAATTTACTCTAAAGGATTCAATAAAAGTTAAGATGAAATGGTAAATGAGTCTTGTGTCCTCTTTTTTTGCCGCCCCGAGCCCTTTAAGGCGTTATTTTGCGAGATCATTAGCGACCGTTTTATAGAGTAAATTTTATATTTTGTAGTAAATCGAAGCCGATATAGGCGTCTAAATACCTTCTACAGTCAACTCTCGTTATAGCGGACACGCTCGGGACTTCGTTTAGTGTCCGTAATAGCGAGAGTCCGTAATAGCGGGGTGTGAGGAAAAAAATGGCATTAACATAGGCTCAATAGTATGGGTTATGACGAGCTTATCAACAGTCGTGAAACAACTCAGTAGTCGTTAGGTATGGAGAATGACAATGGTCGAGGGTTTGAGGATTTGGTTTCTCCAAAAAGGAGTCGTCTGGAAGAAAAGGGCGCAAGCTGAAGTGAAAAAGCAAAGTCTGGTGTACAGCTACTGATGCAATTGATGCAAAAATAATTATTGCAGAAGACTTCTGAAGTGTGTTTCGACAAATAGTATTCAACACACTGCAATTTTCCGTAATAATGTTATGTGAGAAGTTCATGGTGTCCGCTTTATCGAGAGTCAAAACAATAAAATTGTTCTTTTGGTACCACGAAAGTGTCCGTAATTCCGTAATAGCGAGAGTCCGTAATAGCAGGAGTCATTTCCAGTCAAACCTCTATAACTTTCGCCGGGGATCTGAATTTTGTCCGTAATATCGAGCGTCCGTAATAGCGGGGTGTCCGCAAGGCGAGAGTTGACTGTATATGCGCCATTGATTTCAACAGAACCTTATGTCAACAATTATTAACCACGAACGCATTGGGTGGTCTGCCTGTGACTGAACGAGTCAGTAAAACTACTCAGCAACAATGCACGAACACCAAAACATCTAATGAGATATTTATAATCCGACTGCTTTATTTCACTACCTCGTGAGGAGTCGTACGCGAAAATTTGGACTTGAAATTAGCTTGAATTTCAGATTCTTTTTTTAAAAAAATCAACCCTTTCTCCCTCACGCGGGCAAAAAAAAAATCGCTTCGACAATATAAACCGAAATTAGAATTTACCAATTAAGAAACTGTCAGAAGACCTCAGAAACTGCGCGCTTGTTAGTACTTGTTATGAGGTTATCTTAACCATGCAACACGTCTTCGTGGAATGGTAATTGTAACTAGGTAAATCACCTAACAGTAATAAATTAAAAACCTGACCGACACTTCAAGCAACCGGCCTACTTACCCAGAGTTAGAAATTGTTTTGCTCTTCGACGATCTAAATGCGCATTTCCTTCTCGGAATCGCGCGGAATCAGCAACGGTAATTTTTAACCACGTGGCTGACGTGCTAATTCCGGTTATAAACAAGCCGTGTAATCGCCTATTCCCACCAATGGAATCTTGAAATAAACATGAAGACTCTCACTCTGACAGTTGACCGTTTCAGTGGATCTAACTCACTATTGATAGTCAAGACGTTATTTTAAACGGGCAATACAGCATGACTTGGCATAAAGTTTGACAGACTCGAGGCTGGAGGGTTATTTATGCATGCTAAAATTGAAACCAGTGTACCGTGGTGTGGTC